>NC_082674.1:14141875-14448750 GCF_025265405.1 Mesoplodon densirostris | reverse complement strand
CCATAGTAGGGAATCTAAATGTTACAACTTTAAGAGACTGAGGCTCATGAAGGCCAAGCAACAGGGGGCGTGCGTTTGAAGACCGTCACCTGGTATTTCATTCAGAAAAAGGAGGCATGCATTATTCACAACAGCCAAGATGTGGCAACAACCTAAATGTCCCTCAGTGAAGAAAATGTGGTATATACATACAATGGATATCCATATATATATATATATATATATATATATATATATATATATATGTATTTTTTTTTAAGGAGGACTTTCCCGTGATCCACTTTGAACTTGACTTGCTCACTGCAGTAAAATAGGAATCTCAAGATGTCAAAGAATCATCCTTTTCACCTTAGTCTTTTTTCTTTTCTTAACATCTTTGTTGCAGTATAATTGCTTTACAATGGTGTGTTAGTTTCTGCTTTATAACATAGTGAATCAGCTATATGTATACATATATCCCCATATCTCCTCCCTCTTGCGTCTCCTTCCCACCGTCCCTATCCCACCCCTCTAGGTGGTCACAAAGCATCGAGCTGATCTCCCTGTGCTGTGTGGCTGCTTCCCACTAGCTAGCTATTTTACATCTGGTAGTGTATATGTGTCCATGCCACTCTCTAAGCACAGGTTATTTCTTCACAACTGAACCTGTGAAATGCCAGCTTTGTCCATTCAAAGCGCACCTGTTGTATATAGATACTTTTTCTTTCTTTCTACTTTTTGGCCCTGAGAAACCTCTCAATAATTCAACAAATAATTTTAAGGTTGTGGAGAGATTCCAAGATCTGTGAAAACAGAATATCAGGAAAATAGGCCCTGTATTGGAGGAGCTTCCAGTCCCTAGCAAAAACAAAGCAAAACAAAACCAAAACAACAACAACAAAAACTAGATAAGTCTCAGTTAAGACATGAGGTTAAGTGCCATGATCGACATACATGCAGGTTAATGAAAACTTAGAGAAGGGAACAGTTACTTCTGCTGGGCTGGAGGAGTCACAGGAGGGGCATCAGCGAGAGGAAATGATGACTTCACTGGGTCTACAAGGATGAGGCACTGTTTGTTAGATACAGGAGGGAGTGGCTGCAGGGGTACAACCTGGGTGAGGGGAGAGTTTGAGCAGGAACACAGAGGTGGTAGAGTCTTAGCATTTGGGAGAATGTGGTGGGCAGAGAATGGATGGAAATCTGGACTTGGGCCAAATGTTCAAGAACCTAAATATCCTTATGAAGGAGTTTGGACTTTGTGCGTTAAGGAGACATCTGAGGTTTTTAATCAGAGGTCAAATATGTGTTGTGGAAATTTTATTTTCATGCCCAAGAGAGATGGAATTCCATACTTGCACAATGTCTTTGTGTAGCACAGATAGATAGTAAATTGCTGACCAATATCTATTTTTCTCTACTTCTACAGAATAATAGAAATGTTAACTGGCTGTGTGATGCTCAGAATAAGGATGGCATTTCTCGAGTTTCCTGACAGTTGGTATGAACATGTGACTAAGTTCTGGCCAGTGGGGCATAGATGAAGACCCAAGGGAAGCTCCTAGATAGTTTTCTTAAAAGACAGTGGGCACGCATGGTAGCTTCTCGTGTCTTCTTGCTGCTGCTTAGAATGTTGATGTAATGACAAGCTTCTTGGGCCATTTTTTAAAAAGGTCTTTTGAATTGAAAAGGCCAGTTGGATTTTCCTCCATTTGAATTGCTTCCCCACTTGTGTAAAAAAATTGGTTGGGCACACTTATGCAGGTCCGTTTCAGGAGTCTCTATTTTGTTCCACTGAATATATGCGCATCTAACTCTCTGCAAATACCATGCTGTATTAATTACTGTATCTACATAGTAAGCTTTAATGTCAGGTAGAGTGATTCCTCCTACATTATTCTTCCTTTTCAGGATTCACAGCCCATTTTAAGAAATACTTTTTACTTTATAACATAGAATACACATACATGAACACACCCACATATATGAAATCCACTTCATGAAAATACATAATTAATTGTGATGCACCCTGATTTTCCCTAACCTATTCTATTTTATCCTTTCATTAAAATGTGCTGGTCATGACCCACTAAATTGATTTCACAACCCACCAATGGATCTCTCAACTTGCAGGTTAAAAACATACGGCAATAGAAGGGAATGGGAAATGGATATTTACCACTAACCCACAGTATCCCCCGCAGAGGAAAAGTACAGGGGGAGTGAAACCTCTTTCATTGGAGGTAGAATGGCCAATGGGGTTGCCCACTTCGAGTTCGCCTTCTTCTCTAGTTGGGAGAAGGGCTTGTAAAGAACATGCAGCCCACTTTGGGGGACGGCCTCACTAGGACAAAATCACCAGTCTCTAAAGATGGGATTAGTTTTCTTTGAAAGCAGAAAAACCTCTCAGCAAGAAATTTAAAAGCTCTGTAAAATGGTGCCTGTTATCATGCTAATCAGTGGGCCAGTTCTTTTACATATGTTATCTTCTTTTATACTCACACTGCTCTAAGATATATCATTTCCATTATGCATATGAGAAAACATACATACATTATACATAACCTCATAGAGGTTAAGGGATTTGTTCACATGTGCACATCTGGTAGGCAAGCACAGCCAGACTCAAGCCTGTGTTGGTCTCACCCCAGAGCCCCAAATCTCCTGTCTGCAGTTGAACTGAGGTCCCCTGTTGTGATCAGAAACTTATAAAGGAGGCAGATGAGCTCTTTTGGATGGTTCATATGAATGTTCTTGAGATGACAATATACCTACTTGGACCATGAAGCTGAGGGCCACACCCTCAGCTGTACAGGGGCAGGGACTGTGAGGAAGACTTCATGGAACTGAGCCAGCATCCCAGCCCCGGACGGCTACAGCCGGTCTTCTACATGAACAAGGAAAAACTTTTATCAGGTTTAAGCCACTGTTATTTCAGGTTTATGTTACTCACAGTTGAATCTAATCCTAACTGATACAACCACTATCCCACAAGAACAGTGGCAGAAAAATATATATCATGTATCCATCACATAAATCCACTTTTATAAGGGAATGAAGTCAGATTACTACCCCCAATAAAAAGGTGTTTCACAACATGACCCAGGAATTTAGAAGTACGGGTTATTCCCTGTTTCTCCCTGTCTCATGGCCTCACAGAAACAGCTCCCTCTGGCCTCAGTGGACATCTGTGAGAGCATGCTTTTCATGCTGTCAGGATATGAAAGTCCAGGGAATGAAGAGCCTCAAATGACAGTGCCTGGATTATCAAGCTTTGGCCAGCAGCACACTTTATCCAGCTCTGCAGTCAAAAGCGAAATGAAGAGCTCTCACATTTGCTCCTTTGCTGAGTAAGTTTTCCAAGGGAAGGAAGAAAAAACGACAATGGCAGATGAGTAGAATAGAAGAAAAATGAAATCTAAACAAACTAAACTCTTCACTGAACAGAAAAGTTCAATTAAAAAAAAAAAAGGAGGAGAGAAATGTAAGATACTAATTTGAACCATAGCCCCATGTCTAATGCTTTTAGCCAAGGAAAGGAGAGAAAAGCAAAAGAAATCTGAGTCAGAGGGAAGATGTCATGGTGAGTTTCAATGGGATGAATTCCTTGTTAATTCTAAAGAACACGATACAACATGGATTTAATTATACAAGTCAACCCACCCACATTCCTCTGTTGCTTTTCACACACATGGGCTTCTGAGGATGATGAAAGGTGGGTGGGGAGAAAGGGGAAAGGAGGAAACACACGGGGAAGCTAAGGCCATAGAGGAGGTGGCCCTCCTCCAGGGCCCAGCCGCTCCCAGCCTCCCCTTTCTAAACATGAAAGCCACGGAGCCCCACTGAAGCCACAGTGATAGCGCCCAATCTCATCCGTTCCAGGTGGTCCATTCACCTGGCCTTCAAGCACACGTCCATTTTGTTCTATTTACTGTGGAGGGGAGATTCTTAAAATATTAAGGGGTGGAGAGAAGGACTATCACAAGGGCCATAGATAGGAGCTTAAAAAACCCTCTCAGCTGCTTTTCATTTCCTGTGGGATGCACGACACAATCGCGCTAAGATTTTCACCAAGAGAACAAACAAATTTCTAAAACTCTGACGAGTTTGAATGTATTCAAATTTTTTTAAATTTATATTTTTTAATAATAATTGTGTTATATATTGAAGAAGTAAAGCATCATGCTTTGAGATACACAGTGAAATGATTGCTACAGTCAAGCTAATTAACATATCTATCTCCTCTCACTTTTATCTTTTTTTTTTTTTTTGTGGGTAAGAGCACCTAAAATCTACTATCTAAGCAAATTCCCTGTGTATAATACCGTGTTACTAACTGTAGTCATCATGCTGTACATTAGATATGAAGATTTATTCATTCTATATTATTGTAATTTTATTGAAACAGCATCCAGTATTCCCTAAGGTCTCTCTGGGACTTTTCACCTGTGCTACCATCCACGATACCCCCATCTCCATAGAGGTGAAAACATCAAAAATTCCCCAGAACCAAGACCCCATTGTTTCCTCCTGCTTTTTCTTCTCACTTTCAGATAACACCCCAGAGAATTCTAGCTGTTAGAAAGTCCCATTAACTGTTCTATGACTTTAGCTAACTGTCTGTATACATTTTTAGACTGGCTATCTCATTTGGAAGGGAACCCAGTGGTAGAATGTGGGGCTTATAAAGTCCCAGGGCATCAGCATCAGAGTTCAGCTGAAGGTAAAAAACAAAAACGAAAAAGGCAAACGAAAACCCCACTTCTAGCTTCTCTAAACATAAGAGATGTCCTGAAGAGAAGTGCATGCTTAGGGAACCCTTGGAAGTCTTCAGGTAGGTCTCCAGGCATGAATCCCAGAGCGACACCACTGAAGTGGGCCATCAGAATCATTGTCACCTCTCTCACCATCGAGAAAACAGAAAATTGGCAAAATACACTGGAGTATGGCCCTAGGAACACCCAGTCTTAATCATAATTCAAGAATCCAGAAACTGCCTTCAGAACTGCTATGTTTAGGGTGACACCATGTCTGCTCCCTGTGCACTGACAAAAATGACCGATGCTCATGCAGTGCCTCTTGGTATTGCAAAGCTAGTGATTGGGTACTGGAATACCTGCCCTAACGGTGGGGGGGAGGGGGGAGGGCCTAAGCAGACGCCTCCATGACCATATTCACCATATTCTATTCAATACCTTCTTAACATCCCCGGAGTGTATCTACAACCTATATTACATTTGGAGCCCTAGTCTCAAGGGACTGTGCCTTTCACTCTCCAGTCTCTTCTGTATAGGAAAGCATATGAGAAAGATAGCTTTCAGACATTTTTCAGTCATGATCCATGGACCCATTTTTTTAAAAAAATGAAACATTTTGAAATCACTGTAGATTCACATTCAGTTGTAAGCAATAAAACAGAGACCCTATGCACTCTTTACTCAGTTTCCCCACATGGCAATGTCTTGCAAAACCATAGTAGAACATCGCAACTAGGTTTTATAGATGTTAGTACAATCCTCTGGTCTTATTCAGATTTCTCAGGTTTACGTGTGTGTGTGTGTGTGTGTGTGTTAGGTTCTCTGCAATTTTATCACATGCACCGATCTGCTTCTGTCACCATGGTCAAGATATAAAATACAAGATACCTTGTTGTCCTCGAAAGCCAGGAATGACTATGAAGGAAGGCTATGTGCTGTCTTGGGTGGTTCTTAAGATGGTTTTGAAGATGATTTCTCCTGCAATTCTGGAAGAGATTTTCCTTTGGTAATTTCTTGTGATAATTGTATGGACCTCCATGAGCCACGTATGCAAACTGTGAACTTGGGGCACAGAGTGCACACTCCCATGCCCTAGGCTTGTACAGGGCATGCATCGAGATCGCAGAGTGCTGGCATAGAGTAGTCACTTAAAATGCTTTCTTCCACTTGTACCATCCAAATGCTCTCTCATTTCATCCTCGACAATTGTTGTTAGCCTCTACAAAATGCCCTTCTCAATTACACATTCCTTATGTCTGCTGTCTTGCTTAAAACCTATTGATTAATTTCCTACTGCTTATAAGAAAAAGACTACCTCATTACTACACATTCAAGGCTTTCAAGGCTCTTCAGTATGTCTTCAGTGATGCTTTGTAGGCTCATCCCATTAACTTCTCTGCAAACATCCTGTGTTCTTTCATTATACGGACCACTTGCCACATCCTAGAACAGACTATGCGGTTTCACATCACGTGGACCCCTAAGCCTGAAAATATCTGCACACCTCTTTGGCCAATCAAAGTCTCACCTGAAGCCTTCTCAAATGTCTTCTATCCTGTGATATATCGTGGTTCTTTCCTGAACCACGATTGGCCTTTCTCATCCCAGTACCTCTTGAGAACCTGTAATAACCTGTTCTATGGTACGTGTCACCAGCCAATTGTACTATAGTTTGGTGAGTTTTTGATGCCCCGACCAAATAGTGAGCAGAAGGACAGAGCCTGAGGATGACTTGTGTTTCTACGTCTAGCACCTCCCACAAGCACTGAGGGTCATAGTATCAGGGAAGAGGGAATATTCTGTTTAAGCCAGAAGGACACTGGGACACACTGCATGCTGCTAGAGTCTTTATTAAGATTTAAGTCCTCTGGAAGAAATGGAGGTGTCTGAGGATTGAAGGTTGGAAATCGAGGTCGCCTGAAACATAAAAGAGATAAAGTCTGCTTTAGGGTCTTTGAAAAGAGATTTCAGTAATAGTTGAAAGCAATTATAATTCCACATAAGCCTCAGACTACATTCTATAACTTGGTGTCCAGTGTGTTACTTCTTTTCATATATGCAAATTTGATTGAGAAAAAATTAATTTTAAAACATTAATAATTTGGTGACATTTGAGTATTGACTCTCAGGTAAAGATAGCTATTCTAAAATAAACTGAATATAATATTGAGTTGCATTTCCAGGCAAATGATAAAAAAAAATACCCTTATGTTGGTGAATTGTCAAAATTTTGTCAGAGCTGTCTTCATTTTTAGATATTTCATCGTATTTTATCTTACTTTTTTCATTTTCTAAGTTGCAATATATCATTTTGTTCCTGGAACAACTATTAAAGGCCTAATCGCAATTGGCAATCCAAATAAAGTGTGGTTAAGGGCTTGTAAGGGCATCTGAACAGGGTGCTATATGAAAATAAAGAGAGAAATGAATACATGTAATTCTTAGTTTCATTTTGTATTTTATCTTAAGTATGTCCAGTGTGTAAGGTTTGTTACATGTCCCATCAAGTACCTGAGTGCTTACTATGTGCTTGGCATTGTACTAGACTTATTGGGAGTAATAAAAGAAATATAAAAAGTGAGAAAAAAATCTTGGGTAAATAATATACTGGCTTTGAACAGGAAGAGAATTAAGTTCCAGAGGCCCTGTTTTTGGAAGAAATATGCTTGAGATGAAACAAAGCAATTTCACTTGACTGCCTTTCAAGTAGCTTCCTGGTAACTCGTTTCAAGTTTTTCTCTTACAGGATGACAATACCCCAAAGTCCAGATTAGCTTTTGAAAAGTCTTGTGAACAGCTATAATTACTGGGGAAGCTGTTCCCATAATTGGGGGACCTTTGGATGGTGGCAAAAGGAACAGGAATAATGGTAGTCCTGATGACAAGGACAGTTTCACGGACAGCGAGAGCAGTGAGAAGCAGGGTTGGGGGCCCTCAGGGAAACTGATGACAATAATAGGCCCCATTGATTGAGCACCTACTCTGAACCTGGCAGGTTGCCGGTTGCTTTATCTGCACGATAGTTAACCTTCACAGCTATGATCTAAAATAGATCCCATCCACATTTGCAAATGTAAACACTGAGGCTCAGAGTGATGGGGTAGCTTTCTCACAGTTATGCTGCTAGGTAGTCACAGAATCCGGATTTGCCTCCGAAGCCCATGGTCTTCCTGCCACATCCTGATGCCTCTCGAAAGTGAGGCTACTTGGAAGGACAGGTGTTCCAGGAACTTTTCGGAGCATGGCGGTGCGGAAGGAAAGACTGTTCTTGTTATTCATGTCAGAATCATCTTAAGGTTGGCACGGTCTGGAGATACTGGTGGGTATGCAGTGAGTGTTGATTGAATTAAATTGAAAAGAGTTTATACTAGTGGCACAGTCTAAGCCTAATATCCTCACCCTCTAGGAACCTTCTCTGTCCCCTCTCACATTTATTGCCAACATCCTCCAGCTGGTGGGTGAAGTGCTCAGAGTCACCTCTAAAGAAGAAAGGTATCCACGAAATGTCTCCCTGATATTTTTTTTTGGGGGGGGGGTTGGAGGGAGGCTAACAGGGCCTATCAGAGGTGTAAAATCAGCCTTATCAAGAAGAGGAGAGCGACTGCAGTTATTGACGTGCTTTAGACAAGCCTGGCTCAGCAGGCTGGGAATCTGAGGTTAAAACCACCACCATCACTCCCACCGATAACAAACACACGGCTACTACCGCCACTTTTTCCTCCTCTTCTCTGGGAACGCTCACATGTCACCAAGAAAACCACTTACATCTTCCCTATATTTATACCACCCCCAGCAAACAGCTCTTCAACCACTCTGTTGACCTGGTCCCCTCCACCAAGACCCTCTCTGCGGGGTTTCCTGCCACCCACCTCTCAGTCCCTCCATGGGTATCCATGCCCGCTGGGCTTTCTCTGTCTCCCCTGGAATTGGGGACTGTCATTAACTGAAGACATCAGAGTCCACAGTCTAACCCTTAGGTGTCCCCCAGGAGCCATTCTCTAAAAGCAGCTTGGATTTTAGGCTTACAATTCCCATGTTGTTCCAGAGTTGACATTTAAAAAAAATTTACAAGCCTTTTCAAATAACAAATGTTTGTGACCACAGTATAGGGTAAGATAAACTTTTAGAGTCTATTGTGAGTTGGTGCTAGGTCACGGGAGCCGATGGTCTGAGCGTCCAGGGATGGTGTTTCCTCTCTAGCCGTCATGCCAATATATCCGTGGGGGACATTCTGAAAAGAAGACAAATCAGCTGTAAATCCTCAGACATTTCAATATTTTAAACACTAACAAAATGAGAGGCTACAAGTTTCCTTGTGAACATGCCTTATTATTGGGCTGGATATTTCTAGGATTTTGGACAAAAGAGGTCTGAATTCCAGAAGCTCCGGTGGGTTGTGAGTCATTGGAAGCAAATTTGACCCTTTTTTTCTTGATTCTAAGCGTTACTGGGTACATGGTGCATGACCATCACACCAATGTGTCTTCTCCCTGTCTTTACCACCCCCATCCCCTCAGTCTCTCCAATTCTCATCCCTTTCCCGCTACAATAATTTGCTGTTTAATGCATCCTCTGAGCTTTTAATTTTAACAATTTCATTTTTACTTCTAACAACGGGCTGTCCTTTAAAATGGTTTCCTAACATTCACTCACTACTATACGAAGTGGGTCCTCTAGCTGGCTTCAGTCTTAGGCAGTTTAAAGGGATGACTGGTTGTAGTGTTTGGCTTTCCCTAATCCAGCCTTAGTGAGTTAGCATGTGATCATACTCGCTGTGGTCTGCAGGACTTCATGGACTTCAATCCTAGAAATGATGGTGCTTTGGTTTTCCAAGGAGAAGATACCTTCTGTGGTAGTATATCCTCCCAGATATTTATGGGAGGGAGGCAAGAAATGAGAAGTAAACAGGGAAGAGGGCTCTCACCTTCTGCTGGCAACGCCTACTTGCCCCTCTCCTTGTCTTGCTTGCCATACAAAAGCCTGACTCTTCTTGTACCAGCCCCACTTTGCCCCTTCGTGTATTTACAGTGAACACACTTTCTCAGCCTAACTCTCCTGTTTTATATCATTTCACTCAGTCATCACTTCCACTCTTCAACTGAAAGACTTTCTGTTTACTTTTACCAAATCACATGATGTGAGATAAATGTTCAAATCCCTCTTTATGGGCATTTAAAGATTGCAACACTACTTTTACAAGGCAGCTATTTGATTCCAAAGTGGATAAGCTACAAAGCGACAGTTGGCCTCCACCATGGCTGCAAAAGGACAGAGGGCTAAAGTTAGTTTTGCTCATGAAAAGGTCATCAGTGACACACAGATATGAAAACAAACAGAACCAGGGCGTACCCTGCAGAACGCTCGTGGTGTCCATTGGACTGGTGTCACTGTAATGGAACAGTGGCCTTCGGAGACCAAGTATAGATTCCCAAGTGCTAAGGGTTATTGGCCAATTATATTGCCTAATCAAGCCTGTCTACAGTAAGTAACAACAGGGGAAACAAGTGCTAACATTTATCGAACATGTAGTAGATGTTTAATATGGTTCTAGTGCTATACATGAGTTATTCATCTAATTCTCACAACAGCCATTAGGACCTGTTCCATTTTTCAGATGAGGATGCTGAAGCACAGAGAGGTTGTACCACTTGCCCCAGATCATACAACCAGAACATGGCAAAGCTGGGATTAAAACCCCAACCCTCTGGCTGCAGAGCCCCCGCTCTCGGCTGCTGTGCTCTGCTGCTTCTCCCAGGATAGGTGCTCACGCTGCTTCCCACAGATGCCCTCGGCAAGCCAGCGCTCACTGTTATTCGAGGGAGCTATTTCTGTTTCCTCCTAGACCTCAGGACACTTTTCCTCATGTGGAGCTAAATCTGTGTGTCCCTCACTCCTTACTTTAATCTTCTTTCCACCTCCGGAGCCATCCAGAGCATGGTTTTGTATCCTTTTTTTCTATTAATAGCCTCCAGAGAATTGAAGCCATCAATTGATCCTATCCGCTGCACCTGAATAATATGTTCATGGTGAGCAGAAGCAATCCTATCCTAATAGAAAAACTGCAGCATTGGATAATTAAATAACTCCCCACCTCTCCAGGCTCTAGTAGAAAGCATAAGTAAGTCTAAAGTTGGGTATAAAGAGCATTAGGAACAATCTCAAGGAAATAGTAAGATATGCTGACAAATATTTATCTTTATGTAGCTATCCAGTGTCATTTATAGTATCCCAAATTAGAAATAACCTAAGAGTCTAAGATAAAGGAATTAATGAAGTATAAATTAACCAGGTGACATAACATGCATTCATTAAAGGTAATGTTTTCAAATAATAAGGATAGGAAATTCTCATAATAATGCTTTTTGTTGTTGTTAAATTTGTTAAAATTTTCCCAAGGATTGTATGTTCGTTAGTGCTGAAAATGGGATTTTTCTTCTAACTGGTTATGTTTGTGTTTATGAAGACTTTTCATTTCTGTTTTAGTCTTTTTATTCTGCTACTTTACTGACATTTTTTATAGTTTGAGTTTTTTTTTTTAACATTTTTATCGGAGTAAAATTGCTTTACAATGGTGTGTTAGTTTCTGCTTTATAACAAAGTGAATCAGTTATACATATACATATATCCCCATATCTCTTCCCTCTTGCATCTCCCTCCCTCCCACCCTCCCTATCCCACCCTTCTAGGTGGTCACAAAGCACTGAGCTGATCTCCCTGTGCTATGCGGCTGCTTCCCACTAGCTATCGATTTTACACTTCGTAGTGTATATATGTCCATATATGCACTACCACCCTCTCACTTTGTCCCAGCTTACCCTTCCCCCTCCCCATGTCTTCAAGTCCATTCTGTAGTAGGTCTGCATCTTTATTCCTATCTTGCCCCTAGGTTCTTCATGACCATTTTTTTTTTAGATTCCATATATATGTGTTAGCATACGGTATTTGTTTCTCTCTTTCTGACTTACTTCACTCTGTATGACAGACTCTAGGTCCATCCACCTCACTACAAATAACTCAATTTTGTTTCTTTTTATGGCTGAGTAATTTTCCATTGTATATATGTGCCACTATTCTTTATCCATTCATCTGTAGATGGACACTAAGGTTGCTTCCATGTCCTGGCTATTGTAAACAGAGCTGCAGTGAACATTGTGGTACATGACTCTTTTTGAATTATGGTTTTCTCAGGGTATATGTCCAGTAATGGGCATTGCTGGGTCGTATGGTAGTTCTATTTTTAGTTTTTTAAGGAACCTCCATACTGTTCTCCATTGTGGCTGTATCAAGTTACATTCCCACCAACAGTGTATGAGGGTTCCCTTTTCTCCACACCCTCTCCAGCATTTATTGTTTGTAGATATTTTGATGATGGCCATTCTGACCAGTGTGAGATGATATCGCATTGTAGCTTTGATTTGCATTTCTCTAATGATTAATGATGTTGAGCATTCTTGCATGTGTTTGTTGGCAATCTGTATATCTTCTTTGGACAAATGTCTGTTTAGGTCTCCTGCCCATTTTTGGATTGGGTTGTTTGTTTTTTTTGTTTTGAGCTGCATGAGCTGCTTGTAAATTTTGGAGATTAATCCTTTGTCAGTTGTTTCATTTGCAAATATTTTCTCCCATTCTGAGGGTTGTCTTTTCGTCTTGTTTATGGTTTCCTTTGCTGCGCAAAAGCTCTTAAGTTTCATTGGGTCCCATTTGTTTATTTTTGTTTTTATTTTCATTTCTCTAGGAGGTGGGTCAAAAAGGATCTTGCTGTGATTTATGTCATAGAGTGTTCTACCTATATTTTCCTCTAAGAGTTTTATAGTTTCTGGCCTTACATTTAGGTCTTTAATCCATTTTGAGTTTATTTTTGTGTATGGTATTAGGGAGTGTTCTAATTTCATTCTTTTACATGTAGCTGTCCAGTTTTCCCAGCACCACTTATTGAAGGGCTGTCTTTTCTCTATTGTATATTCTTGCCTCCTTTATCAAAGATAAGGTGACCATATGTGCGTGGGTTTATCTCTGGGCTTTCTATCCTGTTCCATTGATCTCTGTTTCTGTTTTTGTGCCAGTACCATACTGTCTTGATTACTGTAGCTTTGTAGTATAGTCCAAAGTCCAGGAACCTGATTCCTCCAGCTCCATTTTTCTTTCTCAATATTGCTTTGGCTATTCGGGGTCTTCTGTGTTTCCATACAAATTGTGAATTTTTTTGTTCTAGTTCTGTGAAAAATGCCAGTGGTAGTTTGATAGGGATTGTGTTGGATCTGTAGATTGCTTTGGGTAGTAGAGTCATTTTCACAGTGTTGATTCTTCCAATCCAAGAACATGGTATATCTCTCCATCTATTCATATCATCTTTAATTTCTTTCATCAGTGTCTTATAATTTTCTGTATACAGGTCTTTTGTCTCCTTAGGTAGGTTTGTTCCTAGGTATTTTATTCTTTTTGTTGCAATGGTAAATGGGAGTGTTTTCTTAATTTCACTTTCAGATTTTTCATCATTAGTGTATAGGAATGCAAGAGATTTCTGTGCATTAATTTAATAATGCACATTTTTAAAAAGTATAGTCTCAATTTTGAAAAAAATATGTAAGAAAAGAAAACCTCATAATTATGTATACCCAGAAAAAGAGCAGGAAGAAATGTGCCATTCTACTAATAATGGATTATTTTTCATCTCTTCTTCTAAATACCCTATGTATTTTCCAAATTTTCTAAAATGGGAGTTCATTACTGTTGAAATCAGAGGGAATAGATTGTCATCCCGTGAGTGTGTGTGTATTTTTTTTTTTTTTTAAGATCAAATGTGTCCAAGAATCACCTCCAGCTAGAGTTGGATTTGAAGACTTGGGAGAAGGGCAATGCCCTTAAAATGGGTGTTTCTGCCATCCATTTTGATCCCAATGCTTTGGCCCCCTAATTGCGTTTCAGAACTCAGCACCCAGGGAGTGAGAGCAGTGGGGCCTTCCCCTCCACACTCTGTCTTGTAGTGGACAGTGTCAGGGCTCCACCCATATAGGACTGTCAAGTAAAATATAGGACACCCAGTTAAATTAGAAGATTAGATAAACAACGAATATTGCATGGGATATACTTACATTAAAAAATTATTCCTTGTTCATCTGAAAATCTGAGTCAGCTGGGCGTCTTGTATTTTAGCTGCTAAATCTGGCAACCCTGCATTCAAATCCCTTCAGATTTCCTCTTTACCGTTTTTGTAAATGTAAAAATGTCCCCCTTCTCCTTTACCAGTCCCCCTAGGAGCCCTTCCTTATTAAATCACTCACCCAGGGATTCTGCTCAGGATGTATTTCTGGGGAAGCTGAATTGTAGAGAAGCTCTCTCACCCTTTTCTGCCCCCGTATCTCTTTTTCTGTCTCTCCATCTGTGTCCTTTGTTAGTTATCTGTCTCTCTCCCCACATCTATTTCTCAAAAGTTGCTCTCCTTTACTTTTTTTATGGATTATCTAAGAAATAAATATCTTCAGGATTTTTTTCCAATGCCTAAAAGCATTACTAGTACAAATAGTAATCACAGCACAGAACCTTCCCACTGGAGGCCCACTGAGAGGCAGCCTGAGCCCAGTCAGCCTCTTGGTAGCAAGGCATGCCCACATCTCTGGGAGGAAGGTGAAGAAGATAGCTTTGATGCTCAGACTTATATGGGAAGCTCTAGTCCCCCTATTAATCCTCCCTTAAGAGCTAACCCACGGGGAGTGGACGGGGCCCAGCCATAGACCAATATCTGAACTGTTGACTTCCCCTAACTCTCCTTTACTCTCCCAACTGGTGGGTTTCCAGATTGTCTGAGGTTAAGTGTGGAGGAGATCCCAATAGTTGAGGTTAAACACATTCGGTTTCTAAATCTTTCCGTCTTAATCATAACATCAAGATTGTTAAATTTAACTGTTCAGGATTAGCTCCTCTAGTCTCTGATTCTAGTCTGACAAATAGTCCCTGTGGTAAATAGCTTTAACTGGGCAAGTGGATGGTGCAGGAGGGGATAGGAAGAAAAAATATGTTGGTGAATATCTTGCATTAGGGTAAGTCAGCAGGTATATCTAATTCAAGCCCTTTTTTTTTTCTTAGTGTAACTTCTGAAAATTGCTGTAGGTCAGAGGGCAGAGTAGTGTAGAAAGACGTATTTTCCTAACCTGGAGCTGATCATTATCCAGTTTGGGAATAAATCTGAAGCCTTCAATAGCAAGAAAGGACAAAACCAGCTCAAGCAGGCAGGCAGTATGTGCTAATAATGAATTGGGCAGCACAGAGAGAAGGAGCCATCAGGAGGCAGAAGGGGAGAGATGGGAAATATGCTGCCACCAGTTTCCAGGTTTGCAGCAGGGGTGGACAGAGCAGGAGTGACAGCTCCTGCACGCGATGCCTTGGGGAGCTGTGAGTCAGTGAAGAGGAGATGCAAGTCTGTTTTAAAACGTTGTCATCTTTAATTTTCTCCATGTCACTCATGTTTCCATTGAACTGTTTGCTGTAAATGGAAAGGTCATTCTAGTTAATTTGCTTCCAGTCCCGCCACCCCCCCCCCAAAAAAAATTTAAATGATAAAGAGCTGGTTCCATTGGCTGAGGAGTTATGAACAATTTCATGTCTAAGCATTTTGCAGTAAGCTTAGAGAGACTGAAATAGTGCTGAGGCGTGAGATATAATCGTTCATTTACTCAGTTTACTAATTCATGTGGCAAATAATTTTTGAGCCTCTACATTGTTTGAGGCCCATGCTAAGCAACAGAATGCAGAGGGGTGAATAAAAATCAGTATATGACATCAGGATGTCACTGTGAGGTAGAGGAGATGCATGGTGACTAGCCATATTATACAGGTTGGTGCCATGGCTGAGACGTATCGTGGGAGAAGACCAGCTTTACCTGGGGAGGTTGGGGGTGGCTTCACAAAGGAGATGCTTCTTCAGGAATCAAGAGATCATCAAATGTATCCTTTGAAAGGAAGAGCATCCCAGAAAATGAAAACAGAGTTTGATAAGGACCAGAAGCCAGAGAAAGCACAGCATGTTTAAGAAATAACCAGACTTAAGTGTAAGAGGACTTCAGAGGACTTGGGTGGAGAAAATAAGAATGAGTCTGAAAGCAGGCAGGGGCCAGATCACAAGCCTCCTTAGCTCGTGATATAAAATTTGGACATTTTTTGTTTTTGGCCGCACCATGCGGCACGTGGGATCTTAGTGTCCCGACCAGGGATCGAACCCGTGCCCCCTGCAGTGGAAGCCAGAGTCTTAACCACTGGACTGCCAGGGAAGTCCTGGGACATTATTCTTTGAAGATGCAAGTCACTGAATGGTTTTAGCAGGGAAAGAGTGACCAAACTTATCACATTTTAGAAAGATCACTCCTGTATTATTGTCTTAAGTATGAGGAGGCCAGGGTGCAAGCTGGAAGTCTGGTACATACTCTAGGGAAACTAATATGGGGTCAGAACTAAACCAGTAGGAATGGGGCTGGTGGGAAGGGAAGCTTCAAGAGGTTGTGTGGGTGCAGAAGTGAGGAATTAGACTATGTACAAATGAAAGGAGGGAGAAGATGATGGCCAAGTTTTGGGGTTGGATGCAGAATAATAAGTGTACAGGACAGAGAGGAGGTTTCCAGGGGATTAGAGAAGAGAAATTCAGCTTTAGATATCGCAAATTTGAGATGCCTGTGGGACATCCAAATGGAGACGTCTTTGTGCTGTTTGATGTGAAGCTCAGTAGAGAGGTCTGGGCTGATTTATTATTTGGGAATCGTTTCTCTGCTGTGAATCAACACTGTCCTGAACAGTAATATTTAAGGGGTGGGAGAGAAGACTAGCCAGTGAAAGAGACTGAAAAGAATCAGCCAGAGGTATAGGAGAAGAACCTGGAGCCTGATTGCCAGGAGACAGGGAAGACAGAGTATCAAGAAGAAGAAGGGAATGGTTAACTTTGCCAAATTCCTTAGCAAAGAAATCACACTGGGCAGTTGGAGTCAAGTCTGACTGCAAGATGGCCGCCAGCCACAGGGCGTCGGATCGTGTTCCAACCCATGGGAGAGCTTCCCAACAATCAATACACCTAGTGCCCTGCACACAGTAGGCTGTTCATAAACATTAAAGTCAGGGATGTTTAACAACAGAATTACTTGTCTGATGAGGGCTACACGGGAGCTCATTGGGCAGAGGTGGGCCACCTACCAGACAGGGATGTTACAAAGGGGAATCTGCAGTGGATGGGAGATCTGTACAAAGAGGGACCGTCTAACATTTGGATGGCAAGTATCTGGGGTGAGCAGTTTTAGCTTTTGTTTTCCTTTAAATTTTAAAATGAAATTGGGCAAATGGATAGTGAGACCCCAGGCCACCTCTTACTCACCATGCTGTTTGAGGTAATTCCTGTAACCCTGTGTCACATTTCTTCATCTAAAACTAATCTATCCCATCTAGTTCACAGAGAACAAATGTTGAGCTTGTTAAGTGTTTGGGAACATTCAGAGAAAGAGATGGGTAATGGAACAGCTCAGGCCTGGGAGATCTCAGCCTGGCTTTGCTACTATTTTACTAGGTCAGCTTAAGCAAGCTAGTTTGTTACAAAATGCAGGCGATAGAAAAGAGGAGGTCTAAGATCACAGCCACCTTCAATTTCTTTCGGGCTGTGATGATCAATTCTTCATCACAATCACCGCCGTCCTCTGCCTGGTGCAGGGTGCATGCAGCGTGGGAAGAGCTTTTAAAGTACACGCTGACTCAGTTAGTCCTCAGTATAGTTCAGTGGTGGGGCTGGGGGAGGGATTTCTTTATTGCTTGTAGTTTTCAGAGGACACTGAGCATCCAAAAGGCCGACTGTGACAGGTCTGAAGTCACAGAGCTGACACAGGGCAAGTTCTCTTGTCTCGAAACTCCATGCTCGACTACCCGCCTATAGCATCGTGTGCTTACGCTGGGCGTGGTCATCATTAGGCAGAAACCCTCAATTGCTAAGGAAGGGGGTGGAGCCTGCCCGCAGAAGGCCTGAGTTAGAGGCTCAAGCTGTCCGTGGCATACAAACGCGAGAAGGCCGTCTCCCCTTTTGGGGGGAGGTGCTCCACTTCGGCACGCCCAAGGGGAGAGCCATCCCCTCCTGGAGATTCACAGGCTGGTGAAGGGGACGAACTGGGGTGGGGGAGGCAGGCTGGGAATCTGGGCACACGCGAGGCTGCCCCTTTGGCCAGCCAGCTGGTCACACAGCAATCCCATTGCTTTGCCGTGCCGTAGGGCCCAGCATGCCTGTGCTGTGAGCTGCTTCTCTCCTCACGGCCTGGTGTAAAATACCCCTCAGAGGGACCGGGACTCTCCCTCCCATTCAATCCAAATATTTAGCTTCGAGCCTGCCTCAGCTGGGCTTTGGCAAGGAGTGTTTGGAGGAGGAGGCCGCTCTGAGGGGCCCTCCTTTGAAGCCCTGGGTGTCCTCCAGTGATGTAGGGCCTGAAGCCAAGCGGGTTGAACTTTGAGGCCAGCAGCAGGTTGGGGACGCTCGGGGGCTGCTGACTTGAGCTGAGGGGGCCCAGGGCGCAGACGCCAGCATGGACATGGGCCCTCTCAGCTGGGAGGAGAGCCCTGTGCACCTTGTTGACCAGCTCGGGCAGCCCTGGAAATCACTGGACTGCACTGGAAGGTGCAGGGGGGACCTTGGCTCTCTCAAAAGAGAAAGGAACTCTGATTATTGAGCCCTGTCATGAATTCCTTTGGGTGCCTGCTTACTATGATTGCCAGTGAACTACCTGGGGAATATAGGCTTCTAGTCCCTGAAACTTTAGATTCTGGGTGCTGTTTCTACCAGGAAACATAGGACTTGTAATAACTTAAACCTGTGACAGGTCCCAGGTCACCTGGGGCCCCCGCACCACTAGACCATCAGGCAAAGAAAGGAGTTGCCGCACCGGCAGCTGTAATTAACTCTGATCGTAAAGGAGGAAGGGCTGCTGTTTCCCAGCGAAGAAGCAGTGTGTGTGGTCTCAGGTCATCCACTAACCTCTTCTGCTCTGCCCAGCACTTCCTAAATGTACAAGCTTAAAGGTGTGGTGACCCGGGACTCAGACCCTCAGAGATGGGTTAGCACACAAAGCAAGCCATGTAGTGAGATGCTGACCAGGAGAAGCGGGAGATGGATCTGGGAGCATGGAGGACCAGGGGATGATGCGTCTCATACTTTCAGGACCAATTGCAGTGTCAGGCCTGGGGTGAGTCCCACAAAACCTCTCTAGTATGTTTCCCCAGGAGTTGTGATCAACCAGAATCTCGGAGAAGCTGTGCTTGGATGAACTGACCTTGTGAGAAGCCTGGGTGTCTGATGTTGTTAGTGCCCCCAGCATCCTCTTCCCTGGGCCTATCCCGTTTCTCACAGCTTCTCCCTTGTCTAGAGAGTTATGTTCTATTGATTGAGAACCGCATCATCAAGGCCGTTATGCACCTCCCCCAGCCCCCCTCCCCCCTCCCCTTTCCTCCACTTGTCCGCACCTCAGTCAATGACTCCCTGATACAGAATTGTAAAAGCATCGAGCTCCATTGTTAAGGTAGGAATCAAGGGTGTGATTCACGCTCCAGAGTCCACTGCGGGATCAGGCTGAAGGTGGGCTCCAGCTGAGACCACAGACTGGCTTAGCTCCTCTCTTGTCAAACCCCGTTCGCCTCATTCCTTTTCCCCTAAAAGGAATCTAATCCCCATTTCAGTCTCTGTTTCTAGGTACCAGCCTTAGGTCAACCCCATACTTGCCAGGCTGAGCATCCTGCAAGGCCCTTTACGTGCATTATCTCACACGGTCTTCAGTTAAACCTATGAGATAATATTCCCATTTATCTTTATTATTAAGCTGAGGAAACCAAGGCTCAGAGTAGTGAAGTAACTTGGTTAAAGTTGCACAGTTCATATTCAAGTCTGAGTCTATCGCCAGAGCCCCTGCCTCTCACCCTTATTCTTTCCTGCAGAAGAAATAGAAATAGTAAACTAGAAATAGAAATAGTAGTAAACCCTGCCACTGAGGGAATGGACTGGATAAGGAAATTGGATAAGGAGATTTAGAGAAGAAAAGGCTCTGGAGAAGCTCGAGAGAGGCAAGACGAAGGTCTGTAAACCCCTGATACGCTCTCAATTAAGAGAACATCTCAGTTAGGTAACCTTCTAATCCCTGAAAGTGCCCACACGGGGGCTGGCGCATAAACACCAAGACGGAGCACGGAAAGTTCCTACAGCTGGAGGCGAGTAGCACAAAATGATCCTTGAGTTTCTGTCCGACCCAACACCTTGATGAACCCTGCGAAGAACTCTGTGGCTATGCCTGTATTGCTTAACCCCATGTGGATCGGTCTGACAGCCTTGAGTCTGAGTAACCCCAGGACCACTTGTCCAAACCTAGGCCAGCGTTTACAAATGAAAGGCCCCAGGTGCTGTGTCTCAGTGGGAGATCACAGAAAAAAGAGGGAGAGGAATGTGGCTTCCCTTTAGGTGCGGTGCATGTAGGTGTTGAGTGTTCTCCCATCTAGGCTTGGAGGGTGATCCCACACGTCCTGCCTCACTCAGGGAGTGGCTCAGCAGAGTAAGTGCTAGGAACCATGGTGTTGATGAGAATAACGTTCTTTTTATTTCCTTTTTTGCAGTACACGGGCCTCCCACTGTTGTGGCGTCTCCCGTTGCAGAGCACAGGCTCCGGACGCGCAGGCTCAGCGGCCATGGCTCACGGGCCCAGCCACTCCGCAGCATGTGGGCTCTTCCCGGACCGGGGCACGAACCCGTGTCCCCTGCATCGGCAGGTGGACTCTCAACCACTGTGCCACCAGGGAAGCCCGAGAATAACGTTCTTACTACCACGTGCCAGGTATTGTTCCAAGCACCTTACGTGACAAACTCATTGAATTCTTCTCTCAGGTAAGTAGTTACTATTATTATATCCATTTTAATGGTGAAGAAACTGAGGCACAGATAGGTTAAGTGATGCATGGTCTTTCATGAATGTAGAGTTTTCCAGAGGCTACATGATGTGTGATATTATAATAGATCGAATGCAGAAGCAGACATGAGAATCAGCCTTCTTCCATTAAACCAAACATTAAATGAATTTATTTTTTCTAACTGCTTTTTATTTTTGATTAACTTTTAATTGTTTTTTTCTGTTAGTTTTTTTTTCTAGTTTTTAAAAAAATTTGAATAGGAATAGAGTTGCTTTACCATGCTGTGTTAGTTTCAGGTGTACAGCAACGTGAATCAGTTATACATATACCTATATCCACTGTTTTTTAGATTCTTTTCCCATATAGGCCATTACAGAGTACTGAGTAGAGTTCCCTGTGCTATACAGTAGGTCCTTATTAGCTATCTGTTTTATACTTAGTGTGTGTATGTCAGTCCCCATCTCCCAATTTATCCCTCTCCCCCTCTTACCCCCTGATCACCATAAGTTTGTTTTCTGCATCTGTAACTCTATTTCTGTTTTGTAGATAAGTTCATTTGTACCCTTTTTTTAAGATTCCACATATATGCTTTTTAAAAAATTATAGTTGCTTTCATAAAATTGTTATTTATATCAAAATGTAATGAGTTCATTCCTGTTATTTTTAAATGAACTAATATTTAAAAATGGTCCTTAGTTTAGGCTCTAATATGCTAAATATTGAAAGATATAATCTGTACATAAAGTTCTGAGTTTCTCTATAGTTCTAAGAGTGTAAAGGGGTTCTGACACCAAAAAGTTTGAGAACCTTTAATTGATTCCATTCTTTTTCTTTTTTGCGGTACGCGCGCCTCTCACTGTTGTGGCCTCTCCCGTTGCGGAGCACAGGCTCCGGACGCGCAGGCTCAGCGGCCATGGCTCACGGGCCCAGCCGCTCTGCGGCATGTGGGATCTTCCCAGACCGGGGCACGAACCCGTGTCCCCTGCATCAGCAGGCGGATTCTCAACCACTGCGCCACCAGGGAAGCCCTGATTCCATTCTTTAATCCAGAATACCTCCCACGCTTTCATCTTGGCAAAATGAAATTTGATGAATAAAATCTGTGGCATGTTCACTGGTGCTCGGTCAAATGTAACTACAGTTTTGTCCTGTTTATTAATTATTTCACTGGTCACTGGACCTTCACAAATAATATTTCCTTTTGCCTCTGGAGATGCCCTCCTCCCTAAATGACTAAATACTTATTGAAGGTATCAAGGGAAGTTGGCACGTACATGTTAAGGATGCTACCTGCTGTACTGGAATCAGACATTGGGGGAAAATAGGAGTGAGAGGAGGAGAGGTTGGACAGTGAGCTCAATGGGCTACATACGGACAAGGAGGGTCTCTCCCCTATTGGCCCAGGGGTGACCTTGGCTACTCTAAGGGCAGGAAGCAGAGGAAACTGGACATTATTCTCTGGAATAGCCCTGCTCCCCTCATCTGTCTCAGAATTAGTTGTGGGGGAACAATGCTGTCACTACACCAGTCCATCTCCTCGTTTAAAGTAACCAAGATTTAGGTGAACCTCAACGCAAGATCATGGTTGAGAGAAAACGGGGAATCATTTGGGGAGACAAAAGCCCTTTAAGAGGGCTTCCCTGGTGGCGCATTGGTTGAGAATCTGCCTGCTAATGCAGGGGACACGGGTTCGAGCCCTGGTCTGGGAAGATCCCACATGCCGCGGAGCAGCTAGGCCCATGAGCCACAACTACTGAGCCTGTGCGTCTGGAGCCTGTGCTCCGCCAACAAGAGAGGCCACGACAGTGAGAGGCCTGCGCACCGCGATGAAGAGTGGCCCCCGCTCGCCACAACTAGAGAAAGCCCTCGCAGAGAAACGAAGCAACATTAAAAAAAAAAAAAAAAAAAACCTTTAAGGAAAGAAGAGTGATTTGACCCACTGATTAATAGAAGGTGTGTTTTTAAAATTTGTTTCTGTAGCTGAACATTTTCTCAAATCTTTCTGTTGAGATGAATACCTTGAATAGATTGATGATCTTGGGGAAGAGTATCCACCTCAGTGGCTGCATACTTAGAAGGATAATTAAATGATTAAATTTGGAATCATGTGGTTAGTGTTTTCCAGGGATATAGTTACCACCGTATCTGCAAAGGCTAGAGCAGTTCGTGGCACATGTAGGTACTCAGAAAATACTTGTCAAGTGGAAAGCAGGGAAGGAAGGAGGGAAGGAAGCATTTCTTCATTCTGACTGATCAGTTTTAGAAGTTATACTTGTGATGCTGTTCCGTGAAAAAGCATTTGGCCTAATTGGAAATAAGAAAAATCTATTTTTCCCACTAAACTTATAAAACCCAAAGCATTTACCTTACGAGTTGTGTTTATGGAATGGTAAAGTGTTTCTAAGGAAAAATGATCCCATCTGCAAAAGCATGCGCCCATTTGTTGACTAAGGGGAATGAGACTTACTATGGCAAGTTCAGAAGAAGGGAATTCTCTGCCTGCCTCCCTGAGCCTGGCGGATGCTTCTTTCTGCCACTCTGCATCACAATTGAGGCACGTAGTATTTTGGCTCCGCCTCTCCTAAAACAGTTTCCTCCTGCTCCTTAAAAACACGAGTTGCAAGGAAATGTGTGGATTCAGAAAATAAAATACACCCCATAGCCACCTTTAAATGCATTTTTCCAAGGCATATCAAAATATCCTTGGAATTTGTTGTGAACATTTGACCACCTCCTAGTTAGCATGAAGTTAAAATTAACTATAACATGTGTTTTAGGGATCTCAATTTGCAAAATATTAATAGAGTTCATGGACAGTTAACTGCAATAAAGGGAGGAAATGAAGTTTATAGTGCAGGGCCCTGGGGATTACAGCCTTCCCTACCCCTGAGCACATTCATATCCCAGAACTTGACGGGAGGAGGCCGTAAAGGGAACATAGGGGGAAATCTCAAGCCTAACGTCATGGATCTCCTTCTCTTCCCTCCTGGGAGGGGTGCAGTACCTTAGAGGTGGTCTCACCCAGGCCTGGCTTCTTCCTGCTTATTCAAGAACCTCATGATTCAGCCAGAGCTGCAAAAGCAGGGACCTTCACAAAACTCATAGCTACTGGAACATCAGGAGAGCGCTCTGACCCATCCCTTATACATTCTCTGAAAACGTGAAATATAAATTATAAATGTGCTGAGTCTGGCTCTCCAGTTGAATTGCTGAGGCAAGAGAAAGTCATGGAAGACGTCCTGGGTTGAGAGTCAGGGGATGGGAATTTTTCTTTCCCCTGCTGTTGATTCTCCTGTGACCTTGAGAAAGTCCCTTCTGGACCTCTGCCTGTTCACCTGAACAGGGAAATGGTGGGGCTAGGTGGTCCGCAGGGGCTCTTCCTATGCTTTAATCTATCGTTTAATGTGAATCTGACCTTTTTCCATGGGCTTTCTAGGAAAACCTACTAAATAATGATGACTTAATACATAATTCAGATATTAGAGGCAGCAAAAGTCAGTGTAAACTAAAGTAAGGCTGATAGGGAGGAAGGTGGGCTTTAGTTCAAAGCCGCAAGAGGAGTAGAATGACTACAGAGGAAAGAGGGCATTTCAGGCAAAGAGGAGGCTCTGGGTAAAGGCCTGGGGTGTGGAGGAATGGCCGCTGAGTTGAGTCAGTGGGGAGAGTGAAGTAGCTGGAGCAGACTGAAACACGAGAACCACCGTGGCTTTCCCAGGACTTCGTGTGGGAAGGGAGGAGTCTTCTGAGGCTGTCTCTGGGGGCAACTGCAGGGACATGCTTCTGTGTAGTGTGTGGAAGCCTTTGTGGACTTGGAAGGTCAGAATCCATGGCTGGTCTAGACCCTTTCTGACGAGGGGCCCATTGGTCTTGCCTGCCCACCAGTGCATTAGAGCTGAGATTTGACCCTCTCACTCTATTGGCCCATGTCCTTACGTTAGTTCTTTTCACTCTAGCTTCTTCACAGGCCCGTGTGATGCTCACCTTCTGCTTGCAGAATGGGGTCATTCTCCTTTCGGGAGAGCCTCCAGTGAAAGGATCTGGGATTGCTGACTTTCCAGGGTGCTGGTGTAGGAAGTCTTTCACCCTCTAGTTGGCTCCCCTCTTCAGACCATTAGGGCTCAAACCTCTGACCCTCTAGGGGGCTTGAGAGCACCCAGGACCCAAAGCCATCCTGCTCATGACAGAGGTTATTGGGAGCCTTGAACCACTTCTGTCTTCCGGCCAGTGGAGCTTAGAATATCACACATCCTTGTTGAGATGCATTGACTGGGTTTGATGGCCAGTCACTCTCATTAGCTTCTAATCACTTAGGCCACAAAGAGGGCTGAGGCTTGGTGCTCCCCAGGTGACCCTGCTGATATCTCTACACCCCTGGTCTTGTTCAGAGGACAGAGATCTACCCTTACATATTTCTTAGTCATGAACCCCTACTTTGTTCAGTGTCCAGGGCAGCCACAGGATCACAGCTCTGTGAAGAATTCAGCCCATTTATCTGGGTATATCCTGTGTTATGTTTACAGAGCCTGGATTCTTTGCTTGACTGATAGATGCTGTAGCAGAGATCACCTTCTGAATGACGACCAAGGCTCTCAGACAGCCTCTCACACCTATTTTCTTAGGTCCACTCATGTTGCAGGCTCCTCTCCCCCACAGAATTCATCACACATTCTTCCTGCTTGAACTTGATTTCTGGCCCTTGATTTGCAAAGGGTATATAGCAATAGTGGCCACACAGAAACACCAGAAACTGTTTGTTATTATTAAGACCTCATTTTACTCTCATTAAAGTTCTTGAGAAAGAATCTTCTGATGCTAACTCATATTCTTTATGGGAATTATTTGATAACTACCTGATAAAATTTTTTAGGCTTATAATCAGTTGCTGTGGATCTTCAGAACACTGAGAAATGAAAGGAAATATGTAGGGTTTGTTTGTCCCTTTAGATGTTTGTTTTAATTAAAGTCAGTGTTTGCACACATGTAGTCTTTTGAATTGTGCACACTTTGTGCCTTAGTTTATCTACATACAGTCCCTGGCCAGGGGTAATTTGTTTTCTAAAGAGAATGTCCACATGTCTGAAGCATCAGAGCTACAGGCTATGCCCTCCTACCCCCCCAAACCCCCCACACCCTGCAGACTTTGTCCTTCTCAGCCCAAGGCAAGGGAACTGTCAGCTGGCTCAGACCCACCATGCGTGGAACCTGGAATCCATCCTTGCCTACAAGTCCCGGGCCCCAAGGAAACTGCAGTAGATCTTAAGTATCTAGGAGTCTATTGAATGGCAGGCCTTTCAACCCCCAGAATTGTGCCAGTCACAGACAGAGGCCAGCTGCCATGACTTGCCAAGCAAAGTGGATACTCTTAATATCACTGAACTAGTCAGTACTGAGTTAATGGAACCCCTTTGAAACCTGTGAACTGGACTCCGACCACATCCATTGAGGGCCTCAATTATATCTTCACTCAAGACACACCCTGCTTTTGTTCCTCCAGTGGGCCCATGCAATAGTGTCCTAGAATGCTTTCAATGCCTGAAAAATAGCTGATTGAGTCTTACAGTTTTGGGTTTCTTGTTGAGTTTGTTATGATCAAGGTGAGGTTCTTATCCTTCCCATTCAGTCACAGTCCAGTGAGAGAGGCTGTCCATGAGAGCTGATGCATCTAGGGGAAATCACCTACAACCCTAAATAATTCAGGCCTGATCTCCCTCATACAAGTGAGAAGGTGGGCAAAATTCTTTCTGCTTCTAATCCTTGAGTCCTTCACACTTTCTGCTCTTCTAGAAGATTCCCATAAGCAGCCCAAATTCCTCTGAAGGGTTCCACATGCACCAAGGTCCTGAAGGCTTTGGGGAAAGACAGCTTTGGAGCCGCAGGGGTTGTTCATACACTAAGCAGAGGCACTGTTCTAAGTAGCATTTTCAGAGCAAGGAGGGACTCTGATTCTTCTCATTTGGGACCAGAAGAATTGCTGGTTTAACTCAGAGGATCACGATAATAGAGCCTTTTGAATGACCGGGTAAGGAGTAAATCACATTGGTTTTGCAGTAGGCAGCTTGGGGTTCTAATTCCTGCGCAGCCACCTACCAACTCTGAGGCCATGAGCCCTTTTCTTTATTTCTCTTACCCCTGGTAGCTTCATCAATTAAATGGGAATAACAAATGTACCTCAAGGAGTTACTGAGAGAATTATGGCCATGGTTATAACATACCTAAACAGAGTCTGGTACACAGGAAGTGCTCAATACATAGAAGCTATTCACTACCATAAAGGAGAGTTAAGGCAGGTTGCCGGATTTACTTTATCATTCTCTCTGGATCTGAGAGATTCCAAGGGAGCTGATGTAACCGGGGAGATGGCCTAGTTAGCTCTAGGAAAATCTACCACAAAAACTTACTTTTCTCATAAACTTCAGCAGAGCAAAGAGGAATAACTCTCCCAAAGTTTGAACAAGAGCAAAAGGCTGAATTCAGGCTCTAGTGTCTTGCAGACAAGTAAATCTCCTTCCCACCCATCCCCACCACATATGTGCACAAAGGTGCACAGTGCTTGCGAATGCACACATGCGTGAGGACACATGTGCACACACTCACATATTCACATGCAAAGCATCTCCCACTCTAAGCCTAAGCCCCGTCCTGTGACCCCTGCGCCCCTGTTCTTAAGCTCCTGGACTGTGCCGAAGGAGAAGAAACTGATGTTTCAAGCTTGTTGAAGTCTAACTCATCAAAATAGTTCGGATTACCCCCTGCACTACTTTACAAGGCATTTTAGGCATTTTTTCATGGGGTTGGGAAATCATGTTTCACCAGTAATAAACAGAGTTGAAGCCCAAAAGACTAGAGCTTAATTTCAAACTCAGAACTGAGGAGGTCAGAGTGGGTCCTATCACGGAAAAGCATCAACTCCCCTTCCTCAGCAGAGCAAGACATATTCTGGAAGAAAGAGAGAAGGCTAAAAATCAAGCACAGCAGTTTCTAATATTTTTCCTCTTGACTTTTCTTAATTAGTGTTGACTAGCTTAACGAAGCAATTAAGGGGCTTATTTGCTTTTTAAATCACATGTGAAATTTAAGAAACCTTGAAATAGAAGAAATATTTGTCCCCAAGATCTTATCCCACAAGGGATATCAGCTTGAATATTCTCCAACAACTAGAAAGTGAGGATAACTGGCCCTGCTCTCCAAATGAGGCCCAAGCAAAACAGACAGCGCAGTAGCCAGCTCTGCAGGGAGAAGTCCCCATAGGTAAAGGGCTGCTTCTTGAGTGTATTTCTAAGACTTACATTGAAAACAATGATAATGAGCTTTTAATAATAATTAACTTGAACAATAATATGAATAATGATATCCTTCATTTATTGATTACTTATGTGCTCGTAGTTGTGTTGTTCACTGTTCATAAATTATTTCGATTTAAGTCTGCAAGTTTCCCGCCCCCTTCCTTCTAATAGAGTAAGGAAATAGGGACTCAGGGAGGTTAATTGGCATGCCCAGATTCCCACACCTGGTATGGACTGGATTTAAGCTTTTTTTAGTCTGAGACACATGGTCCTTCCCTGGTATTTTACTACCTCTCCTTGTGGCAATTCTTAACCATGAGAACTGTGACCCAAGTACACTACAGATTATTAAATAATTGCATTCGTGTATGTATGTTTACATTTATGTTTATGTAATAGCATATATAAATAGAATATTATTAAAATTTGTTTTTTTAAATGTTAATAATCATGTAATCAAATTTTCTATATTACAACATAATATACATTATACTATGTATAATATACTAATCATATAATTATTGTATCATTCTTTTTTACTTATTTAATGAAATGATAAAATGATAAAATTACATATAAATATATACAATTTATATAAACATAAGTAATTAATATGTATTAATATGATATATAAAACATGATACAGGGCATATAAATGATACAGACTCATATAATATGAACCATAATATAATAATATGTAATGATCTATAAAACATAAAATAATACATAATATGTGTGATATATGTAATGTTTATATAAATATATATATTTATATATAATGTAATGATATAGGGCATATACATGATATAAAATATAATAATACATAAGAGTGGCAATTATATCTTTTTTTTTGGGGGGGGGTGCATTGGGTCCTTGTTGCTCTGCGCAGGCTTTCTCTAGTTGCAGCGAGCGGGGGCTGCTCTTCGTTGCGGTGTGAGGGCTTCTCATTGCAGTGGCTTCTCTTGCTGTGGAGCATGGGCTCTCGAGCGCAGGCTCAGTAGTTGTGGCGCACAGGCTTAGTTTCCCTGCGGCATGTGGGATCTTCCCGGACCAGGGCTTGAACCTGTGTCCCCTGTATTGGCAGGCAGATACTTAACTGCTGCGCCACCAGGGAAGTCCGGCAATTATATCTTAAATAAGTATATATAATTGTTTATAAAATTATCATATAACTTGATAGAGGGTTAATAATTATTTTAATAAGTAGACACATAGGGTAGAATTCTATATCACTATCTAATATAATGATAAATGAATTAGATTAGTAAATAACAAGATGAATAAATCATTAATCAATTGGCATAGCCATAGTCTAATGTAGTGCCTCTAGCTATGGCAAGTTAATATTTATTGCCTATCATGTTCTAGAACCAGTGCTAGGCTCTTATATTACCTCTGCTAAACCTCACAGCAAACCAGCAAGGTAGGCGCCATTAGTGGAAAATAAGTTGAGGCTTAGATGAGTTAAATGTTTTGTTTTGTTTTACCTTCAGAGACACAGAGCTAGTAAAAGAGCTAGAAGTAACCCTGATTTTGTCTGATCCCATATCCTATGGTCTTTGCACTCTACCAGGTTAGATGAGTGGGTGGAGAAGAGAAAGTGACAAAACAAAGGGAGGAAAAGGAAACTGTATCTTGATGCTTGCCAAGTCCTTATAGGGGCGGACAGTGTGGCATATACCAAGTTTCACTGATACAATAGGAAGGCCGAAGAAGCTGACCCTGGCACCAATCCAGCCATTCCCTCAGCCACTTGCTTATTCAACACACTGCTCCCCAGGGTAATGGGGAGGAGGGAAGGATATGGGGTGGCAGCTCATGGCCCGTGTCTTGATGCTGGCAGGCGCGGGCTAGTTGCCAGGCCCCTCCCAGCGTGACACCCTTGTGACCAGAGTCTGCACACTCGATGGCACGCCCTTGGACTTGGTCTATTTTTCCCACTTCTGGGATTGCAGCCTACATACTTGGCATTGGAAAGATTGGCAGCTTCAAGTCAGATTGGGAGGACGTCCCAGATGGGCACTGAATCAACAGTGCCAACAAGAGGAAAAAAAACATGTGAGCCCAGGGAGATTTCTTAACTATTTACCGAATAGGGGGAATTGTTTATTTCCCCATATCTCCCAAAGAGTCCATTTATGAGCTCCACTTATGACTTCAAACAGGCAAGTTGGCAGAGATATGGCAGTGAAGATAAGATGATGACTAATTAATGGTCTTGCAACAGGTTTCAACACCCAGATCTACAACTACTTATATTTTTTTGCTTAACCACTAACATTTATTTTCAAATACAAACATGCTTTTAAGTATTTTTGTTACTACAGCTAATAGTTTTATCTTGTTCCTGGCACTATTTCCTCTTCTTGATAGGGTTATAAATAGGGTATTCCACTTGGCAAGGATCTTGCCCATGGCATTGAAAAGATGGTTCTATACTTACTGTAGCAAAACACAGCACATAGTTGGCATACTTTCCTCCAAAGTCTCCTAACATTTACACTGCCATCCACATACTTTTCAGTTGACTTCACTCTGAAAATTGCCTGTTCCTCTGATACATACCAGAGACTTGGCTACTTGGACATTTGGAAAGAAAGAAAAAAAGAAGAGCAGAACATGAACAAGCATTCTTCCCATTTCTGCTCCCAGGCATTTAATACCTGCAATAGTACAGTCATTTGTAAGAATGACTTAAAGTGGCTTCTTTACAGTCAATTTCAGTTTTAAGGTCTCAGGATTCTGTGACTGGAGGAACAATTTCAGCATTGACTAACAACACTGCTATTGATAACTTCACTGTTTTCCTTAGGTTTATATAGTCAGTTGCCTGAATTCAGGTAATACATAGAAAAAGATACAATTCCACATCATGGCTTTTATTTATTTATTTATTTATTTATTTTGTACAGAAACTCAAACAGTAAAATCATAACTGAGGATTCAGAACTAAAACCCTTTCAAAGTCCTGCTGCCATTATTTCAAAGAAATGTTATACAATTTGGATGAGATTAAGATGCTAGAAAACGGTATCTCTAGAAATTTGAAGATTTTCACTGTTTTGAGCAAAGACGACATAGGAGTACAAATCTCTAGAGTTCCATCCCCAAGATACTCCAGTGGCTGTTGAGCTTATCTTCACTTTCCCTTCAGGTCTAAAAAACGGGGGTAGGGGATGATTTTGGCAATACCCACAGAGGTTATTGATGAATTGCAAAAAATATCTCCAAAGTAAGAGTTTCGGGGAGTTAGAACACAGATAGCTTTTGCTTGGAGAAATGGATAAACCCACTCCATCTGCATTAGGTGTGGTTAGCCAAGGTACAATTTGAATAAATGTTAAGGAAAAACTAACTAACTTCCCAATCCTTCTTTCCTAAATCCTGCATATTTTTCTCATATCCTTAGGTAGAAGAAGAGAGGCCAGGTCATCTGGTAAACGTTGGCCTGTAACACAGTTCATGGAAGGCTATTTGGTGCCCATTCATCCCCAAGACATCCACACATGAGAATTCACCAGTACAAAAATGTTTAAGACTTATTTGAGAAGGTATCCAAATGATGAGTCCATTTGCAGGTAAAAAAAAAATAATTAGCGGCTCAGCTTGTGGGAATGGGGGTAAGGTGTTGCACTGTTGTTGCTGCTGTGGTTTTATTCTTTTCTGCAAAGTATTGCAGGAAAACCATTTACTGAGTTCAGTACAAGTGTTTACTTGTGGTTTTGATACCATGATCTTAAATCTTGGGAGATCAATTCCTTACAGTCTGGGGGAACCCAGTTTTCTGTTTTGGTTTTAATAATCCTTTCAGCCTTAGAATGAAGTGTGGGCACTAGCTAGTTTTACAGAATACCTTATCCATAATTTAAGAATCTAATAAAGCTGAAACAAGAATATTATTTCTTCTGGGTTTAAAAGAATCCAAATAATGTGTCTGATAAGCCATATTGGAGTTTTTAAATTCCAGGTACTTTAGAGATAGAGAAAGATTTGGGTGAAACAAACTAACACACACACACACACACACACACACACACACACACACACACACACACACACACACACACACACACACACACACACACACACACACACACACACACACACACACACACACACACACACACACACACACACACACACACACACACACACACACACACACGCCAGTACATTTTTTGAGACTTACCTGGTTATATATGTTGTGTTTAAATGACTGAAAATTAACTATCTCCGCTCATTAGTTCCATCCGGTTTAGATAATGGACATTTTAATTTAACTGTAACATATAAATGCACAACTGTGGTTGAATTTGTCAGAATAGTCATATGCACAACATATTTTGTGGAAGACATGGGGCTGGCTACTAGATATTGAGAGATGAAAGAATGGACATCATTCTGATGTCCATTGGAGGAGTTCATAAATTTGGTGAAGAACAAACTTTTCTTACACAAATGAGTGCAAGGAGTTGCATTTTGAATCCCGTGGTTCACAGATTCAGCGATTATAACCAGATGTCTCCTTTTATCCCAACTTCCCATTCTTCCAGTCCTTATTTTTCTTATCTCAGCCTCTCCAAAGTCTCTCAGTTCATTTCTCTCCTCAGTCAGCAAGTATCTGTTTCCCCCCGGGTAACCATAGAATTCTGTGATTGCCTCAGTCTATCATCCAAGGCCCCTAGAATCGCTCTGTCTAAAATGGTGGTCTCTAGTTACATATGATTTAACATTAAAAATAAAAGTAAATTAAACAAAGTTTTCAGTTTCTTAGTCACACCAACCACTTTTCAAGTGCTCAGTAGCCACATGTGGCCCATGGCTACTGCTTCGGACAATGTCTATTAGAAAACATCTCCCTGGGCCTTCCTTGGAGGTCCAGTGGTTAAGACTTCGCCTTCCAATTCAGGAGGTGCGGGTTCAATCCCTGGTCGGGGAGCTAAGATCCCACATGCCTCACAGCCAAAAAGACAAAACATAAAACAGAAGCAGTATTGTAACAAATTCAATAAAGACTTTAAAGAAAAAAACAGTAAAGAAAACATTTCCCTGATCTCGGACAGAGCTGCTCTAGACCTGGTTAAAAGCTTCTTTGCCAGCCTCTTCTCCCTGTGGTCCTGCTCAGGAAGCGATCCTCCAATAAACTGAATATTCATTGTTTTCTGCAAATGCCCTGAGCTTTGCCGACTTCGTCTTTGCTATTTCCAAAGCTTAGGGTGCCCTTTTGGAATCTTGCTGTTTTTCAAGACCTAAAGAAAGGCACTGTTCTCCTAAGAAACCCTTCCTTATCTTTCCAGTTAGAGTTCTTCCTAATTGGAAAGGTTCTTCCACACACCGTACCTTACTCATGGCTCTACTTCATGGTGCTTCATACTGTCGTCTCCACAGGATATTTTTAGCTCCCCTACCAGATTATGCTTTTTCTTCTTCCAACAGCAAAGGAGGTATGTGTGTCCTTATTTTTATATTTCATGCCCTCTGGTTTTTGTTGTTTATGGATTTTATTTGTATTTAAAATTTGAAGACATTAACAAGGAAAGATACATGCGGTGACAAAGTCTGAAGGAAGAAGGGAAGAAATATGGTTATGTTAACTGTATAAAAAAAGAAGAATGGGGTTGCTGCCCTATATACTAGGAAAAAGTCTTATAATTAAAATCTGATTCTGCCACTTAACCTTATAGATCTGAGTGAAATAGTTATCCCCATTAAACCTCAGGTATTTTTTTTTTTCATCTAGAGAATAGGAATAGTAATGCTTACTATACAGGTTTTGTGAATATCACTTCAGAGGTAATATATATAAAAGTGTGACCAAAAAAAGAGAGATGTCTCATACAAATGTGAGGTGTTATGCTTACAGCAAGCTTCCAGAAAAGAAGGGTATGGAATAGGGAGAAACACATGTTGCCCTGGCCCCCTCACAAACCTGCTTTACTCTGACAAAGCCCAGTTGACTGATAAAGTTCCAGTAAGGCTCTTTGTGAGTTATCCACAGGGTTCTCTTTTTATCTCACAGAAATATTTATATATCTATAAGTATCTATAATTTTTTTTTATTCCGCACTCCTTGGGATGCAGTTATGGCTGTTTAATGTTTACTTTTCAGGCATTCCTTCTCCCTTTGAAGAAATCCACAAAAGAAAGAGCAAAATGCTGACAAGTTTTCAAAGCCGTGATTTACAGGAATGATTTCTGAAAAGCAAGTGGACAACATCCGAGTTCATCATCAAATAATATTTCTAAAGCACCCTCTAGTGCCTGGCCGCAAGCCAGATGATTCAATGCCTGGAGAGGCTGCAAACTTTTTTTTTTTTTTTAAAGGAAAATGGACTCTCATGTTGGCTCCTGAAAAACAAGTCTGCACCATTTACGATTCCTTAGGATTCTCTCTCTAAATAAGTATTAAGAATGGATTGCTTCAGAAAAAAATCAATGTAGTTAGAAACCCTAATACTATTAAATATAATTCAAATCCCAGTTTAAGATAGACATTAAGACTTAAAAGACCAAGTCAAAAATTACACTGGGAGGGCCTCCCTGGTGGCGCAAGTGGTTGAGAGTCCGCCTGCCGATGCAGGGGATACGGGTTCGTGCCCCGGTCTGGGAGGATCCCATATGCCGCGGAGCGGCTGGGCCCGTGAGCCATGGCCGCTGAGCCTGCGCGTCCGGAGCCTGCGCGTCCGGAGCCTGTGCTCCGCAACGGGAGAGGCCACAACAGTGAGAGGCCTGCATACCGCAAAAAAAAAAAAAAAAAAAAAAAAAATTACACTGGGAATCTGAAGAATTTGAAATCTAAATAAATCACAGGGCAGAAAAATCTGCTCTGTAAGTGAAAAAGTTTTGAGCCCGAGGAAAGGTAAGAATTGCATGAATAGATAGGTGTCATCTAGTAGGAATGCTAGGCCCATCTGCCATCTGATTATGCTGTGACTGTACTAGCCTCTAGTCTTCTCTCAGCAGATTCTCAAGTGGTGTAGTGGCAAGAGTGCAGTATGGAGAAGACTTGTGGTCCAGGGTCAACTCTGCCACATACTTGGCTATGTGATTTGGAAGATGTCACTTAAAATTTATGACCCTGGTTTCTTCACATGTAAGATAATTCTGCCAACTTCGTGGAATTGTCTAGACTTTACAGATTAAGTAAGATACCACTGACCAGTTCCTTGAACACAGTACTTGCCAACAAAATGTCAATATTTTTTCTAGTTGTCTGATCGATTTTGTATTTAGCAGTTTTACAATATGTATTCAGTATGACTCTTGCACATATCCCCTCAAAGGAAGTTTCACTCTTCTCCCTTATCACTCCCACATTTTTGAGAATAGGATCACATTTTATATTATGATACTGAAGTAGGAGAGTCAGTTGTGCCTAGGCTAGTTGACCTTAAAGATAAATGCCTAATTATTGATTGGATGATTGATTAATCAATTCTTTCATTCATTCATTCAATTCCCAACTCTAAATTCAGAATGGTCCCTTTACTACCTGAGGCCTTATTAACAAGATGGACCAGATGTTTCATCACATACAAAAGATCTTTGTAGGCATGGGAATAAAGAATACTGAGTCATTTTAAGAAGTCACTTTGAAAATGACTTTTCAACATAGGAGAACTGGGCTTGTTCAAGCAAATTATATTTCAAAGTTTTATTTGCAAGGTTATTTATTACTGTGTGGAATCTCAGTCCTGTGGCGAGGGTCAAGGAAAATGAGGACACAGGTGTCTGCCTATTTGCACAGGCATTAAAGAGTGTTGTAAAATGAGCTTCAGCCTTTTAAGTTACTGTCTTTTCCTTTATAATAATAATCTCTTCAATTTTACAAGGTCTATATTATTTTTAGGTAAGAAAACACTGTAGAGTTCATGTTTTATTGTTCCTTGCAGTTATATAAATTATATTTGGCCAAAACAAATGTAATTCCTACTGTGTGAACTGGGAACCCAAAATGTTGATTTTCCTCAAGTTATAAACAATGTGAAGATATGTTATACTGGGTCACAATTTTCCAGAGCAGAGCAAAATATATAACTCAGTTTTAATAACAAAACTGCATATATCATTAAAGTTTCCTACTCCACACAGAATGTATTATATTACTCTGCCCAGCAAGAGACATCCTTTGTGTAGACCACAATTTCTAAAATACCATTTGATTGAATGGAAAACATTTTAGCCATTTGTTAGTTTAAAAAAAATGTAATGGTTAAATACTCATGGAAATTCTGCTTTGTCTTTGCTGGGTAAATATTACATTCTTTTCATTAAATTGAATGCCATGGATTTTGTAAACACCAATGTCTGGGGGACAACTATTATGAGCTTTTTCCCACCATTAGATGAGTCTTCACATTTTTAGCATCTTAGAAACAGATGTCTGTTTCTTTGTAACACCAGTGAACCTTATTTTTACATGTATTATATCAGCTTCAAGTTGCATTGTAATTATTTACTTATAAGCTTGCCTCTCCAAATAGACTTGTAACTTAACAAGGAAGGGTCCAGACTGTATTATCTCTGTATTCTTGGCCCCTGGTCTAATGCTATCTACAGAGCTGGAGCACCGAAAATGTTAAATGAAGAAGAAATTCTGAAAAAACTACGACCAAATCATCAGTTTACCCATTCACCTGTTCTCAGAATCATTCCAAAATTTAGGAGATTTATAAATGTAACTACTTTCACAACACTGAAGAAAATGAGGAAAGATTATTTCCTTTATTAAAAAGAAGTCATGGGCTTCCCTGGTGGCGCAGTGGTTGAGAGACCGCCTGCCAATGCAGGGGACACGGGTTCGTGTCCCGCTCCGGGAAGATCCCACATGCCGCGGAGCGGCTGGGCCCGTGAGCCATGGCCGCTGAGCCTGCGCGTCCGGAGCCTGTGCTCCGCAATGGGAGAGGCCTGCGTACCGCAAAAAAAAAAAAAAAAAAAAGAAGTCATATGTGGGATTAGCTAGTCTAGTCTCCTTATTTCGCAAGTGGGGATTTGGGGACCTAGAAAAAGAAAGCTTTTTTGCTCTTGCTAATGTCACAAAACTGGAGGCAAAACTGATCCTAATTGTGTTCATAGTGTTTTGTTTGTTTGATACAAAAGTAATACATGTTAATGATAAACAATTCGACATGTTCAAAAATACATAAAGAGCCAACAAGTGTATGAAAAGATACTTAACATCAAAAGTTGTTAGAGAAATGCAAATCAAGACCACAATGAGATACCACCTCACATCTGTTAGGATGAGAGAAAAGAAAAGAACAAGTGTTGGCAAAGATGTGGAGAAAGTTGAACCCTTGTGCATTGTTGGTGGGGCTGTGAAATGGTACAACTGGTACGGAAAGCAGTATCGTGATTCCCGACAAAAATTCAAAATAGAACTACCATGTGATCCATCAATCCCACTTCTGGGTGTATATATCCAAAAGAATTGAAAGCAGAGTCTTGAAGAGATACTTGAACACCCATGTTCATGAAAGCATTATTCACAATAGCCAATAAGTGGAAGCAACCCAAATGTCCCTTGATGGATGGACAAATAAAATGTGGTCTATACGTACAATAATGCAATAATATTCAACCTTATAAAGGAAGAAAATCCTGTCACATACTCAACATGGATGGACCTTGAGGACATTATATAAGTGAAATAAGTCAGTCACAAAAAGACAAATACTGTATGATTCCACTTAAATGAGGTATCTAAGATAGTCAAACAGAAAGTAGTATGCTGGTTTTCAGAGGCTGGGAGGAGAGGGAAGTGAGGAGTTGTTAAATGGGTATAGCGTTTCAGTTTTGAAAAATGAATTAGTTCTGGTGATCTGTTACACAACAATGTAAATATACTAAACATTTTTGACCTGTTCATGTAAAACTGCTTAAGCTGATGAATTTCATGTTACATGGGTTTTTTGGTCACAGTTAAAAATTTAAAAATAAATAAAAAAACAGAATTTTAATTTATTTATTATTTTGGCCACGCTTCACGGCATGCGGGGATCTTAGTTCCCCAACCAGGGAATGAACCCGTGCCCCCCTGCAGTGGAAGTGTGGAGTCCTAATCACTGGACTGCCAGAAAATTCCAGAAACAGAATTTTTAAATATATGTAACAGCAGAAGAGGTGTTAAGGTTAACACATTTAGTTGTTTTTTTCTATAATATTTATATGCTTAAAACAGTACTGTCTAAATGATATGGCACCTTATTGTTACAACAAAATATGACAAACGTATTTCTAAAACTCTCTCAATACCATTTGAAAGGCTGCATAATATCCGTTTATATAAATAAACCACAGTTTATTTAACAATATCCCTCATTCATATTCTTTTCATCTCTGTAAATAATGCTTTCTTTTCTATTTTTGTACATTCCTTATCTACATTTCCGATTCTTCCCTTAGAGTCTCAGAAGTAAAATTAGTAGAGTGGACATTTAAAAATATTTTAAAATTGTTTAAAAATTATATAAAATAATAAACATATAAAAATTATACATTATTAAAAATTTAGTATTGCTCCAATATCTATTTGTAGAAGCAGGACACGAGTGCCTCTAATTTATCACACCCTCGTCTACACCGAGTCCCCTCATCTTTCTCCTCTTATTCACTATTATTATTGTTATTATTATTACAGTTATTTGGATTTGAAAGAAAGGAAATAATTTGTTAATTTACATGTCTTTGCTTGTTCGTAAAACTGGTACAATTAAAAATACTTTTCAGTCGTTTGTATTTTTTCTTCTGTGAATTATATTTTTACATTTTAAGATAAGCTGAATGAGTTCTTTATAAAGAAATTTAATTATTTATCTGTCATATTTGATTGCAAATATTTTTCCTAGTTGTACATTTATTGTAAATTCTGTGTCCTAAGTACACAATTATTCATCTTTAGGGAAAACTATTTAACTCATTTTCATTTAAATTTTTATAGTTTGATTACTCTTTTATCAGTCAATGATTATGATGTAGTCAATGATTTCAGAATTTAAGTAGATATTTTACAAAATTTTCAGTAATATTTCTTGAAAAATCCCTGCTAGCGTTTTGCATAGGACTGTATAAAGTCTATACACAAAGTTTGGAATAATTGTTGTAACAACATCAATAGCGGTCATAATGACAAACAAAACTCTACTTACAGCTCTTCAAGTGCCTGCTATCTGCTAGGTCTTGCATTTACTGTTCACATTAATTTAATCCATAAAACAACCTTATGAGGCATGTGCTATTTTTATGGCCATTTTACAGAGAATCCAGTTGAGGCAAAGAAAAGTTACATAACTGCCCATGATCACTCAGCAGTAAGTTGATGGAACCATGTTTGACCTCAGGCCACATAGCTTCAGAACCCTTGCTTCTAAAGATCATTAAGCTGCCTCAAAAATCTTCATAGGATGAATTTGTCCCTTCTAAGGAGTCGCTAAAATTGCCTTTATGTTTCTAAGATATTTTTAATCTTTGTTCTAAGTTAATATCCCATACATTTTTATTATGTTTTTTCAGTTTGGCTGCACTAACAATAGTTTAGAAAAACTGAATTATAGCATTACGGTGGAGATGGTCTCTGCTAAAGCCTGGCACGCTGGAGGAAGAGCAATGACACAGAGCAGCAGAGCAGGACAAGGAAGGTGAGATGCTAAGGGATAATGCAGTAATAATCCCCTTGAGTCAGTAAGCTATGGCTGTATAATAAATGATTCAAAAATGCGATGGCTTGAAACAATCGCGTTGGTTCTTAAGGACCCGCGGGTCATCTAGGAGTTTGCTGACCCAAGCTGGGCTGGGCTTGACTGCCCCGTTCAAGCTGCGGGGTCTGACTGTGATGGGCATCTCCCTCAGGTCTGCTCTATGATGCTGTTCTGCACCTCAGGTAAGAGTGTACCAATGAGCCTGAGGAAACTCTTCTTGATGTGGCAGCAAAGGCCAGAAAGAAAGCTCCACTGACAGGCGCATTTCAAGCTCGTGCTTGCTTTCTTGGAGGGCACACAGTGGAGCTCAGAGTCAAGGGGGAGGGAAGTAGACTTTGCCCATCAGAACACCATGGCGAAAGTGTGTACAGAGAGAGAAGTGATGACTTGGGGCCAATGATTTCATCTACTGTTTCAGCTGGCTTGGGCTACGAAAGGAACAGAGAAGAGGCGGGGAGTGGTCAAGTTGTGCATAAATTGTGCACATAAAGCTCACAGGATTTGTAAGTATATCAGACATGAGGTCAGAGAGACGAGGAGACCTTGAGGATGACATTCCTTATCCACGTGCCCAGAAATATCTTTTTCTAGAATTTTACTTCAGATTGATATTTAGCTCACTTGCTCTGTTTCTAGTATTTTGGTACTTCTCTTGACTTGCACAATCTCCTTAAAGACATCTCAGTTTCATATTGTTTTATTACTAGGAGACATAACTGATCTGAATCAGGTGAGGTGCTGTGTGTATATGTGCAGCAGCACCGGCATTCTCCTGCGGCTGCCCCCTCCACAGGAAGGCTGCGGTTTCTCCCCAGCAGTGTCCAAACTACCCCTTCAGTCCACTAATGACTCCTCTCAAAATGCAAAGAAGACAGTTTAGAAGCCCTTTGTTTCTCCCGTTTAGTCATCAGCATTAGAACATTAGATCTAATGGTGTGTCTGTCCAGTCCTTCTTCCATTTTTTTTTCTCCAAACATTTCTAAGGTCAAACTATATTCTGAGTACAGTCTTTAAGACAGTAGGGAATGTTTAGAGGATTTTCATCATACTTGGTTAACATTTTTAAAAGTTTTGGCACTTAAAGTCCTAGGCTTTAGTTATTTGGAATATTTATCTATAATAAATAGTCCATTCCCCAGCGTTGGTAAATAAATGAGGCATCGCTCCATTGCGCTTTTGTTGATTTATGCATCGACACGGGGAGTGTGCTCCATTTAGCAATGCAAAGAGTGTACACATTCAGTTTGTTTTGTTGCTATGTGTACTGTTTAGTCCCAGGATACCTTGAACTGGAAAGAAGCCCTGTTGAGTGACAGGGTTACATAATTCTACCTTCTTGGTAAACTGTCTTGGGCCTCAGCGCCCCCAGCTCAGATATCTGTCTATCAGGAGACATGTGGGTCTTGAATTGTTCATTCTGGTTTGACCCTAAGCCAAAAACTTTTGCAGAAGCCCGAGTCCTGGGCCTCCTTCCCAAGCAACCACCAGTGTCATAGAAGTAACCAGTTCCTGCCTGTTACTGCAGCTCCTGTTGACAGGAAATGCCTTTTCAAAAGAAAGGCAATGAAAAACGGTTCCCTTGCAGGTGGAGTTTTCTGGCTCACATAAGGATTAGAAATGAAATTAGCCATTGGAAATTTCATTCAGATCAGTCCAAACATTGCAAAGTACAACAAACGCAGACCTTTCCTCATTGGGTAATCAAGTTCAATTTCTCTCCATGTCTTTTCTCCCAAGCAGACAGCTGTGAAACCCTTATTAACTGTTTTTCATGGACCCAGTTGCTGCTAGGGTCTACAGAGATAGAACATTCCAGAATAAGCTCTGAGCCCTGACCTTGAAGGGCTTGGTGATCTAGTCTGGAATACCAGAGTCACCCACAGAAACTGCTCGGTGAATTAGGCAGCCCATGATCCAGCAGCCAGCCATGTGGGTCAGACAATAAGGAGTTCAGAGCCAACAACAACGGCTAAGTGCACTGTGGAACCAACTTCAGGAGAAATGGGAACGTGACAAAATAGTATAAATAAGATGGCTGATATGGACATTTCAACCTCTACTGTTTCCTTTCTTCCAACTCCAATTTCCCTGTAACAGATCAAAACCTCTTTGTAGCAGTAATCACTTTAAAATAAATTTTAAACTAACATGCCCCCACTTTAAAACAATATTCTTATTTTGGATGGACCTACCATCCATCCATCACCCTGGCCCACTCCAGCAAAAGGATGCATAATCCATCACAGAGCTTTCTGCACATTGTTCCCCTGTTCAAACACATAAATGGCTTCCTACGGCCAACATCAATCAGCCTTTCTTGGAGTCCCATAGTCTCCCCAGCAGGGTCCTGCCTCATGCACCCATATGTGAGTTACAGCACAAGGGCTTATCCTTAAGAGCATCGTCAATAACGCCTCCCATTTTCCACCATCCTGAATCTGACATCTGTGACCTCACACAGGACCATGGCATTTTACAGAGTCAACAATATATCTGATTGACTGTTTCCCATGTGTAAGTCTTATCTTTCTAGTTGGATAACATTTTCTTCCAGTACAAGCTGATGCAATATAATTGGAAAAGTTTTGACTTTTTCCTCAACCTATAGGACATAATAAATATTTAATAAACCACTCATTGATTGGTTTTAATTTCTGTGGAACTAGAGGAAAGTGACCAGCATATGACAATTGCTGCCTGCGGGTCCAGGACTAGGAGGGAGCAAGTGAGGTGCCAGGGGAAAAACTTTAAGGAGGCGTTTGCTCTCAGGTGTGAGTCTTGCACTTGTAGCACCCCAAGAGTGCATGCCTCCTTAAACTTTGTGCCCTAGATGCTTTTCTTTCCTCACCCTAGAAGCTGCCCTGATTGTATGGTATTATGAAGTGTTTTTGCAGGATCTGTCTTTATATAGTAAAAGTAGATACTGACTTTCTTTTTCCTCATAGCTCTTCATAAGCAGGACCCACATGTTTGTATGCACACAAAGGGGTTAATTCCACCAGAATGGCTTCCCTACAATAGCTACAAAAACATTATGGGTTAAACCTCAGAGAGGTAGGGTTTTGGTGAAAAGAGCTTGAGTGAATCAGACCTACCTGATTCAAGGCCTAAATTCACTCTTTACCACCTAAGTAATTTTAACCTCTAAATATTATTTAGCAAAATTGTAAGATAATAAGAATGAGAAGAAAGAGGAGAAGAAAAAGGAAGAAAAGGAGGAGAAGGAGAAGGGAAGAAAAAGGGAGAATAATCATAAATATTTCATGAGAACTGACTGGAAATAAATATGTAAAAACACAAAGCCCTAAATAAATACAACTTAGTCATTATTTTTACTTTTTCTGTTAATAATGATCTTGGTTTGCTTTTACGAGTGTGTTTATAATTCACAGCAATTGTTAAAGTATAGAATTCCATACATGTATATCTCTATATGTACACATACAATCATAATATATGTTAAAGTTCCTGCACATGCATTGCTTACCTCATAATGCTAGTGAGGGATTAATTCCTCCTGAGTTGTTCCAGCCAATAAGCAAAGCGGAATATTGAAAGTATATTTGGATTCAAGGCAATGGAGACGATTTATTCACTTTCAGATTGGGAAATATGGAAGTTAGTAGTATCTTTGTACCGTTAACAAAAAACTAAGGACTCAGGAGGAATGGCGGATATGGGGACAAAATGACCCATTCAAGTTTGAATTCCTAGTGGAACCCATGGGAGACTGTGGATTCCTCTGGAAAACAGAAAGCACTTCAAAACTAAGGGGACCATTTCCTAAGAACTTATACCCAAGTATTGAAATATATACCACATATGCCACGATACAAAGCACTTATGTACTTTCTGAAACTGTTCCATTTAAATATTATAAGCATGTGTGTGGTGATGAACTGGGTAAATTCAGTAAAATGGTCTCCCAGTTGAGGCCATTTCTATCATTAGGCATGATGTTTCCATGACTTACTCTGGCAAGAGAAGACTGGCATTGAATCAATGAATACATATATGTCTCGCTCTGAAGCACAGGTGATCTCACCTAAATTAATTAGGCAATTGTGACTGTCTAGACCTCATTCAAAAAATAATTCATGATGCTAAAATGAATAAAAACGTAAAACATTTATTTCTGGGCAGCATATTCAGGTACATATGCTACCAAAGCAGGTGGCTTCTCAGGGCCTTATGAACTATCAGCAGTAATGCTAGTATTTGAATACAAAAGTTTTTTTACCACTTCACTTTGAGTAATGAACAAATTCATTTTTCCCACCCTAACTTAAAAAGAATGGGTTAGTTTTGGGTCTTTGTTACTTTGGTAATTCTTTTGCTTGAGTCCCCTGAAGATTTTTACAGATGCCAAATTCCGAAAGAAACTAGGAGAGAATTTTAAACCTTATTCTAAGGGAAGTGGTCTCTAAATATGATTTTAAGGAGAAAAAAAATGAACCAATGAAACGGTCTAATATTAATAGTCCATTAATAATTTAATATTTAGGACAAGTAAGCAAAGCCAGATGTTAACCGAAATGTCTCCTGGTTGGGTCAGAGTCTGAACATTCCCCTCCAGTGCAAACACTCCAGTCCTGTGCCCAGGAGTCAGAGCCTGGGCCAACGACCAAGTCACACAGCTTTCAATGCCCAATCAGAGTGCACTTAATACAACTAAAGTGACATGAAAATAAAGACATGTTAAAAAACAAACTCTTATAGACACACACACACACACACACAGAGGGGAGAGAGAGAGAGAGAGAGAGAGAGAGAGAGAGAGAGCCTGGTATTAACAACCTCAAATTCTCTTGTATTAATAGCCCAATTCTGTTGGTAGCCCACCAAACTGATGGCTTAAACCCTTCCAGGACTTATTTAAGTGTCTGGGGAGTCAGATTTACTTCTCAATGGCCCATTCATCCTTTGAACGTTTACTCTGTAGCCCTGTGCAGTTATAACCTAAGCTGGATTTCATACATGAAAACTGACCTCCAGCACCCACGGCTTTTGCCAAGTCCCAGTGAAGGCTCTTGGAATAATTTAGAGTCTGCCATAGTGACAAGTTTAAGATTCAATTATTGAGTGTAGTAAATTTATTTTTACTATGTTTGTAAAATGGCTTTCGCCCAACTCGTTTCACTCCCCATCACAGCCAAAAGGCCTAAGATAGCAACGGCCCATCCTCACAGAACAGGGCCGCTCGCTCCCCATTGTTTAATGCCACGTCAAACAGAAGGATTTCTATGGGACTCAGATGGAGATGTTTCTCTTTTGCCTTAGTTTGGGCAAAAAATTGATTTCCTTCAGATAGCTGTAATGGGTGGTGAGGACGGCAGAGAGTAATCAGGCCCAGCTCGAGGCAAATGCCAAAAGTTTCCCAGAAGGATAAATCTTGTTTCCTGCCTTACTTCACAGAATTAAGCCTTAAACAAGTCATGTTCTGTGGCTTGGATGCTGTGTTTATATCAGCTTTGGTTCCCTGGCTCATGGCTGGGAACATTGTATTGGTCTGTAACCCAGGACGGTTTTCCTGAAGCAAGAAATCACTATCCTGGTATCTTTATCTCCCATTCCATTTTATTTGTTCTATTAATACTAGCAAACGAGCTCTGAATGGTAAGTGGATCGTGGGAGACAGTTACATTGACCAGGTGCAGCCCGCAAAGCCAATGATTTAGCGCTCTGCTTTGGTAACTGTCTTTCCCAGGAGTTGTATGAAAGATGCCTCTTCATAAAGGATTTTGTTTTGGAAAACAATAACAGCACCTCATCTGTGCATGGCCCATTCTCAGTAGATTCAGGAGAAAATCTTTTCTGTGGAGTTCAGGGTAGGCTGAGAACTTGTGGTCTCTCGGTGTCTTAAATGAAACCAAATCCTCTGGGGATTGCATTCGTTTATGGTTAGTAACAGGCGACTTCCTGTTTCGAAGCAAAATGGGCTTGAAGAGGCTTATAAAAAAGACTCAAAAGGTTTCTTGGACATCAAATGACTCTAGTAAAACATTTTGATGAGTTAAGTGTAAATGCATCAGCAGCATACGGATTAAATTCCCTTCTAAATAAACATTAACAGAGAACATGTTTGGCAAAATGCATTTTGAGTTTTGCAAAACTGAAAACATTTGAAAAAGGAGTGTGAGATATTTGATGAACTCAGAAAGCAGCCAGATTGCCCATGCTGTACTTGAATATTTTCTTTGGTTGTTCTGCAGATGTCCAATAAATTAGGACATAGATATTAAAAACAACGACTGCTGCAGAAGTGATCAGCTGCCCTCCAGTTAGGAGGGTGTTTCTGCGGATACCCAGTTCACGTATGTGTGCATGAAGAGAGCCCCAGGGGACCTGTAGCCCTTTCCTCACTCACAGGCATCATCTCTTTTCTGGATCCAGCCCTGCAAGACTTTCCATTATTCACAGCTCCTGTGTCTGTTTTTCTGCCTTTGAGATATTTTGACTCCCAAAGGGGGTTCCTGCTTTGCTACAGACCAGCAATGAAGCCTTTGGTGCCACCGGGAAGATGCCAGCTTTGGCGTTGCCTGGGCCAAGCCCTTTTATCCACTGCCCTTGTCAACACCCTCATTGTCTCTCACCATCTCTTTTCTCTGACAAACAAAATTTATTAATCCTTTGGCATGGCAGAAGTGACAATGGAAAAGAAAGACTAAATCTGAGATACAGTTTGAGCAGAGCCTCAACTGGACTTGGTAACTAGATATAGAAAGAGAAGAGTCCAGTGTCAACTCCTAGAGTTAAATATGAGGGATCCATTCTATGGTGAAGCCACTGAATGAGAAAACTGCCTTTAGAATTCTTACAGAGCAGGGGGAATACATGATTGGCATACTTTTTGTAAAGTAGTTGGTCCAGAGCAACAAATAAGCAGGTCATGGGAGAAATCTCACATATGTGAATACCACGACCTTGCAGTCTGTAATCACACTGACTGATAATGATCATTTTGCTTTTGAACTATACATGCAGAAAGCAGATTCTAAGAAAATTAACAGGCAAATAAATAGCAGGTATTGTGTTTAAATACTTGAAAGACTCAAGGTTTAGCCCAGTGCATTTTAGCAAATGATGATGTAATTTACAGATAACTGACATCCCACTGCCATATCAAAAATTATACAGAAAGTTAATATGCTGTTAATTAAGAAATATTTAAAGCCTGTACAGGGAGTATCTGCATCTCATTTTGGGTTTATTCAATAGTCTTCCCTCCTGCCATCTTCATGCATTCATGAAATGGTTTCCCACTAAGGCCATGATGAGGCTGAGGCTGTTGGCCTCGGCTCTCTCTACTTTCAACATACTCTGCATATGGTTGCCAGAGTTTTCTTTCAAAAGGACTAGTCTTGTCATTCACCTGTTCAATAATCTTTGATGCCTACCAGGTGTCTCCAGAATAAAGTCCAAATTCCTTAACTTGGTGTTCAAGCTCTTCTGGTCTGGCCTTAATTCACCTTTCAGTTCATGGCCTCCCCCCACCTCATAATCCAGTCAAATTCCCTGTTCCCAGATTCCACATGTTCATATGCTCTCCTCGTACTTGGTACTTCTCAGCATTTTGCACAACTGTAAATATTTACTAAATTATTTGTTGAAACGAGAGTTTTCCCATTTGGCTGTCAGTACATGAGGGGGAGGGTTGTGTCTGTTCCGCTGTATTGTATATCCAACCCTGAGTCTAACATAGTAAATGCCTGGTGCTGGTGATATCTGTGAACTGATGGAGTCACCTGTCTGTGTCTCATGGCACTGGCTGTATATTTCTATCATAGCATTTGCTGAGCTCCATGTTTGTCTACCTGATCTTCCTATTGCTAGTCTTTGAGCCTAGAGGGCAGAGGATGTGACCTAATTTATTTCTGAGTCCTTGGCCCCTGGGGTAGTGCTTAGCATACCCTGGGTACTCAATAAATATTTGCTAAATTTAAATGAAGAGCATGTGTTGCAGTAAGAGGTTCTAGAAAGTCATGTCAATTCTTATGGTAAACCTATAGACACGATGGCATTTTGAGATGTGGCTCCCACTCTTGCATATGTGGCCATGCTCTAGGGTAGGCACTCTACAGCCCACAAGCCAAATCTGTTCCATGACCTGTTTCTGTAAATAGCTTTATTGGACTATTCATTCTCATATTTTCTTTCTGCTTGCACTCTACAATGGCAAAGAGTTGAGTAATTGCAGAGACTGATAATTCTTAAGACCTAAAATATTTACTGTTTGGCTCTTTACAGGTAAAGTTTGCTGATCACTCTTCTAGAAGACACACATAAATAATAATAACAATAGTATCTACTACATAGAATGGTTATGAGGATTAAATGAGGTAACATCTGTAACATGCTTATCACAGTCTTTGGCAGATTGTCTAGTAATTGTTAGGTATTACTATCATTATCATAATACTAGAATTATTTTCTAACAGTCAAAAATATTAAATAGCAAGACAGCATGAATATGATACAGACCACATTAGAGGCAGGCACAGGGATGGGAGGAGCATAATCTAAGAACCTGACATTGAGGGAGAAGCAAACGACAAAGCAGACAAAGAACTTATAGAAATGCCATTGGATATACACTATGATTGTTTTATTATCATGCCCATTTTACAGATGAGAAATGTAAGGCATCAAATGCTTGTTCATTTGTCTTAGAATATCAAGCCAGAAGTGGCAGGACTGAGACCATAAACCAGAGCTTGAAAGGACTGTTACCTATGATAAAGGACTAAAAGGAGTCTGTTCACGGTCATAAACGACCAACAAGGCCAGGACAACTTTTGAAAAGAAATCACCAAAATCCTACACAGCCCACTGAATCAACCTTACCCACTGGGGGCAGACAACAAAAACAATGGGAACTACGAACCTGCAGCCTGAAAGAAAGAGACCCCAGATCCGAAAACCCTGAAAATGGTGGGAATCTTGAGAGCAAGTGTTAACACAAAAATGGATCTCCTGACCTATAAATGTATGAAAAGGTGATCAATGTCATTAGTGATTAGGGGAATGCTAATCAAGGCTGCATGAGGTATCATTTAACAACCAGATACATTTTATAATTGGTACTTTTTTTAAAATATGACATTTCCAAGTGTTTGAAAGGATGACTCAGTAGAATTTTCTTAACTTTGCTGATGGGATTATAAATTGATGCAACCACTTTGGAAAACAGCTTTGCATTTTTCTAAGTTTGTGCCTTCATATATCCTATGACCCGACAAAGGCAGTCTTAAGTGTGCACCCAACAACACTCTTGCACACATACAAAAGGTGATGTGTACGTGAATGCTCACAGAAGCCTTATTTTTAATAGTGAAAGCCATCAACAGATGAATAATGATACCCATCAACAGAAGAATTAACAAAGTGTGAACAAAGCACTTTTCTACAATAGTCCAAAAATGTGAACTACAACAAAATACAATAGGGATTCACCTTGGTAATATAATATAATACTAAGTAAGAACAAAAGAAGTCACTGCATATTCCATATAGTATGGCATGATACATTTCTCTTTTTTGACTTTTCTTTATTTTGGCTGAGTTGGGTCTTTGTTGCTATGCACGGGCTTTCTCCAGTTGCAGTGAGTGGGGCCTACTCTTCATTGTGGTGTGTGGGCTTCTCATTGCGGTGGCTTCTCTTGTTGTGGAGCACAAGCTCTAGGCACGCGGGCTTTAGTACTTGCGGCACGCAGGCTCAATAGTTGTGGCTCGCAGGCTCTAGAACACAGGCTCAGTATTTGTGGCACACGGGCCTAGTTGCTCTGGGACATGTGGGATCTTCCTGGACCAGGGCTCAAACCTGTGTCCCCTGTGTTGGCAGGTGGATTCTTAACCACTGTGCCACCAGGCAAGTCCCTTGACCATTTTTTAATATTAAAGTATAGCTAGTTTCTTCTATATGCTAGGGAATGCAGCTGGACCTGGATCCAAAGTAGGTTCTCTATATTGACAAGGCCTGGGGACAACGCCTGGCTGGAAGACTGAGCAGAGCGCAGAAGGCTGGCCACCCTGCGCCTTTGGATTGGAGAATTTAACACATTTACATGTAAGCCATGTGGCTGACAGGGTCTTGGTGCTCTGGCCAGGTGTCAGGCCTGAGCCTCTGAGGTGGGAGACTGAGTTCAGGACACTGGACCACCAGAGATATCCCAGCCCCATGTAAAATCAATCAGTGAGAACTCTCCCAGAGATCTTCATCTCAATGCTAAGACCCAGCTCAACTCAATGACCAGCAAGCTCCAGGGCTTGACACCCCATGCCAAACAACTAGCAAGACAGGAACACAATACCACCCATTAGCAGAGAGGCTGCCTAAAATCATAATAAGGTCACAGACACCCCCAAACACACTACTAGATGTGATCCTGCCCACCAGAAAGGCAAGATCCAGCCTCATCCACCAGAACACAGGCACCAGTCCCCTCTATCAGGAAGCCTACACAGCCCACTGAACCAACCTTACCCACTGGGAGCAGACAACAAAAACAATGGGAACTACGAACCTGCAGCCTGTGAAAAGGAGACACCAAACACAGTAAGTTAAGCAAAATGAGAAGACAGAGAAACACACAGCAGATGAAGGAGCAAGGTAAAAACCCACCAGACCAAACAAATGAAGAGCAAATAGGCAGTCTCCCTGAAAAAGAGTTCAGAGTAATGATAGTAAATCATTGATCCAAAATCTTGGAAATAGAATGGAGAAAATACAAGAAACATCTAACAAGGACCTAGAAGAACTAAAGAGCAAACAAACAATGATGAACAACACAATAAATGAAATTAAAAATTCTCTAGGAGGAATCAATAGCAGAATAAGTGAGGCAGAAGAATGCACAAGTGCCGTGGAAGATAAAATAGTGGAAATAACTACTGCAGAACACCATAAAGAAAAAAGAATGAAAAGAATTGAGGACAGTCTCAGAGACCTCTGGGACAGCATTAAATGCACCAACATTTGAATTATACAGGTCCCAGAAGAAGAAGAGAAAAAGAAAGGGACTGAGAAAATATTTGAAGAGATTATAGTTGAAAACTTCCCTAATATGGGAAACAAAATAATCAAGTCCAGGAAACGCAGGGAATCCCATACAGGATAAATCCAAGGAGAAACACTCCAAAACACATATTAATCAAACTATCAAAAATTAAATACAAAGAAAAAATATTAAAAGCAGCAATGGTGGGCTTCCCTGGTGGCACAGTGGTTGAGAATCTGCCTGCTAATGCAGGGGACACGGGTTCGAGCCCTGGTCTGGGAGGATGCCACATGCTGCAGAGCAACTAGGCCCGTGAGCCACAACTACTGAGCCTGCGTGTCTGGAGGCTGTGCTCCGCAACAAGAGAGGTCACGATAGTGAGAGGCCCGCGCACCGTGATGAAGAGTGGCCACATCATCTCTGCTTGCCACAACTAGAGAAAGCCCCCCCACAGACACAAAGACACAACACAGCAAAAATAAATAAATTAATTAATAAACTCCTACCCCCAACATCTTCTTTAAAAAAAAAAAAAGCAGCAATGGAAAAATAACAACTAATATACAAGGGAATCTCCATAAGGTTAACAGCTGATCTTTCAGCAGAAACCCTGCAAAACAGAAGGGAGTGGCAGGACATATTTAAAGTGATGAGAGGGAAAAACCTACAACCAAGATTACTCTACCCAGCAAGGATCTCATTCAAATTCGATGGAGAAATTAAAAGCTTTACAGACAAGCAAAAGCTAAGAGAATTCAGCACCACCAAACCAGCTTTACAACAAATGCTAAAGGAACTTCTTTAGGCAGGAAACACAAGAGAAGGAAAAGACCTACAAAAACAAACCCAAAACAATTAAGAAAATGGTAATAGGAACATACATATTGATAATTACCTTAAATGTAAATGGATTAAATGCTCCAACCAAAAGACATAGACTGGCTGAATGGATACAAAAACAAGATCCGTATATATGCTGTCTACAAGAGACCCACTTCAGACCTAGGGACACTTACAGGCTGAAAGTGAGGGGATGGAAAAAGATATTCAATGCGAATGGAAATCTAAAGAATCTGGAGTAGCAATTCTCATATCAGACAAAATACACTTTAAAATAAATACTATTACAAGAGACAAAGAAGGATACTACATAATGATCAAGGGATCAATCTAAGAAGAAGATATAACAATTGTAAATATTTATGCACCCAACATAGGAGCACCTCAATACCTAAGCCAAACACTAACAACCATAAAAGGGGAAATTGAAAGTAACACAATAATAGTAGGGGACTTTAACACCCCACTTTCACCAATGGACAGGTTATCCAAAATGAAAATAAATAAGGAAACACAGCTTTAAATGACACATTAAACAAGATGGACTTAACTGATATTTATAGGACATTCCATCCAAAACAACGGAATGCACTTTCTTCTCAAGTGCTCCTGAAATATTCTCAAGGATAGACCACATCTTGGGTCACAAATCAAGCCTTGGTAAATTTAAGAAAATTGAAATTGTATCAAGTATCTTTTCCGACCACAATGCTATGAGACTAGACATCAATTACAGGAAAAGATCTGTAAAAAATACAAACACATGGAGGCTAAACAATACACTACTAAATAACCGAGAGGTCACTGAAGAAATCAAAGAGGAAATCAAAAAATACGTAGAAACAAATGACAGTGAAAACACGATGACCCAAACCTATGGGATGCAGCAAGAGCAGCTCTAAGAGGGAAGTTTATAGCAATACAATCCTACCTCAAGAAACAAGAAAAATCTCAAACAGCCTAACCTTATACCTAAAGCAGTTAGAGAAAGAAGAACAAAAAGAACCTAAAGGTAGCAGAAAGAAAAAAATCATAAAGATTAGATCAGAAATAAATGAAATAGAAATGAAGAAAATTAGAGCAAAGATCAATAAAGCTGATTTCCCATTAGGAGCTCGGGTCTGAAGGGCTGTTGTGAGGCTTGTGAACGCGGCACCCTGTGAGCAAGTGAAGCTAGACTACACACAAAGGAAAAAAGGGACTTCCGGGTAAGATGGCGGAAGAGTAAGACGCGGAGATCACCTTCCTCCCCACGGATACACCAGAAATACAGCTACACGTGGAACAACTCCTACAGAACACCTACTGAACGCTGGCAGAAGACCCCAGACCTCCCAAAAGGCAAGAAACTCCCCACATACCTGGGTAGGGCAAAGCGGAGAGATTCCCGCACAGAGGAGCGGTGCCGAGCGGCACTCACCAGCCTGAGAGGATTGTCTGCTCCCCCGCCGGGGCGGGCAGCGCTGGAGCTGAGGCTCGGGCTTCGGTCAGAGCGCAGGGAGAGGACTGGGGCTGGCGGTGAGAACTCAGCCTGAAGGGGGCTAATGTGCCACAGCTAGCTGGGAGGGAATCCGGGAAAACTCTGGAGCTGCCGAAGAGGCAGGAGACTTTTTCATCCCTCTTGGTTTCCTGGTGCGCGAGGAGAGGGGATTAAGAATGCCACGTAAAGGAGCTCCAGAGACGGGCGCGAGTCGCTGCTGAAAGCGCGGAGCCCAGAGACGGGCGTGGGACGCTGGGGCTGCTGCTGCCGCCGCCAAGAAGCCTGTGTGCGAGCGCAGGTCACTGTCCACACCGCCCTTCCGGGAGCCTGTGCAGCCCGCCACTGCCGGGGTCCCGGGATCCAGGGGCGGCTTCCCTGGGAGAACGCACGGCGCGCCTCGGGCTGCTGCAACGTCACGCCGACCTCTGCCGCTGCAGGCTCGCCCGGCACTCCGTGCCCCTCCCTCCCGCCCGGCCTGAGTGAGCCAGAGTCCCCAAAGAGGCTGCTCCTTTAACCCTGTCCTGTCTGAGCGAAGAACAGATGCCCTCCGGCGACCTACACGCAGAGGCGGGGCCAAATCCAAAGCTGAGACCGAGGAGCTGTGAGAACAAAGAAGAGAAAGGGAAACCTCTCCCAGCAGCCTCAGAAGCAGTGGATTAAAGCTCCACAATCAACTTGATGTACCCTGCATCTGTGGAATACAGGAATAGACAACAAATCATCCCAAATTGAGGAGCCAGGAGTCAGTGCTGTGCCTCTGAGGTGGGAGAGCCAACTTCAGGACACTGGTCCACAAGAGACCTCCCAGCTCCACACAATATCAAACGGCGAAAATCTTCCAGAGATCTCCATCTCAACACCAGCACCCAGCTTCACTCAACGACCACCAAGCTATAGTGCTGGACACCCTATGCCAAACAACTAGCAAGACAGGAACACAACGCCACCCATTAGCAGAGAGGTGGCCTAAAATCATAAAAAGTCCGCAGACACCCCAAAACACACCACCAGACGTGGACCTGCCCACCAGAAAGAAAAGATCCAGCCTCATCCACCAGAACACAGGCAGTAGTCCCCTCCACCAAGAAGCCTACACAACCCACTAAACCAACCTTAGCCACTGGGGACAGACACCAAAAACAACGGGAACTACGAACCTGCAGCCTGCAAAAAGGAGACCCCCAACACAGTAACATAAGCAAAATGAGAAGACAGAAAAACACACAGCAGGAGAAGGAGCAAGATAAAAACCCACCAGACCTAACAAATGAAGAGGTAATAGGCAGTCTACCTGAAAAAGAATTCAGAATAATGATGGTAAAGATGATCCAAAATCTTGGAAATAGAATAGACAAAATGCAAGAAACAGTTAACAAGGACCTAGAAGAACTAAAGATGAATCAAGCATCGATTAAAAACACAATACATGAAATAAAAAATACTCTAGATGGGATCAATAGCAGAATAACTGAGGCAGAAGAACGGATAAGTGAGGTGGAAGATAAAATAGTGGAAATAAGTGCTGCACAGCAAAATAAAGAAAAAAGAATGAAAAGAACAGAGGACAGTCTCAGAGACCTCTGGGACAACATTAAACACACCAACATTCGAATTATAGGGGTTCCAGAAGAAGAAGAGAAAAAGAAAGGGACTGAGAAAATATTTGAAGAGATTATAGTTGAAAACTTCCCTAATATGGGAAAGGAAATAGTTAATCAAGTCCAGGAGGCACAGAGAGTCCCATACAGAATAAATCCAAGGAGAAATACACCAAGACACATATTAATCAAACTGTCAAAAATTAAACACAAAGAAATCATATTAAAAGCAGCAAGGCAAAAACAACAAATAACACACAAGGGAATCCCCATCAGGATAACAGCTGATCTCTCAGCAGAAACTCTACAAGCCAGAAGGGAGTGGCAGGACATAATTAAAGTGATGAAGGAGAAAAACCTGCAACCAAGATTACTCTACCCAGCAAGGATCTCATTCAGATTTGATGGAGAAATTAAAACGTTTACAGACAAGCAAAAGCTGAGAGAGTTCAGCACCACCAAACCAGCTTTACAACAAATGCTAAAGGAACTTCTCTAGGCAAGAAACACAACAGAAGGAAAAGAACTACAATAATGAACCCAAAACAATTAAGAAAATGGGAATAGGAACATACATATCAATAATTACCTTAAATGTAAATGGACTAAATGCTCCCACCAAAAGACACAGACTGGCTGAATGGATACAAAAACAAGACCCATATATATGCTGTCTACAAGAGACCCACTTCAGACCTAGAGACACATACAGACTGAAAGTAAGGGGATGGAAAAAGATATTCCATGCAAATGGAAACCAAAAGAAAGCTGGAGTAGCAATTCTCATATCAGACAAAATAGACTTTAAAATAAAGACTACTAGAAGAGACAAAGAACGACACTACATAATGATCAAGGGATCAATCCAAGAAGAAGATATAACAATTGTAAATATTTATGCACCAAACATAGGAGCACCTCAATACATAAGGGAAATATTAACAGCCATAAAAGGAGAAATCGACAGTAACACAATCATAGTAGGGGACTTTAACACCCCACTTTCACCAATGGACAGGTCATCCAAAATGAAAATAAATAAGGAAACACAAGCTTTAAATGATACATTAAACAAGATGGACTTAATTGATATTTATAGGACATTTCATCCAAAAACAACAGAATACACATTTTTCTCAAGTGCTCATGGAACATTCTCCAGGATAGATCATATCTTGGGTCACAAATCAAGCCTTGGTAAATTTAAGAAAATTGAAATTGTATCAAGTATCTTTTCTGACCACAATGCTATGAGACTAGATATCAATTACAGGAAAAGACCTGTAAAACATACAAACACATGGAGGCTAAACAATACACTACTTAATAACGAAGTGATCACTGAAGAAATCAAAGAGGAAATTAAAAAATACCTAGAAACAAATGACAATGGAGACACGACGACCCAAAACCTATGGGATGCAGCAAAAGCAGTTCTAAGAGGGAAGTTTATGGCAATACAATCCCACCTTAAGAAACAGGAAACATCTCGAATAAACAACCTAACCTTGCACCTAAAGCAATTAGAGAAAGAAGAACAAAAACATCCCAAAGTTAGCAGAAGGAAAGAAATCATAAAAATCAGATCAGAAATAAATGAAAAAGAAATGAAGGAAACGATAGCAAAGATCAATAAAACTAAAAGCTGGTTCTTTGAGAAGATAAACAAAATTGATAAACCATTAGCCAGACTCATCAAGAAAAAAAGGGAGAAGACTCAAATCAATAGAATTAGAAATGAAAAAGGAGAAGTAACAACTGACACGGCAGAAATACAAAAGATCATGAGAGATTACTATAAGCAACTCTATGCCAATAAAATGGACAATCTGGAAGAAATGGACAAATTCTTAGAAATGCACAACCTGCCAAGACTGACTCAGGAAGAAATAGAAAATATGAACAGACCAATCACAAACACTGAAATTGAAACTGTGATCAAAAATCTTCCAACAAACAAAAGCCCAGGACCAGATGGCTTCACAGGCGAATTCTATCAAGCATTTAGAGAAGAGCTAACACCTATCCTTCTGAAACTCTTCCAAAATATAGCAGAGGGAGGAACACTCCCAAACTCATTCTACGAGGCCACCATCACCTTGATAACAAAACCAGACAAGGATGTCACAAAGAAAGAAAACTACAGGCCAATATCACTGATGAACATAGATGCAAAAATCCTCAACAAAATACTAGCAAACAGAATCCAACAGCACATTAAAAGGATCATACACCATGATCAAGTGGGGTTTATTCCAGGAATGCAAGGATTCTTCAATATACGCAAATCAATCAACGTGATACACCATATTAACAAACTGAAGGAGAAAAACCATATGATCATCTCAATAGATGCAGAGAAAGCTTTTGACAAAATTCAACACCCATTTATGATAAAAACCCTGCAGAAAGTAGGCATAGAGGGAACTTTCCTCAACATAATAAAGGCCATATATGACAAACCCACAGCCAGCTTCGTCCTCAATGGTGAAAAATTGAAACCATTTCCACTAAGATCAGGAACAAGACAAGGTTGCCCACTCTCACCACTCTTATTCAACATAGTTTTGGAAGTTTTAGCCACAGCAATCAGAGAAGAAAAGGAAATAAAAGGAATACAAATGGGAAAAGAAGAAGTAAAGCTGTCACTGTTTGCAGATGACATGATACTATACATAGAGAATCCTAAAGATGCTACCAGAAAACTACTAGAGCTAATCAATGAATTTGGTAAAGTTGCAGGATACAAAATTAATGCACAGAAATCTCTGGCATTCCTATATACTAATGATGAAAAATCTGAAAGTGAAATCAAGGAAACACTCCCATTTACCATTGCAACAAAAAGAATAAAATATCTAGGAATAAACCTACCTAAGGAGACAAAAGACCTGTATGCAGAAAATTATAAGACACTGATGAAAGAAATTAAAGATGATACAAAGAGATGGAGAGATGTACCATGTTCTTGGATTGGAAGAATCAACATTGTGAAAATGACTCTACTACCCAAAGCAATCTACAGATTCAATGCAATCCCTATCAAACTACCAATGGCATTTTTCACAGAAGTAGAACAAAAAATTTCACAATTTGTATGGAAACACAAAAGACCCCGAATAGCCAAAGCAATCTTGAGAACGAAAAATGGAGCTGGAGGAATCAGGCTCCCTGACTTCAGACTATACTACAAGGCTACAGTAATCAAGACAGTATGGTACTGGCACAAAAACAGAAAGATAGATCAATGGAACAGGATAGAAAGCCCGGAGATAAACCCACGGACATATGGTCACCTTATCTTTGATAAAGGAGGCAGGAATGTACAGTGGAGAAAGGACAGTCTCTTCAATAAGTGGTGCTGGGAAAACTGGACAGGGACATGTAAAAGTATGAGATTAGATCACTCCCTAACACCATACACAAAAATAAGCTCAAAATGGATTAAAGACCTAAATGTAAGGCCAGACACTATCAAACTCCTAGAGGAAAACATAGGCAGAACACTCTATGACATAAATCACAGCAAGATCCTTTTTGACCCACCTCCTAGAGAAATGGAAATAAAGACAAAAATAAACACATGGGACCTAATGAAACTTAAAAGCTTTTGCACAGCAAAGGAAACCATAAACAAGACCAAAAGACAACCCTCAGAATGGGAGAAAATATTTGCAAATGAAGCAACTGACAAAGGATTAATCTCCAAAATTTATAAGCAGCTCATGCAGCTCAATAGCAAAAAAACAAACAACCCAATCCAAAAATGGGCAGAAGACCTAAATAGACATTTCTCCACAGAAGATATACAGACAGCCAACAAACACATGAAAGGATGCTCAACATCTTTACTCATTAGAGAAATGCAAATCAAAACTACAATGAGATATCATCTCACACCAGTCAGAATGGCCATCATCAAAAAATCTAGAAACAATAAATGCTGGAGAGGGTATGGAAAAAAGGGAACACTCTTGCACTGCTGGTGGGAATGTGAATTGGTACAGCCACTATGGAGAACGGTATGGAGGTTCCTTAAAAAACTACAAATAGAACTACCATATGACCCAGCAATCCCACTACTGGGCATATACCCTGAGAAAACCATAATTCAAAAAGAGACATGTACCAAAATGTTCATTGCAGCTCTATTCACAATACCCCGGAGATGGAAACAACCTAAGTGTCCATCATCGGATGAATGGATAAAGAAGATGTGGCACATATATACAATGGAATATTACTCAGCCATAAAAAGAAATGAAATTGAGCTATTTGTAATGAGGTGGATGGACCTAGAGTCTGTCATACAGAGTGAAGTAAGTCAGAAAGAGAAAGACAAATACTGTATGCTGACACATATATATGGAATTTAAGAAAAAAAAATGTCATCAAGAACATAGGAGTAAGACAGGAATAAAGACACAGACCTACTAGAGCATGGACTTGAGGATATGGGGAGGGGGAAGGGTAAGCTGTGACAAAGTGAAAGAGCGGCATGGACATATATACACTACCAAACGTAAGGTAGATAGCTAGTGGGAAGCAGCCGCATAGCACAGGGAGATCAGCTCGGTGCTTTGTGACTGCCTGGAGGGGTGGGATAGGGAGGGTGGGAGGGAGACGCAAAAGGGAGGGGATATGGGAACATATGTATATGTATAACTGATTAAATTTGTAAAATAAAAAAAAAACATATACACACTACTATATATAAAATAGATAACCAACAAGGACCTACTGTACAGCACAGGGAACTCTACTCAGTATTCTGTAATAACCTACATGGGAAAAGAATCTGAAAAAGAATGAATATAAGTATATGTATAACTGAATCACTATGCTATATACCTGAAACTAACACAACATTGTAAATCAAATATACTCCAATAAAAATTTTTTTTAAAAAAGAAAAAAAAAAAAGATCAATAAAGCTAAAAGCTGGTACTTTGACATAAAAAAATAAACCATTAGCAGATTGATGAAGAAAAAAAGGGAGAAGACTCAAATCAACAGAATTAGAAATGAAAAAGGAGAAGTAACAACTGACCCTGCAGAAATACAAAGGGTCATGAGAGATTACTACAAGCAACTGTATACCAGTAAAATGGACAACCTGGAAGAAATGGAAAAATTCTTCAAAAAGCACAACCTTCCAAGACTGAACAAGGAAGAAATAGAAAATATAAACAGACCAGTGACCAGCGCTGAAATTGAAACTGTTATTAAAAATCTTCCAACAAACAAAAGCCCATGACCAGATGGCTTCACCGGCAAATTCTATGAAACATTTAGAGAAGAACTAACACCTATCCTTCTCATACTCTTCCAAAATATAGCAGAGGGAGGAACACTCTCACACTCATTCTATGAGGCCACCATCACCCTGATACCAAAACCAGACAAAGATGTCACAAAGAAAGAAAACTACAGGCCTATATCACTGATGAACATAGATGCAAATATCCTCAACAAAATACTAGCAAACAGGATCCAACAGCACATTAAAAGGATCATAGACCATGATCAAGTGGGGTTTATCCCAGGAATGCAAGGATTCTTCAATATACGCAAATCAATCAATGTGATACACCATATCAACAAATTGAAAGAGAAAAACTATATGGTAATCTCAATAGATGCAGAAAAAGCTATCAACAAAATTCAACATCCATTTATGATAAAAACCCTCCAGAAAGTAGGCGTAGAGGGAACTTACCTCAACATAATAAAGGCCATATATGACAAACCCACAGCCAACATCATTCTCAATGGTGAAACACTGAAACCATTTCCACTAAGATCAGGAAAAAGACAAGGTTGTCCACTCTCACCACTATTATTCAACATCGTTTTGGAAGTTCTAGCCACAGCAATCAGAGAAGAAAAAGAAATAAAAGGAATCCAAATTGGAAAGGAAGTAAAACTGTCACTGTTTGCTGATGACATGGTACTATACATAGAGAATCCTAATGATGCTACCAAAAACTACTAGAGGTAATCAATGAATTTGGTAAAGTAGCAGGATACAAAATTAATGCACAGAAATCTCTTGCATTCCTATACACTAATGATGAAAAATCTGAAAGTGAAATTAAGGAAACACTCCCATTTTCCATTGCAACAAAAAGAATAAAATTACTAGGAATAAACCTACCTAAGGAGAAAAAAGATTTGTATGCAGAAAACTATAAGGCACAGATGAAATAAATTACAGATGATACAAACAGATGGAGAGATATACCATGTTCTTGAATTGGAAGAATCAACATTGTGAATATGACTATACTGCTCAAAGCAATCTACAGATTCAGTGCAATCCCTATCAAACTAGCAATGGCATTTTTCACAGAACTAGAACAAAAAATTTCACAATTTGTATGGAAACACAAAGACCCTGAATAGCCAAAGCAATCTTGAGAACGAAAAACAGAGCTGGAGGAATCAGGCTCCTGGACTTCAGACTATACTACAAAGCTACAGTAATCAAGACAGTATGGTACTGGCACAAAAACAGATATAGATCAATGCAACAGGATAGAAAGCCCAGAGATAAACCCACGTACATATGGTCACCTTATCTTTGATAAAGGAGGCAAGAGTATACAATGGAGAAAAGACAGCCTCTTCAATAAGTGGTGCTGGGAAAACTGGACAGGTACATGTAAAATAATGAAATTAGAACACTTCCTAACACCATATATAAAAGTATACTCAGAATGGATTAAAGACCTAAATGTAAGGCCAGACACTATAAAGCTCTTAAAGGCAAATATAGGCAGAACACTCTATGACATAAATCACAGCAAGATCCTCTTTGACCCACCTCCTAAAGAAATGGAAATAAAAACAAAAATACACAAATGGGACCTAATGAAACTTAAAAGCTTTTGCACAGCAAAGGAAACCATAAACAAGATGAAAAGACAGCCCTCAGCATGGGAGAAAATATTTGCAAATAAAGCAAGTGACAAAGGATTAATCTCCATAATATACAAGCATCTCATGCAGCTCAATATCAAAAAAACAAACAACACAATCCAAAAATGGGCAGAAGACCTAAATATGCATTTCTCCAAAGAAGATATACAGATTGCCAACAAACACATGAAAGGATGCTTAACATCACTAATCATTAGAGAAATGCAAATCAACACTACAATGAGGTATTACCTCAGACCGGTCAGAATGCTCATCATCAAAAAATCTACAAAGAATAAATGCTGGAGAAGGTGTGGAGAAAAGGGAACCCTCTTGCACTGATGTTGGGAATGTAAATTGATACAGCCACTATGGAGAACAATATGGAGGTCCCTTAAAAAACTAAAAACAGAACTACCATACGACCCAGCAATCTCACTACTGGGCATATACCCTGAGAAAACCATAATTCAAAAAGAGTCATATACCACAATGTTCATTGCGGCTCTATTTACAATAGCCAGGTCATGGAAGCAACCTAAGTGTCCATAGACAGATGAATGCATAAAGAAGATGTGGCACAGACATACAATGGAATATTAGCCGTAAAAAGAAATGAAATGTTATTTGTAGTGAGGTGGATGGACCTAGAGTCTGTCATACAGAGTGAAGTAAGTCAGAAAGAGAAAAACAAATACCGTATGCTGACACATATATATGGAATCTAAAAAAAAAAAAATGGTTCTGATGAACCTAGGGGCAGGACAGGAATAAAGATGCAGACATTGGGAATGGACTTGAGGACATGGGGAGTGGGAGGGTAAGCTGGGACGAAGTGAGAGAGTGGCATGGACATATATACATTACCAAATTTAAAATAGATAGCTAGTGGGAAGCAACCGCATAGCACAGGGAGATCAGCTCAGTGCTTTGTGACCACCTAGAGGGGTGGGATAGAGAGGGTGGGAGGCAGACGCAAGAGGGAGGAGATATGGGGATATATGTATATGTATAGCTGATTCACTTTGTGATACAGCAGAAACTAACACACCATTGCAAAGCAATTATACTCCAGTAAAGATATTAAAAAATAAATAAAAATAAAGTATAGCTAATTTACAATGTTATATAGGTTGGGGTATACAGCAAAGTGATTATACATATATTATATTTATATATATATATATATATATATTCTTTTTCATATTCTTTTCCATTGTAGTTTATTGCAAGATACTGAATATAGTTCCCTGTGCTATACACATTTATTTAAACTATAAACTATTTAAACTATATACATTTATTTAAAGTTAAAAATTATTAAACTAAATAAATACTTTCAAAGAATATATAGAGATACCATAAAAATATAGTAAGGAAATGATAAACATAGGATTTAGGACAACAATTTCTTAATGTGTAGGGAAGTAGTCTCAAATACTCAATTGAGATGTGCTTGACAAAGGTGTTGATTCTTTTATTCCTTATTCATTCAACAAATTATATTAAATATATATTAATTGCTGTTAAATTATAAAAATTATCAAGTACTTATTTGGTGCAAAGCACTAGGATAAGTACATGACAGAATAATGGAAAACACAGATATAACTCTTGCTTTCATAGGCCTTACATTCTAATGGGAGAAGAGTCCTAGAGACCAAGATTTAGAATCTTTTTCCAACTGAATTAGAAAGATGACTCATCCATGGAAATGGAAAGGAAGAGACGTCCAGAGTTTCTTCCTGTAGGTAACTTGTAAGTTGAGAAGGACCATGTATAATGCAAGTCCAAGTTGTCAGTAAATGATTATAAATTCACAGACACCTGAGGGTAAGGAGGCCCAACAATTTTAGGGCCATTATAGGAAGAAAATAGAAAGAAAAAATACATAAAGACACTAGTGACTACCTTACAACACTTACACATGGCTCCTCTTCTAGCACAAGAAAATTATTTTAATTGATGAATTCATTCAATTAATACTTCTTGGGACCCCGCTACATATGAATCACTTGTGCTTGATTCTGAATGGTCCTAAATGGCCATTACTCAAAATTCACTACATGCCCAGCAGCAATGACTAGAGCAGAGATTTGTTCTCGAATGCTGCAGAACTGTGGGTTCACATGAAACTCTACAGCCGGCACAATCGACACACATTTTCGTAATGACTCATGAAAGTGACAGGGTTTCACAAAGCATGACTCCTTGAAATTTATTTGGGGAGTTGTTGATGGCTGCATTTTAGGAGCTCAAAAAGCTAACTCTAGTTAATGAAAAGGTCAGAGCTGCTCGGTCTGACATTAAAGACTCAGGAGCTACCCAGGGAACAGGCTTCCTCATCTTTTCCTGTGTCTGACTCAGAGACCTCTGCAGTTAGTCCTCACACTTCTTCCTTTCTTACGTTTCTACTTTCAGTATCGTTAGTTCTTGATCGCTTTCTCCCCAGATTTAATGCCAATATTCATGACTTCAATTTGTTTTGCTTTGTTTTTCATGAACGAACTAACTGCTGAAAGGAACTAGCTAATGCACCTCCCAATGATCTGTTTCCCAGGACTCACAAAGCAAGACTTGATTTATTGACAAAATAGACAAACTGGTTTCCAAAGGCCACGCTCCTCTTGAGAAACTGCATCAGAATAGGAACTGCTATTTCAAGTCTCCATTCATCTGAACCTCCCTCTGGCGGACAGACTCAAGAAATTGTTCTCACTGCCCAGGATGCAGGATGCTGCCCCAGGGTGAAGTACCTGGGGCTTGTTAGTTAGTGAGTGGACCTACTCAGTGAGAACCTTTTTTTGGTCTAATTTCAACCAGTTGTCAGCACATCAGACAGGAGGGAATCTGAACTAAACTTTGGTTATAAGAATGGATGTTCCACAGAAACCCCTTGATGTGGGTTTCTATCAGGCAAGGAAAACTAGTGCCCCTGCAGGGGGAGAGGCAAGGATTGTCAGTCCAAACTACAAGCAGCAGTTTATTTGTTTTTGGGTGTTTTTCTCCTCTGTATACACGACCTGAAGCCAAGTGATTGGTACATGTTTTATAAACTGGAAATATAAACACAGACATTCTCTTCCAAAAATGGATCTTTAGGACTTCTCTAGGGAACTCGTTCTTGCTCTTCTGAATTCTGAACTAGCATTAGTGAAAATGTTACACCTCTAATATTTGGAGTGTTAATCCCAACATCAAAAAGCAAAAATGTTGAAAAGGTTTTGAGGCACCCTATTAGATTTCCAAAACCATTTTTGCTTCTACTGAGAACAATACACTTATGTGGCATGTCTTAATGCAGAAGGAGGGGAAAAGAGATCAATGTGTGTTTCAAAATCAATTTAAATGTCATTGCTTTGTAAAGCCTTCTCCGACATCATGCTGCCAGGTTTAACCTTGCCTTCCCTCAACTTCTTCTTCTTCTTCTTTTTTTTTTTTTAATATTAGCTGCACCACATGGCTTGTGGGATCTTAGTTCCCCCCCATCAAGGATTGAACCTGGGCTCTCAGCAGTGAGAGCACAGAGTCCTAACCACTGAACCGCCAAGGATTTCCCACCTTCCCTCAACTTCTCACAGTACTTTAACGCTTTTGTACAGTTTATAGCACTTCCTTCTCAGCATAATAAGTTTATCCCTTTGCTTGACTGTTTGGAAATAAAGATTGAATTTTGTTCAATGCAAACAATACTTATCCAAATGTATTGTATAGAGTAGGTATTCACTGAAGATTTTTCTAATAAAATATCTATTGTTATTCATCACTACAGATCCAGATTATTGAAACTTTCTCAAATATAAACATTTTTTATTTTCCAGTTAAAAAAAGCTAAATAATACTAAATAGAACTAAATTTTGTTCAACTAAGTCATGTCCATGGAACTCGATTACTTTGTTTTCACTGCAAACAGTGGTAAGATTGTTAAATGATCTGACATATGACTCTGTCCTATGAAATCCTTGAGGGTAAGAATGTATTTCATCTCCTTCAAGTCTTTGCTCAAATGACAGCTTCTCATTGAGGTCTACTCCGACCACCTTATTTAAAATCATAGCCCCTCCCAAAGCAGTTTCTGATTCACTTTCTCTGCTTTATTCATTTTCCAGAGCAGTTATCACTTCCTAACATATAATTTGCTTTGCTATTTTATTTATTGTTTACTTTTCTTTGCTAAATAATAAGCTTAACTAAGACAGACATTTTGTCTGTTTTGCTAACTGCTGTATCTGTAGCCCTAAAACAGTGCCTGGCACATAGTAGCTGCTTACCATTTGTCACTGTCAAGAATATTGTGGTCAGTGGCATACCTTCTGTATTTGATACAGAAGATAACTTTTTACGCCCATTATCTCTACATGACAAAATTATTTTCATTTATAGCCAGATAATAAAACAAATAATAATAAGGACCGAAAAATACCAGTGACAAATCTTATTCATGTATATAATCATATTCAGAAAAATAAAGTTAATAATATAGTTCAAAAATGAAAAAATGCAACTACTTAATAGTTATTAAGTTTACCTAACCATTTGAATTTTGATTCTTTGATTATAGCATGAAAAACAATTTTGTGTAAATAACTGTCCAGTAACTAGTAAATGAATTTTAACAAAAAAGATCTCAAAAGGCATAATTACTATGTCATACCACTGTTGTAATGCTTTATTTTATTGATTTATTCTTTAGTTTTGAAATAATTAACTATTTTAAAAAATAAATTTCAATCTGAATTATTCAGATTCAGTAAAATGTTTATGAGTGAACCAAAATGTGCATTTACCTAATGAGAAGATCATACCTCACCTTATAGTCTGCACTCTGATATTCTGATTTACATTTTTAAAATAAATAAAACTTGGAGTCACAGAAATCGCTCAGATTCTCTTTCTTTGTCTTCAAAAATCATGATGTAATCATTGTTTATTTCAAATCTACTGTTAAACACAAGAATATCTATTATCACAGAGGCTGGACACAAATGAGTTCCAACAATCCTGAACCGTTAAGCATGTGTTTTCAAAATAAAGACGTGTAGGTGAATGTATGTGTGTCAAGGGTTTCCTCTGAATTAACTATGTAGAATGTTTAATAAAGGAAAAGTAATAAAAATGTATACATCTGAAGCTCACATATGTGGGATTTCATATTATATATTAACTATAATATATTATATATTAACTATATACTTAAAATTTTGTTATAATAAACATTTATTTATAGAATATATTATATATAATATAATATAAACAGTTACTTAAGTATATAGAATTCTATAAATATATTATATAAATACAATATTTATGAATAAATAAATAATCACTATAAATATATACTTTCATATGTCCCATATAAAGATATAATTAAAATCCTATAGTAGTTGTAAAAATTGTTTGAAATTTAAAGTAACAAAAGATTTTTTCAGGGAAGGGTATTTTGTCACCAATGTTACTTAGAATTACTGGTACATGGTGATAATAAAAAGTGGACCCATTTTTAATCTATTTTACTATCGTATTTAAATTCTCTACAATAGATAAGCAACAAGGTCCTGCTGTATAGCACAGGGAACCGTATTCAATATTTTGTAATAAACTGTAGTGGAAAAGAATATAAAAATAATATGTATATATATATACATGTATAACTGAATCAGTTTGCTATATACCAGAAACTAACACAACATTGTAAAGGAAGTGTACTTCAATAAAAACAAATTCTCTACAGACAATGCCCACTTTTATTGCCGTCACCTCCCTGCTCTTTTTACACCACTGGTCGTCTTGACTTGTCTTTTATTCCCAGTGCCCAGCAGAGCCTCCTATTTGGCAGGTTTTCCATGAATATTGAACACATCCCACTGACTAAAGAGAATTTAAGTGGGGAGCAGTCTTTAGGAATGCACCTCAATGCAGTGAACTTTTCCTCTTTAGAGGCCCAGGAGGTGGGGTCAGAAGTGAGGTGGTCATCGATGATTCAGTTCAGCCTCTGCAGGGATGTGAGAGTGTACAGCCCTCACCCCCTAGAACCCGAGAAGCGCCTCCTCTGTTCCAGGCCACCGGGGAGCATCCTTCTCAGGGAGGACTTGTGGCCGCTCAGGGTTCTCACTGGGCACAGGCCTCTGGGTTCCACAGGACAGCACTCTGAGTTTCTCTGCCAGGGCAAGGGCAGCCAGAGTTCTCAAGGTCCAGGACTATATTAGGAAATATATGCACCAGGAGAGCAACAAACACGTTTGTTTTCTTCCAGCACAGTCTGCTCTGCTTATCTCAGACACCTCCTTTTCTTCAGCAGAAATCACAGCCCTGAGAGGAATGTTCCGTTGGGCTTTGGGAAGTTTTTGCCCTGCCTAAATGAGGTCTTGCCCTTGGTATTTGTGAAATCATTTCAAAAGAAATCATTTCTCTGAGACCAACACATAGTTTTTTAAAAAATCACATGAGAACAGCCGTGTAAAGGAGGCATTCCTGAAGGTGCCGGCGATGGGTTTATTGCCTGCCACGCATTTGCTGAAGGACAGTCAGCAGATTATCTTCTTCACGACGCTGCTAACCCATCTTGCTTGCTGTTAACCATTGTGCTTCGGGTTGTGAGAGCTGCACCGCGGGGGAGAAATAAGACAGGAGCATTTGCGTCAATATCCTTGGTGCTGCTCGCCACTTACAGCCCTTGGTGCTTAAAGCATTGCTTTGCACCAGTGAGGCAGCAGCGTACAATCAGAAAACCACCCTGTTTCTCACTGCCCTGTCACACCTGCTCTGCAGGGTTAATTCTTCCTCATACATTTGTGAAATGTGACACAGCTCATGACTTTTCTGGTCACTTGCTATGCGTGAAATTTCCTTAGTTTTCTGCTTGTCACAAAACGGTAATATTTCATTAATTAAAATGTCCAATCATATATAGTAGTCAAAACTCTTCCTTTTGGGCTTCCCTGGTGGCGCAGTGGTTGGGAGTCCGCCTGCCGATGCAGGGGACGTGGGTTCGTGCCCCGGTCTGGGAAGATCCCACATGCCGCGGAGCGGCTGGGCCCGTGAGCCATGGCCACCGAGCCTGCGTGCCCGGAGCCTGTGCTCCGCAACGGGAGAGGCCGCAGCAGTGAGAGGCCCACGTACCGCCAAAAAAAAAAAAAAAAAAAAAACACACAAAAAACTCTTCCTTTCATTTCACTTAAAATTAAATCTCTCCCTTCCCCAGCTTGGGCCTGTTCCAGGCAGGGCCTTGCAGGGAAAAAAGGGAGGTATGGTGGGCTCCTCCTCTACCTCTCTATTTTGTGTTTGCACTGTTCCTCCCCCAGCTTGAGCAAGGCTGTTGATCCCTTCAGAAATGGAGAATGGAGAGGGACATGAGGTAAATGGCAGGAAAGGCCTTATTTGATTGGCCCTCCTGCATGCGCTGTCAGTACTCTCTGGGTTCTTTCTCTTCTGGATGCTTCTGTGGGTTCTCTGGAGAACCATCCCCCATAACTGGCGATCTCTCCTTGCAGTTCACTCTGGCTGGTCACTAAGAATGCCCTTCGGCCTGAGGGCACCTGTAAGAAAACCTCCAGTCTCTGTGGGCTGAGCCTCTTCACTCCCCAGGTGGCCTCTTGGGGCCGGACTTAAGACAAGGCCAGGGTAACACTCATGTACCCCACAGGGAGTCCTGCTTAGGTTGCTTCACACCTTCCTTCAGAATGGGGGTGGCGCCTTTTGTCTTAAGGTCTTGGCGTCAACAGAGACAGGGTCTAATTTTAAATTATACTAACAATGCAGTTCATACTTGTCTACTGAATTTTAACTTACAATGTGCTTTTGAAGGCTAAGTACACATGGAGGGTAAAAGGTTAAATGAGGCAACCAGGAGATATAATGGAAGGAGCATTCATCTGATTCTGTGACATTAGATGTAACTCTAGAACAGAAGCCTTTTGAGTTGAGAGGGTCCTAGGGGTTCCTGAGACCTCTTCTTTCCTTCTAATCAAAATGCATGGAGGCCAATAAAACCCCAGCCCCATTAGCCAGGCTGCGCATTCAAGTACCGCTGCAGCACTGCTGCATGAGTGAAGTATAACCCTAAATGTAACCTTAACCCTAGCACCACAAACCTGCATTTGTAGGTTCTATGAGGGTGATGTACCAGAAAGGGAAGAAAAAAATTTTTAGAAACGTAGGTAATGAGGCTACACTTGAAAGAATCGACGTGGCGCCATTACAAACAAAATTATGGACAACGGCTAATTGATCAATCAGTTCAAATAAAATCATCCAGATCGATAGGAATAGCCATGAACAACAAAGTAACTAGCATGGAAAAGTATTACTATCTCTAGGTGTTAAAGAAGTACTCAGTAATAGAAAGTGAAAATCTGCATGAGAATTAGGACATTAACTCAACTGAAGCCTTTTTTCCTAAAAACTTCATTTCTGTTTAGTGTGAGGGGTTGGTTGTTAACATCACCCCGTGGCCTAGAGATAGCTGAATAATATCTCTAAGTGTGGTATATACACCTTTTTTTCCTATAGAGATTGCTTCCATGATTCTTGGGACACATTCCACAACAGGGTTCTGGATCTTCATGAATCGGCCTTTGGTGATCTTTGGAAAGTCTAAGCTGATAAATGTTATGGAGAGGAGCTTGGCCAATATTTGCAAGTCAACAAAATAAAGGGAACCTTTAATGAAAATGCATCTGAAAGTGTCCTAATCTTGTTTCCTTATGTCACACCTGTCACAAAATTATTTCATTTCACCCTTAAAATAACTTTAGGGTGGTAAATATTAATATTCCGGGTAAAAGGACAAAACTTATAAAGGTTAAATTATTTGCTCAAGGTCACACTGTTAAGTAGTAAAGATGAGTATTTTGTCCTTCATTAATAATAATGCTTGTCTATGATGTTATAAAAAATTTCAAAGTAGAGACTTACCCATCAACTGTCTACTGATTTGTACAAATTTGTAAATCAGTCAGAGATCCCTGCATCACAGATGAAATCATGTGAGGTCATACAGTTTGTAAGTGTCAGATTCCTAACTCAATCCAAGGTTTTCTCTACAATAGCATGTTGCATCTGTATATGTTTCCCTTTCTAAAACTGTGTACCTCTCTTTATTCGATTTCTATGTAATTTATAATTACACTTACTAAGAAATGCATACATGTGGCTGTCACTTATTCCTAATCTCTTCCCTCTTACTTCCTCATTTAAACAGCCAGCAGCTTGAACCACAAGATAGAATGAATTTAAAATCCAATGTAAGTACTTTTTGTTTATATCAATTTCAGTGCTGGCCCCCAAAATACAAACCAGTATCAACAGTTTGAAATTACTGTGTTAACATTTTCCGTTTCTAAGCTAAGCTAAACATTGGAGCAAATTGTATTGCAACACATATTTGTTTTAACTCCAATACAACTGATATTCTTATCCAAGACATGTTAACAAACTTTCCCGTAGTTACCCATATAGTGATGGAATGGAGTTAATGGAGTATTTTGGTTCACAAATTTGAGTAGAAATAAATTTTTTACAATTTTTTCTACAACTCAAAATTTGCATTTTTTCCTATTAAATTACTTTGCTCTGTGTCAGATATAAAAATCCTTATGCTTTGTCCAGTAAACATTCCATTTTAACCTACAATTTGTAGCAACAGTTCCTCCATGGAAATACGTTAAAAGAGGAGTGTTATGAAATTGATTTTTTTCTAATCTTACTAGCAAATTTTATGAGAAAACATAGAATAATCCCCTACCTGTACTCTACTCTTGTGCAGATGAACAAGAAAAATCTGATCATTTAAATTTTATTTCATATTTCATCATCTGGTAACCAAAGTTCTCCTTAGAATACAAGTTTATATTATCAGCACTGATGCATTTTCTCAGGAATCATTTGGCTTTCTCCTGGTATAAAATCATACCTTTGGAAGGACAGTTAGCTTAAAAATTAGACAAATTATCTTTTGATCAAGTCCACTTCTAAGCATATAATTATAAAGGCAAAAGCCAATGCTAAAAATGCTTATCAGTGTATCATATATAATAATAGTAAAAATTGAAAACAAAATAAAATCTTAATAGACAATACTGATTAAATAAGTTTTTATAGACCCTTATGATGAAATATTAGAAACCTTTAAAATAATATGCCTATAAATATTTTTTATGACCTGGGAAATTGCTCATGAAATAGGATTAATTTTGTAAAAGGCTGTTATAAAAAAAGTTACATGTTACCAGCTCCAAGATACATATTTTTCACCTTTTAACACTTGTAAAATCAGAATGCATCTTAAAATTTATGGTGTCTTATAATTGTTGTAGGTTGGGTAGCAGTGATAGCAGTTGTCCTTACTGGCTCATGTATGAACTTAGCTGTTATTCCTATTGAAATGTCTGGACAACTGCCACTCCTCATTTTTTTACTCATGAAACCATTTAAGGACAACATTCAGAAGAAATAAAAATCCTAGTTGTTGCTTGAAATTCTTATATAATCTCCTTATAACAAAATGGTGCTAGCAACAAAACTCACTTAGTATGAAAGACTGAAAGATTTCCCCACTAAAATTGAAAGGAAGCAAGTCAAGGATGCTTATTCTCACCATTCGTATTGAAAATAGTCCTGGAAGTCTTAGCTAGTGTAATAAGTCAAGAAAAAAGAAAGAAAATTTTCCACAAAGAAAAACCCAAGGTACTGGTTTCTAGAACTAATAGGTTGCTACGACAATTCATGGAGCAAAGGACAGCACACAAAAATCCATCTTGTTTCTATATACTAGCAGTGGATAATTGGGATTCAACATCAAAAATATAATACTATTTATAGTAGCCCCCCTCCAAAAAAAGTAGGTATAACTTTAACAGAACTTTAACAGGTATATGATCTACATGCTGAGAATTGCAGAACACTGATGAAAGAAATCAAAGATCAAAATAATTGGAAGACTTAAGTATTCATGGATTGGAAGACTCAGTATTGTTGGGTGTCAATTCTCCTCAAATTTAGCAATAGTTTTACAACTATTTCAAACAAATGAGGAAGATTTTTTTTTGTATAGACAAGCTGATTCTAAAATTTATATGATAAGGCACAATAATTAGAATAGTCAAAACAAAAAAAGAAGAAGAAAGTTGGAGTATTCATGTTATTCAATTATAAGATTGACTCTAATGCTATAATAATTGAAGCTTGTAAAAGTATAGACTTATAAATCAATAGAATAGAATAAAGAGTCCAGAAATAAGACCCACACCAATAATGTTTAGTCAATTTTTGCCCAAGAGAAAACAATAAAAGCTCAATTAAATGGAACAAGATTATCTTTTCAGCAAATGGTGTTGGAACAATTAACATCCATATGCAAAAAAAAATACCTCAACATCATTTTTATATAAAAATTAACGCAAAATGAACCATGGATAAATATAAAATATGCAGCTATGAAACTTTTAGATAAAATATAAGCAAAAATCTTAGAGACCTGGAGTTGGGTGAAGATCTTTTAGACATGATAAAAAAAAAATCAAGAAAATAAACAATTGATCAAATTGGGCTTTATAAAAATTAAAACTTTTGTTCTGGGAAAGACTGTTAGGAGAATGAAATATGAAGCTACAGACTAGGAGAAAATACTTGGAAATCATATATCCAACCAATGATTTATATCCGGATTACATAAAGAACTCTCAAAACTCAATACTAACAAACAATCCAACTAAAAAATGGGCAAAACACTTCACAAAGTAGATTATATCAATGGGAAATAAACATGTGAATGAAAAGCTACTTATCATAACCAGCCATTAGTATTGATACAATGCAAATTAAAACTGAGGTGAGATATATATCTATGAGAGTGTCTGAAATAGTATTAAAAAGACCTCGACAACACCAAAGTGGTAGCAAGTATGGGAGCAGCTAGAATTCTATATCTTGCTCATGGGAACACAAAATTGTTCATGTACTCTGGACAACAGTTTGGCAGTTTCTTATGAACAGGCACTTGTACAAACTAGCAATCTTAATCCAGGGCATTCACACTGGACAACTGACAGCTTACGTCACACAGAGACCTGCATATAATGTTTACAGTAGCTCTCTTCATCATCCCAGAAAGCTGGAAACAGCCCAAATGTCCTTCCTGATGAATGGATAACAAACTATTTGTATATCCAAACAATGGAATATTGCTCATCAGTATTTTGAGGGGGGCATTCTAATAGAAGAGAAAACATTTTGTTGTATTAAATCATTATTTTAAATTACCCAGGAAGTGCCTCCTTTGGCATATCCTGGTTCTGCCTCCTGTATGCCTACGTCAGAGTCCCCTGTGTTCTGGATTGCTCTCCGTCAGCACTCTCCTTGGTTCCTAGGTCATTTATTGACTGTTCTCTGCTGACAAAATTCATTCTCTGGAAACAGAGGACCAGCTCATGCTATAGAACTAAAGGATTGTTTTAAAAAGCCCATGATTTCAAGCCTCACTACCATCTAGAATTTCTAGTCTAACAGCTTCCAGCTATCAGAGCAGCTGAATGAGTCTGAGAAACACAGGGGCAGTGGAAGGTGATTGGAGTAAGCAAAGTAAAACAGCGCTCTCCCCAGCAAGAGGGGCTCCAAGTACCATAGCAAGCAGCTTCACCCAGGCCTACAGCTGCTGTTGTCTCTTCTCTCTTAGAAGCATGGGGTCGGGACCTCTGAGTAACTTATGCAGATGCCAGGCTTTTTGCTGAGTCGGTCAGGCATACACCATCTTCAAAGGACCCCCAACCCATTCGTCCCTTTGAAACACTTGCTTTGCTCAGGAGAAAATGTCACAATTCTTGCTGTTTAATTTTTACAGGAAGCCACGGCACTGATAAATGAGAGCTCATCCATACATGTTTTCACTCTGTTACCTAAGAAACTATCTTCAAAACAGAAGTCCCCATAAATACTCTGGAGATGCATCAGACACTCTCCGGCACTGTGCGACACTGTGTATATTGTTTGGCAGGCGTTCATTGGGGGAAGATAAACTAGCACATTTTGCCAGGATTCTATTACTCTTGACCCTGACCTTGGCTGGAGGCTGTTTCCAGTTATACTCCATCTTAAAGAAAGACAGCAACTCCTCTTTCCCTGAGGTTCCTTTTCCCCTTCTCTCTTCCGTTGCCCCAAGCACAGCGCTCTATGGGCTGCCTTACTGTGGAGGGCACACGTGCTGCTGCTCCCCCGCTTAAGAGTTTTCCTTTGAACACAGCATTCAAGTGCACCAAGAAATCCTCTTCTCTAAGCAATGGAGTTTTGCTCTTAGAAAGTACTTGATCTTGAAGATCACCATACCATGTCATAGGGTGTTGGTAGCTCTAGGTACTCTGTTGTACAGCAGCTCTCTAGAACTTACTCATCTAGCATAGCTGGAGCCTTAAACCCAGTGAACAACTCCACATTTCTCTCATCTCCCAGGCCCTGGCAACCACTCTTGGATTCTCTGCTTCTGTGAGTCTGACTGGTTTACATGCCTCATATAAGTGGAATCAGGCAGCATTTATCCTTCTGTGACCAGCTTGTTTCACTTAGCATTACGTCCTCCAGCTTCCATCATGTTGTCACAAATGACAGGACTTCCTTCTTTTTTTTTAAAGGCTTAATATTCCATTATGTATATATTTATATATACAATATTCCATTATGTATATATTTCTCCATCCTTTATCCATTCATCTGTCAATGGACACTTGGACTGTTTCCATATCTTGGCTATTGTGAATAATGCTGCAATGAATGTGGGAGTTCAGCTATTTCTTCTAGATCTTGATTTCAGTTATTTTTGATATGTCTACTCCCTTTGATATGTCTACTCCCTTGATACATATCCTTTGATATGTCTACTCCCATAATGTGGTGATGGTATCATGGGTGTTTGCATGTATCCAAACTCATCAAATTGTATACATTAAACGTGTGCAGTTCTTTGTATATCAATTATACTTCAATAAAGCTGTTTTTTCAAAAGTACTTGATCTTGCACAGTATTGCTCACTACAGTATTTTTCCTCCCAATAGTGATGGCCCAACTCATCAGCACCCCATCTGCAACATGAAGTTCCCAAGATTCCATATCCAATGTATGGTCTATGGGATAAGGAGCCCTGCCCCATCCATGATTCCCACCAGCTTGGACTGGGCTCACTTCAAATATCTTGAAGAAAAACCAAAAAAAGTTTCCAACTGAGGTGGTGCCATAAACTATGAAACTCATGCAGCCCAAACAGCTGCTGCACCTAATGCTGGGGCGTAGCCAAAGGCTCAATGAATAAATTTATATGATGTAGTAATTATAACCGAAGCTGAATGTAGTGTAATTACACAGTTTTGAGCTGTTCAGTTTTCATAGTACCCTTGAAAGTGAAAATAATGGTTAATATTTGTTGAACACTTGCAATCTGTTCTTCACATATATTATCTCACGTTATCCTTAAAATAATCCCATGTGGTAGGTGTTATTATCCCAATTCTGCTTATGAGAAAACAAAAGCTTGGTGAGAATAAGTAATTTTCCTATGGGCAATGAAATGGTACCTGGTAGGGACAAGGTTTCAGCCCAGTTTGTTTCAGTCCAAAGGCCAGCTCCCTGCTTCTCTGCTATAAGGTTGAGCACTGAGAGATCTGAAATAGTCCAAAAAAAAGGGAAAATCAATATGAATAAAATATCCTCACACAGCTGACTAATGTGTGAGTTACATTTAATTCTTACAGAAAAATACAGACCCTCCAAGTTGTTAGAAACTATTTTAAGATGATCTTGAGCCCAATTCTGACATATAGGGATCCTATTATTTCACTATATAAAGATGAAAAAATCCAGTCTAATTTTAGGATGTAGAGGCAACAGTTACATTTTATCTGTTAACTTTTCAGGTTTTCTTTTCTTAAGAAGTATGTGTTCTAGACAAATATTGAGAACATACAGATAGTATAAAAAACAAAAATCCCTCATAATCCCATCTCACAGCAATGAAAGTTGCTATTGTTTTCCTAAATGTTGTTTCCATCTAATGCAGACATCCTGCATTGTAGAATGCTTTAATAAAATTGTACAAAGCTCTTTTGTTCCACGATTCTTAAAACCAGGAGTATATTACATTTTATGATATTTCACAATTTATTTAACTATTGTTTTCTTCTTGGGCATTTAGATTTTTGCTTGATTTCAGGTAATAATCAAACATATATCTATATATTTCTGATTATTTGTCAGTACACATTTTTTTCCAGTGGAATTTCTAGAGCAATTCTACAAAAGCTTAAGGGTTTATATGAACTCTGCCAATTTGCCCCCAAGTAAACTATTTTTGACTTATTTAGGTGATTTACAAGAGTCTTTATTTGCTCACATGTTCACCCCACCAGGTGTTTTTAATCTCTACTAATATGACAGGCAAAGAATGGTATCTTTAAAATTTTTATACTTTTTGTGTGGAGTTAAATTTGTTTTCATAAGTATTTTGGATATTTTAAAATTTGTTCTTCATTTCCATTTTTTCCCCCATTGTGATCCAAGAAACTTTTGACATTTAGTTCTAAGGATATATAAAATATTAAATTATTAAGCTTAATATTCGTTCCAAACATTTTCCCAGGTTTTTTGCTTGTAGATTTTGTCTAGAAGATATGTTGATGAACATAATTTTTGTGATAAAATATTTCAATTTCATTATTATTCTTTTCTTTATCTTATTGTTGTTTACTGACTCTTTGGGTGCCATTTTATTTTGTTTATGTTTTTACACATAAGCCCTCATGTACCTCAAGATCAGGTATCTATGAACTTATTTCTTTTTATGATTCCTTCAGAGTTTCTCTTTTTATATTTAATTTTATATTAATTTAGAATTAATTGTGGCATATAAAATGAGTCAGGATTTTAACTATATATATTTTTTCAAACTAGTTGTCATGTTTATTATTCCTGGTGAATAAAAATTATAAAAAGAATGGACATCCATAAAACCCAGTATTCCCATCTAGGGACAGAAGATGACTTTCTTTTTTTTCATTTTAAAATTTCTTGTTAAAGTTTTCTTATGCTCTTACATGTGCTTTGAACATTCTTGTTGGACTGGATATTTTATGGATATTTTTATTATCAGTATGAATAGAGTATATCCCAGATCACCTTCAAACTGAGTTGTGTATCTACATGAAGAAACTACTGATTTTGTTTTTTTATGTTGTTCCAATAACCTAATTTTAAGTTATTAATTATAAGAAAAATTTAGTTGACTAACTCCTGAGTTTTTGTTAATATTTTTGCAGCTGTAAACCTAGATTATTGGTGTGTGTGTGTGTGCGTGTGTGTGTGTGTGTATGTACTCTCAAAAGTAAATCTGGGTATTTGCTTTCTGTATTGTCACCAAATTTACAATTATTATTTAGGTGATATGCTCTTCAGCTTCCAACACTTAATATCATTACCTTAATACTATATTATCTCCAATCTTGAATTATTAAATTTTAATGATCTTTTGGTCTATTTTAAAAGAAGGGTATTTAGAAACATATTTTCTAAACCCTGCTGTATCAAAAGAGAGAGAACCTCTGCTGTTTGTGCTCATCTATGACATGAACAAAAGCCTACTTTTTTCTTCTATAACCCCTGATCCATATATATCAGAGTACAAATTCAATACAAAATAGCACAAAACTGGGTTAAGTATTTAATGGCAGATATTTCAAGGCTAGTCAGACATACTAAAAGTGTTCAGTTGCACAGAGATGATAAGACAAGTTATTTGTTATCTAGTCAATAAATCCAGTAGACTTCCTACATTGCTGCTGTAAAGAAATTTTAAATATTAGAGCAGTAGCAATGCTGGCTACGTTTTAGAATATCTACTAATCCCCCATTCTCTGGAGTTAGCTAATCCTAAACTGAGTAAGTCTCCAAGGGTATGTCAACATAATACTTTAATTATCATGACATCTCTAGAACAAGATTTGCCCACAGTCAGCAGTAGCAGATTTCTCAGCCAAGATAGAATCCTTTTATATGTCTCTCTAAAAAACTTATTATTTGATAAGTGTTGTTGCATTATCCCAAGTTTTCAGAAGACAGTCAATAAAATATGTGTATTTCTAGGAACAACCTTAGTTGTTAAATAATGTGCTATTTTTAAGTGTCTTGCAATCCATAGCCCAACCATGAGCAATTGGAAATAGCTTTGGAAGTTGGAAATACTTTTACTTATCTTTAAGATACTATAGAATTGTTGCCTTCTAAATGGAAACTCTACTAAAGTGCCATACTCTTGGTACAGAGGAAAATCCTTTAGTTTATTAAATTTTTCCTATTGTCATGTTTATATATGTTTATATAAGCCAACAAAATTAAGAATTGTGAAGAGTTCTGCAAAGTAAACATTGTCATTCTTCCTTCACCTGACACTGTAACTCTGCAATATTTTTCTGTCAAACAGGAAGGGTGGAGGGGGAGATAATAAGAATTATGGAAAGATACAACAAGAAATTTCATGTCTTTAAGAGAAAAGTCACTAAGTGTTGAAAGAAAAACTGGAAAATGTTTAAGTACAAATTGATCTTGAGGGAGAGAAATCCATATAACCTCATTTTGAATTTGATTCCAGAATGGGATATATTAGGAGATAATTAATTTAAGGAATTTAAAGGAAAAAACTGGGACTAGATCACCTTTTGATTTACAGCCATTACAGCTGAGGAATAAAGGAATGGGACTGTGCCTTAATGTCTAAACATTAAGGCAGGCAAAAGAATGTAGTATTAAGAAAATCCACACATATATACCACTTAGCCTATTCTGAAGCTGGCAGTAGTAATAGTAATTTCCCAATTCAATAAGTGGCTCTCGGATAATAAAAGAATCTATGAACTAGTCTGGCTCCACTTTAGCCCAAGTCTTTCTTTTTAATTCTGCAAAGCATCCTGTAAGTCACATGATATTTTACAATAAATCCTCTTCTCTTTAAACTTGGGAGAGTGGGTTAGCTTATCTGCACCTTAATTCATTTGAAGTGTTGTCAGATAAATAAGTGGAGAGATGGATATATTTAGATATTCATATATATATATATATATATATATGTAAACAACTATGAAATACATGGATGGAAGTTATCAAATATGAATCTCTAGTAATATCCTCCTATGGTTTACTAAAGTATATGCAATTGAGTCACTGTTGCAAACTTTTAGAGATGACTCTTAATGACAAATTCGGGAATTTTTTTTTTAGTTCTGCTTAAATCTTTCAATATATTGAAGTTCTTGTGGTTTATGTGATATGCAGCTGCAAAACAGCTACCTATCAGAAAAAGTATTCTAAAATATCCACAAATGGTATCATCTTTTAATGGAGAACTAGAGTTTGTATTCAGATGCATGTTTCTTCCTTATAGAATCAGAAATAATAGTTGTGGCACATTTTTATATCATAGCACTTGTTTTATAATCTATACCATTCTGAGAAAATTATTGGCAACTGGGGATTTAAGAACTGCAAGATGCAAGAGATGTTTGATTCTCTGTGGAAGCTCATTAGGCAAAAATATTTTGAATTTAATGGATTTACCACTGGACAAATAACATGTGGAGAAAAATGTGCAGGGGCTTCTTCTTTTCTTACTCCTAAAAAAGGGTCAAAGGAAAAAATTCTTTTTCCCCCTGAAGCTGTCAGCTTTCCTCAACTGGGGTTCTTCTTTGGAACCACTGAACAAAGAAAATGATATAGGTGGCTATTTTCTTAATTCTCTCAAGGGTGGTTCTAATAGTACCATTCTAGATGCATAGGAGAAAAGTTGATTCATTATACTCAGTAGATGACTTAGGGCATTAGGGCTAAATTCTCTGGAGATCCAGTTGAGAAAGATTGTATGATGAGTGAGATAATGTATACACTGTATTCTGGATTTCTTCTCATGAGGAAGAATATATTTCCTTATTATTTAAGGTAATTAGAGGTGTGGTTTTCTGAAACTTGCAGCTGAAAGCAATTTAACTTATATACCTTACCGTAAGACATGGTAAATTTCAGTTTACCTCTGTTTCCTCATTGATGGACATAGGGTCATTAAGTTAATGTAAAGTCAGTAAGTATGTATTAGTTAGCAAAGAAGTTTGGTATCTGTAAACAAATAATTATTCTTAAAGTTATAAATCATGCCTCTGCTGTGAGTTCCTTTCAGAAGAGTGATAATTTGTTAGCTTTGTAAGATCTTGTGGTTTCCAGACATTTTATTCATCCTTGGAAAAATAAAATTGAATTGTACTGAGCACAGTTTGGATGAATAAACCTTTGACACTTAATGATTTAATAACTAGCAATAAAAATTCAGTCTCAACAATTTGCTGACTGTTGACAGCAGATGTGTAAACCTGACCTCAATTCATGCATTTGTTGACAGTCCTTCAGAAGCTTAAAGATATGGTTGACAAGTGTGTATCAAGCATGGGGCAATTTATTTAAGGTAGTCATGCCCTTGGAGGAAGGGCACGGACAGTGCTTTCTCAGCAGAGTTTCTCACTTGCCTTACTGTGGTGACGACAAGTGAAAGCTATTCCTTGTGGACTGGGCCAGGGTAGGCTGAGGGGTTGGGTAGGGTTTGTTACAAAGATTTTTTTTAAAGGGGCGTTCAATTGACAAGTAATTGCACACAATGCTGGTTTTATTTCTACTGAGTCAGCTGTAGAATGACATATTTCTACATTTCATTTTGAAGAATTTCTGAGAATCAAAATCTGGGGTTTTATTTAAGGCAGAATTTTGGTAAAGGTTTTATTGTTTCGGTTATCTATCTACCTATGTATCATCTATCTACTGTCTACCTATCTCTGTCGATCTATCACCTTCAAAGTAAAATCTGAAGTATCATTTCAATATATACTATAGATATAAATGTTGCATTGATTGAAGTAGGGGTAAGTCACAGATTTGCACTCTCTTGCACCTTTTCAAGCCTTCTAAGGGTAACTGAGTAACCTTCAAGGAATATTTATCTAGCCCCTTAAAGGATAAATAAAAATCTAAGCATATTCATACAAATATACACTCATCTGATGTAAACCTTTCTTTAACTTCAACTTGTTCGTTGCAATATGGGCACAACCCCCAGCTAAAAGAGGTGGGTGTAAACAGTGACTTCCATATTATCCTTATAGAGTTCTGATGCCATCATTGAGAGCATGGGGCTACAACAGATGACTCAACCACAGAGTCATATAGGTGATGATGATGGAAACTGAGGAAAGGTCTTCCATTACAAGTTTTGAATTCAGAGATTTCATCTAAATCCTGGTTCCATCACTGCTACTGAGTCTGTTAATACTTAACCTCTGTAGTGACCTATTTTCTCATTTGGGAAACAGAGATAGTAACACAAATATTCATTCGTCTCTTAAGTGAATATTTTAAGAGCAATGAAGAGGCTTTAGGCACCATGCTCAGTGGTAGGCACAGTGTAAGCTGTCTCCCTATATAGCTGTTTTGAAGATGACATGGCATAATATGCATAGGTTGCCTAACCGAAAACCTGGCACAGAAGCAGGCACTTAATGACAGCTGTTATGTTCACCTTACTGACAAATATAGAACCTGGGCCTTAGAATGAATACTTAGAAAGTAGGAACCGGGAGACTTCATAAAAGCTAAGTTGATGAGATCACTGAAAGAGCTCTCAGTGTTACTCCGAACTTTTGTCACTTTTATCCAATACTGTACTAAAAATTCTAACCAGTGAAGTCAGGCAACAGAAAGAAATAAAAGGCATCCAGATTGGAAAAGAAGTAAAACTTTAAAAATTCATAGACATCATGACCATCTGTGTAAAACATTTGATGAAATATACCCCGCAAAAAGCTCCTAGAATGAGTGAGATTAGTAAAGTTTCAAGACTGAAAATCAGTGTACAAATATTCTTTGTGTTTCTATGCACAAGCAATGAACAAACAGAAACTGAAGTAAAGCACACAATACCATCAAAATATTAAAAACTTAGGGATAAATCTGACAAAAGTTTTGCAAGTTCTGTATACCGAAGCTTCAAAACATTGCTGAGAAAGAATTTAGAGAATTTAAAAGACCAAAAAAATCCAGAGATATATTGAGTTCATAATTGGAAAACTGAATATTCTTAAAATGTCAGTTTTCAACAAGTTGATCTATAGATTCAATGCAATCTCGATTTAAAACAGCCAGGGGTTTTGTTTGTTTGTTTTTAACTTTCTTCTTGGTTTTTAAATGGAGAAGATGATTCTAAAGTTCAGTAGAAATGCAAAGGACCTAGAAGAGACAAAACAACTTCAAAAAATTAACAAAGTAGGACTAACAATATCCAATGTAAAAACTTATTATAAAACTAAAGTTATCAAAACAGTGTAATATCGGTGTAAAGATAGACAAATAGATTAACAGAGTAGAAGAGAGGGTCCAATAATAGACCATGCATATACGGATAACTAATTTTTCCACAAAGGTACAAAAGCAATTCAGTGGAAAAAGAATATTTTTTCAAGAAATTGGAAAACTACAAACAAAAAAACTAAGCTTCAATCAATACATCTCACCATGTATAAAAATTAACTCAAAAAGTATTTTATACCTTAAATTTAAAAACTAAAACTAAAGAACTTTTAGATTAAAACAGGAGAATGTCTTTATGTTCATAGGTTGATTAAAAACTTCTTAAACATTACAACAAAAGCATGATTCCTAAAAGGAAAAAAAATCAATAAAATGGGCTTCATCAAAATGAAAATCTTCTCTTTTTGGGACACTATTAAAATAATTTTAAGAAGTTACAAACTGGAAGAAAATATTTGCAAATCATATATCTAATAAAGGGCTTATATCCAAAATATATAAAGGGGAATAAGCAACTCAATAAAAAACCTGGACAAATTATTTGAACAGACATTTTACCAAAGAAGAGGTAGGAATCCAAGTTAGCCCATGAAAAGATGCTCAATATCAACAGTCATTAGGGAAATGGAAATTAAAACCACAGTGGAATGACTAAATTGAAAAAGACTAGTCACATCAAGTGTTGGAAAGGATATGCGGTAACTTGAACTCTCCTGCAAAGCTGGTGTGAATGTAAAATGGGACAATTACTTTGCAAAAGAGTTTGGCAGGTTCTTAGTTAAATACGCAGTTATTGTATAATTCAGCTATTCTACTCTTATGCATTTACTGAATAGAAGTGAGACCATATGTCCATAAAAAGACTTGTACACATGTATTCACAGAAACCTTATTTGTAGAAGCCAAATGTAGGAAACAACCCAGATGCCCATCAATAGGTAAATGAATACACAAGTTGTAGCATATCCATGCAATGAAGTAAATGAAGTACTACTTACAAACAAAAGAATGAACTATTGATACACTTAACAACATAGATACAATCGCAAAATATTCTAAATGTAAAAAGACAGACCAAAAAGAGCATATACTGTATGATTTCATGTATATAAAATACTAGAATATGCAAACTAACCTATAGTGACAGAAAGCCTATCAGGATTTGCCTGGGGATGGGAGAAGGACAGATAGATTACAAAGGAGTATAACAAATTTTTGTAGGTGATGGATGTGTCTTTATCTTGATTGTGGTGATGTTTCCATGAGCATATACATATGTCAAAGATATCAAATTATACTATTTATGTCCAGGTTATTTATGTCAATTATACCTCAACGAAGCTGTTAAAATAGTTTGCAGGTATGATGAGTCTTAATAAGTGGGGAGGTCAGGGTGCTATGGGATCATAGGATGTAGCCACGTCCTCTAGGTTCCTTCCTAGGGCATCTGTCTAGACTGATAAGGCCAGATATGATCTTGGGGGATTTTTGAAAAACAAGGAATTCACAGCAAGGAAACCAAATGCCAGTGCAATGATGGGAGATAACTCAGAAGAATCTAGAAGAAGCAAGGCAGCATACATTTTTTCAGATTTAACAAAAGTTATGTAACCAGTAACTTAGAGAAACCATATTCTTTTTAGCACATTTATTGTTATTATCAAGAGAAAAATATCTCAGCTCCTATTATGTACTGAGCCTTTTTATAAGCTTTGGAAATATAGATATGAATGAGACATATATCTAGGAACGATCATATGTACAAATAATAATAAGATATTAGTAAATATTATTTAAACTACATTAAAAGTTGTGCTCCATTATCTGTAGCATTGAGGAAACAAGGGGACTATACCATCCGAGTCGTATGGGGGGATGTGACACACCCAGAAAATTGTTCCAGCCATTGACCCTTAGAGATACTGAGCTCAGAAGGATTGTTTTACCTTAACTCAAGTTCACAGGTTAGACAATGACATTAATTTACACTGAGAATTAACATTCCAGCATGGATAAAAATGCTTATGCCGGGCTTCCCTGGTGGCGCAGTGGTTGAGAGTCCGCCTGCCGACGCAGGGGACACGGGTTCGTGCCCCGGTCCGGGAAGATCCCACATGCCACGGAGCAGCTGGGCCCGTGAGCCATGGCCGCTGAGCCTGCGTGTCCAGAGCCCGCGCTCCACAACGGGAGAGGCCACAGCAGTGAGAGGCCCGTGCACCGCAAAAAAAAAAAGAATGCTTATGCCCTCAGTCAGCTGTGTGCTCCGCTACTGGGAACACTGAAATAGTTCCCAGAATTTTGTTTCATAAGCATAGGGTCAGAACTGAGAGCAGGAGAAAGATCGTCCTTCATCTCTACCTTAGAAACAGACCTATCAACACTAAGCCCAGTGCACCTGAGCACTCTTTCCCCTGGACTGTGCAGGGGCAACAGATACATCCTTTTGCTCCCCTTTTTCAAATCTCCAAGTGAAGCTTCCTTTCTCTGTGGGTTCGTCTTGTTATGGGTTGAACTGTGTCCTCTCAAAATTCCTAGGTTGAACTCCTAACCCCAGTACTTTAGAATATGACTTTATTCTAGGGTCTTTGCAGATTATCACATTAAGATGAGGTCATCAGGGCAGGCCCTAACCCAGTATGACACATACATAGGGAGAACACCATTGAAGAAGAAGGCAGAAAGCTAAGTGATGTTTCTACAAGCCAAAGAACACCAAAGGTTTTGAGCATGCCACTAGAAACTAGGAGAGTCATGGTACAGATTCTGCCCTAGAGCCCTCAAAAAGAACCAATCCTGCTGACACATTAATCTCAGACTTCTAGTCTCCAGAACCATGAGACAATAAATTTCTGTTGTATCAGTCACCCAGTTTGTAGTACTTTGTTAGTACATACTTAGGAAACTAATACACATATTTTCTTCCATGATGTTTGTGCAACTTGTATGTCTAATTTTTCTTTCCATGCCCTAGATCACACAAATCTAACATCAGTTAGATTTCTATTCTTTCTGCTTTGGTTTGGAAGATACTCTGTAATCTAAAGTGACCTCTACAGAAATCCTATCTTATCCACTGAGATTTAATTTTACCAGTCCAGCTCTTAGAGGTGGTAGTGTTTTTCATGTAAAAGTTCTATTCTCTCACACTGTTATAGTGTATTTGTATAAGGTACTATATAAGTAACTATCTTATTTTTAACTTGGTTACCCAACTACCCTGTGAGATAGAAAGAATCCTATCATTGTCATATTATATCCAAATTGCAGGCATCCTCATTTTAATTGGCTACAGTGACCAAGACTGAAGGTTTGATTTTCAAAAACAAACCATAAAACACAAACCCTAAAAACTATACAACACAGTAACCCAGTGACATAACCCAGTATGTTAAATTTGAATGACTTATCCATAAGCACCAGTAGTCTAAATCCTTAGGCTTTGAGAACTACTCCCATACCCTTACCTAATTTAATTTTTATGGACGTTATTGAAAGTTTATTATTGCTTTCAATAATTAAAATAACTTGGATATCTAGTGTAGTTTTTATACTCACTCATTCACTCATGCACTGATATTTATTAAATGCTTACTCTGTTCTAAGCATGATGCTAGGCGCTGTGTAGTGAGCCAAACAGACATGGTCCCCACTTGCACATTATACACAGTCTAATGGGGAAATAACATTTAATAAATAATTACATATTCTGACAGATATTAGAAGGAAAAAAAAAACCCTGAGTACTATATGAAAGAGTAGTATTAAGCCAGATGCCTAAGTAGTTAATATTTTTACTAAATGTATTAGTCAGAACCCCTTTAGCTATAAATGAGAGAAATCTTTCACAAGGTGGGAAACACAACAATAACATAGGGGAAAGGGGCGGGATTTTAGAAAGAACTCTGTGTGCCAACTTCTTTTGCTTCTATTATAAACTTCCTTTCTCCATTCTGGTACTTCTGGGTTTCCATCTTTACAGATTGGAAGTAGTGCAGGAAAGGGCCTTCCTTGTTAGTTCTGGTTCCTTGGTAGAAAAGGTCCCTAGGATATACTCCAGTTAGCCCAGCACGAGTGTTTTATTCGAGGGGTGGACAATCCTAGAGGAAATGCACACAGCCAGCACTTCGCTTAAACAGCTTTCACTTATGTATTTCCTTCAACAAGCTAAGTAGCAACTGTGAGCAAGCAAGAAAGGATAGAGCTATAAGGTACATCCCATCTGTGCAGGAATTGGCTAGTCTCTCATTGCTTTGGCCCCTACTCACTCCCGGCCAATGTTTCTTGGTCTCTGTTGCCTTATGGTCAGTGTGTGCAAAGCTGACAGCAGCTGTGGAGCAGTGCAGGGGTTAATGCTCCTGGTACTCTGGTGGGAGCTGGGCATGTATGCTAATTAGGAGCCTGGGTACTCTGGGGGCCTCACATTCCAATGATTGGCAGTGGAAACCCTCTTATTTTGATTGCTGACAACCAAGGGTACATTGACTGTTACATCATTGGGTATATATGCTGCTTACCACTCCTTATCAACACGTTCATCAATTTCTGTACATTCTAAAATATGTTTATAACATTGGGGTATAGTCAGTGTTTATCTCATTTAAAATAAATAGCCGTTAACTTACCCGTAACAGTGTAAACGTGTTTAAACCTTTACATTTGTGGAAAATGTGTTTACAGGTACAAGCCCATGTTGGCAAGAAAAGGTTATTTACCACTTTTAAGCATTGAATGCAAATTTTTATTCACTCCTATTAAAATGTGGGATGAGAATTGCCACAGCCAAGAGGAGCCTAAGGAGACATGACAATTAAATGACATGTGGTTTCCTCAGGGGGATCCTAGGATAAAAAACTGATAATGAGTCAAAAACTAAGGAAATATGAATATAGTATGGACACTGGTTAACACTAATGTGTCAACAGTGTCAATGGGTTGTAACCATGCCAACATAAAATGTTAATAATGGGGAAGAGTAGGCAAGGGTATATGGCAACTCACTGTACTATCTTTCAAACTTCCTGTACATCTAAAACTGTTCTAAATTTTTTTAAGTTTACTTAACTAGGATGAGGCATTCTTTATGAAATTTCATTTTACATATCACAATGAATATTGTGCCCATTCCTGCTGAGTCATCACAGTCAGAAGGATTGGATATTATAAAAAACAGAAAAATATGGGAGAGGTGTTCTGGACCCCACAAAGGAGTAGCAATTGCATTTGGTTGGAGTCATTGGTATTTGAAGCCTGAATTTACCAATACTCTGGATGTGTTTTGCTATTAATTGATCATGGTGCATGGCTAAAACATAATTTCTCAGTGATGAACTGATGAACAGAATTTGAGATTTTTTTTTCACACCTATGTTCATTGCAGCATTGGTCACAATAGCCACGAGGTGGAAGCAACCTAAATGTCAATTGACAAATAAATGGATAAAGAAAATATGGCACATACACACAATGGAATACTATGCAGCCCCCAAAAGAAGGAAATCCTTTCACATGCTACAAGATGGATGAACCTCATGGACACTAAGCTAGGTGAAATAAGCCAGTTACAGAAAGAGAAGTACCGCATGATCCCGCTCACATGAAATGTCTAAAGTAGTCAAAATCAGATTTTAAAAGAAGCCATTCAATAAATACAAAATGTCTTTAGTTTTTAATCTCTGACCACATCGATTTGCAGAATGCTTTATTACTCTCCTTTTCCTTATGTAAAAACTCAAAACTGAAAATCGCCTTTCCCCACGGTCCTCTCGCTCTCTCTTCCTCCCCTCCCATCATTCCTCCTCCCCTTTCTCCCACTCTTCGTTCCACATTTATTGAGCATCCACTCTGTTCCAGACACTATGCTGAGGCACAGCCAAGTAACACACCCCCTAGTGGAAGAGATATGTGCAAATGTCACAGACTGAATTTTCTATGCAAGAATAAATAGGCAGCTGTCTTTCTCTTTTTCAGAAGATCTTGACAGGTTTGTCCCCTGGAAAATTCACCTTTCAATGGCTCAAGATTAGCAAGGAGAGATTGGCACGAGTTGGCCATTGGCAGAGAAAGCCTGCTATGGGGTGGGCAAAGTCAGGAGGCTCATGTCTGTACTGAGGGTATGTGAGACCCCGGGCAAGTCCATCCACTCCCGTGACCCCAGCTTTCTTGGGGGACCATGGGATGAAGGTGCTTCCAGCTCAACGTTTTGGTCTTTGATTGCAAGGGCGTGGGGCTCTTTAAGAAACATTTGCTCCAGATGATATTTAAAGGGTTCTAATTCTCCAAGGATTGTCCAAGGAGGGTTTTCCTGTTTTTCCAAGCTGCCCTGCAAAACACATTATACTGTCCAGAAATGATGTTTAAAGTTTCAATAGCTTCTGGTTCTCTGGGCCACATCACCTTGCAGTTGCCCTCAAATTGTTTCTGAATCACGTTTCCTCTGGCACGAAGCAGGAGCCCTCGGTTCACATTACGCCTTACAATGTACAGCGCTCTCACCCTGCTGCAGAGAAGCTTTAATGTCAGAATGAAAAATGATAAAGCATAAATGAAATAGCAACCACATGTTCTCTGTAGCATGGCCCTGGGTCTGCGTGGCCTTTCGAAGCAGGGAGCAAACCACCTTTGCAGCACTCAGTTACAAAGATACCGTCTGCCAAGGTTGGCAGCTGGGGGTGGGGGGGGGCGGGCTCTGCCTTCACAGTCCCCAACCTGGGTTGACTTGAGGCCAGGAAGCGCTGCCGAGCTGGCCAGAGTCCCCCCAGAAATGGCCACTGTATGCAGAGAGCGGTTCGCTAAGAGAGAGGAGGGCTTAATGGGATAGACCACTATCTGTTCTACCAGTCTGCCCAGCTGATTCTACTTGATTATCAATCCCTTCTTTCCTCTTCATTTCTAGCCCTTTTTATTCTCAACTGAATTGCTATGGCATCCTCTGATTGTCTTATCACCGCAAGTCTCGTCACCTTTAAATCTATTCACCGTTCTGCAGGCAAAGTGATATATTAAAAAACAAGCAAACAAACAAAACTACTTTCAGTTATGTAAGATGAGTAAGTTCTGGGGATTTAACGCACAGTGTGGTGACTATAGTTAACAATACTGTATTTTATACTTGAAATTTGCTAAAAGCGTAGATCTTATGTGTTCTTACCACACACACACACACACACACAAGAAAGAAAATGATAACTATGTGAGGTGATGGGTATGTTAACTAACTTGATTGTGGTGATCATTTCACAATGGATACATATATGGAAACATCAAGCTGTATACCTTCAATTTACACAATTACTATTTGTCAATTATACTTCAGTGAAGCCAAAAATGTATATAAAACCCCTCTTTCAGTTCCCTCGTGATAAAGCAAGTCCAACTTTCTTAACACAATTCGAAGTTTCCTTTGTGATGTTGCTTCTCATCTCCTGAGACACTCTCAGGACACACCCACTTTATGTCTCAACAAACTACTCATAGCTCCTGGCACACACCATGCTCACGGACACTTGCCCTTGCTCATGACTTTCTCCCAGCCTGTGAAGCCCTGACCTCACGTTGACTACTTGGGGGAATTAATACTCATTCTTCAAGACTCAATTCAGACATCATCTTCTCCATTAAGTCTGTCTGATAACCATTCTAGGAAAATTAGGACTCCTACAGGTCCTTGTATGTACCTTTATTACATCATTTATAACATTTCATGTTGTAAATATTTATTTACAATTCTGCCCCTTGCCTAATACTATGAACAGCTCAAATATAGAAACTCTCTTCTATACCTTATTGTTATAGACTGAATGTTTGTGCCCTCCCAAAATTCGTATGTGAAATCCTAATGCCCAATGTGATAGTATGTGGTGGTGAGGCCTTTGGGAGATAATTAGGTCATGTGGGTGGAGCCCTCATGAATGAAATCAGTCCCCTCGCAAGGGACCCCAGACAGCCTTTCCCCTGCCCCCACTGCCATGTGAAGTTACAGCATGAAGATGGCTATCTATGGACTAGGAAGGGGACCCTCACAAGACACTGAATCTTCCAGCACCTTAACCTTGGAGTTTCCACTCTCCAAAACTATGAGAAATAAACTTCTGTTGTTTATAAGCCACCCAGTCTGTGGTACTTTGTTACAGCAGCCCAAACAGACTAAGACAGTTGCTGTCCTGTGGTGTACTGGAGCCAGCCATACTACTTGTAAGAGCAAATTATACACATCTTTCCTCACATCTGAGTTCAATGATGTTATACTGGTAGTTAGAAATCAGACATGGTGGGAGTATTTATACCACAAAATTGTCACACACTACAAATTACCCCCTCCCCCGACTCAGAGCTTCTTGTTAAACATTTATGACACACCACTGCTTGTATTCATCCTCAGAACCTAGCACAGGCTCTGAAATAGAGTCTCTACAAAAAAATCTGAATGACTAAATCTAGGAATGAATGATCTAGATAATGAATCAATAAACTAACAAGTGGAGGAACAAGAATCCACTTAATCTCTCCAATCCTTTCACAACAAATTTCATCTGTAAAATGAGGCTATCACATTCTACCTACCTGTAAGGAGGATAACAAGGTGATATAAATGGGAAAGTGTTAAAGTGCATAAATCACATCACATATACAAATTACAAGAAGTTTGAATTAATTTTTTTAACCCAATACTTATCTAGAAATAAGTGACTGAGTAAAATGGGTGAGTAAAAGAAGGGCTAAAGAGCAGCCTGAATCCTCCCTATAGGTCACGTAATCTAACTTTCTCCCATTTGTAAGTTTCAGTGCCATCCTCAGGAATTTTAAGACCCTTATAAATATGAATCAAATTGCATGGGGTATATCGCATTATCTACTTTTAAGTAGATACACTCTTACTAAAGAATTATATGAAATTCAGGTTTCAAATGGCATCTGGTTAGCAGTCCCTGAATATCACTGAATTCTCGTTATCTCCAAGGTGTGAGTTTGATGTGCCATCCCCAGTCACTTTCACCCCCCACACCCCCGACATCAGCTTCAAAAACTAGAACTGAAGCTCACCCTATTGCCAAAATCTGGGAGGAATTTCCACTTACCATAAGTCTTGCAAAAATGTTTTGAGAAAGATAATTTGGGATCTATGCTTGCTATGCTTCTGGAGTAGAGTGAGCTTCCTGACATGAAAAAAAGTAGAATGCTCTTTTGTCCCCTCACCTGTATTTGTAACTTGGTTCAGAGATGAAAGTTCTGGAGAATATAAACACTGTCCCTCTCCTAAAATGGTGTCTGTTTTTTGAGCCCTTTCATACTCTCTCCACCTCTTCTCCACCACCTTTATTAGGCTTTCCCTCTCGGAAACCATTTGGAGATTGCAACTCCCCTCACAAGGACTGTTGGCAAGGACTGTTCATGAGTATGAGTGGAGTATGAGTGGAGACGGTCGTGTGGGCAGAAAGGGGCAGAGAGTGAGATAAGGGGTGGATAAGATAAGGTCCAATGTTATCATTGGAACTGGAGGCCCTGGAAGTGTAGGGATCTAAACTGAACTCAAGATGGACCTGGGAGCTGGGATGCCATATATGCAGGGAGTTCAACTTCTTTTTTTTTTTTTTTTTTTCAGAATTTATCTTAAAAAAAAAAATGGAAGGAAAGATGATATCTTGACAAGATTCTTGGTAGGATTTCTGTTTTCTCCCTTAACATTTAACAATTTCTCTTATTTTCAATATTTAAGATGCATTCTTTAAATATAAAACAGACATTTTAAACTTTGAGATTGGAGGAAAATTATTCTGGTACATTTGTGTTGGGGGAGGGCTTTCCAGCTATTCGCCAGCAGGAAGAGGAGTTCTGGACTGGTCTTCTTGGTAAGTCAGAGGCAAAGTCAAAGCTCTGGGAAGCCAGGAGCTCATTTCTTCTTGGCGAGTCGACAGGGCATCTATGTCAGCTGATAGAGATGCACGCAACTCCTGGTCTTCTGGCCTCTATTGTGCTCAGTTCAGAGGCCAGAGGTCAGAGTCAGAGTTGAAAGAGAAGTTAACTTCCCCAGAGTTGTAGCAACGCCTCTCCCTCTGACTCTACCCACGGACCTCTTCATGCCTTGAAGGTCCCAGAGCCTCAAAATAAAGCCCAGGATTTGTATTTGTCAAAGAAGGTAAGACTTCAGCTGAATGAGCAACTAAACAGAAACTGTAGTATATTTTTCTTCATCTAAGGGCAAAAGAAAATGTCAGAGGCTTTTCGTCTCACAGCCACAGAATATAATACAGTTCCAGGCATCTGGAAGTTTCTAAATTGAAATACAAAAAAAGTATGTTCAATTGTGTGAAAATAAACAGACTATAGCCCAGAGCACGACTCTGCGGCACCTCTGAAAGTTGCTAATTGAAATAACACTGTAAAGACACTGAACCACAATTTAAGGGCTGGGCCTTAAACTCTGGAGTTTACTACTTCATTTTTTTCACAGGCTCCTGTGTCTTCCTTGGAATCCATATTTGGGGCTGGAAGCAAGATAATTTCTTTGCAGAAGCAAGACAAAACTCTTCTGAGGATATTCTAGGCCCACAGTTCCCAGACTGTGTGCTGACGTGCCCTAGCATGCTGCAGCAAATGCACAGGGGTGCCATGGGTTTTTACATGTTTTAATTAAAAAATTAATGTCAAGGGAGGCATAGTGACACTGGACATGTGTCACACAGCATGAGAATTACTGCCTCAACATTACATTGTATCACATTCCTTTTAATAATGTCATATTTTTGCAAAGCTAGGTTTTTGGTGGTTGTAGATAAAAAAATGAGCACTGCATGAAAATCAGCGTGGAGCAGGAAGTGAGAGTTGTGGCATCCAATCTGATGCCAAGTTTTGTGAGGTTGCACAGGGCTCAACAAATACACATACCTCACTAGTGAGTAACTGTGCTTTTTAAACGAAATAAAATGTTTTCTCTTCTTTCTGTTAAGTTTTATACAGTACTATATATATATATATATATATATATATATATATATATATTCAAGTGGCTACTAAATTGTTAGGATATAAATGTATATTATTTGGACCTACTTACTTAATAAGTGGAGATAATGGGTGTTTCTCTTGGCTTAGGGATACACTGAAAAAATTATTGAGTCACTAAGGGTATACTGTGATTCAAGAAAGTTTAGAACCCTCTGCCCTAGGCAAAGATGGCTGGAGATTTTGCCAAAGTGCAATACTACCCACAGGCTTCCTATTCTAGCTTAGGCTTATAGACCTGAGGGGATGGAGGAGGTAAGTTATTCCAGTAAGCACCCACTCAATATTTGTTGATGAATATTTTCTCCTAACATTTACTGAGCTAGGCAGTAAAAACAAAACAAAACAACAACAACAAAAACCAAACAAGCTAAAAAAACATTTTAAGTATATTATCTTATATAATTCTGATGATGCCCCAATGAAGTGGGCATTCTATTATTATATTTTACAGATGAGGAAACCAAGGCTCAGAGAAGTTATGTTTGTAAGTCACACAGCTAGTATATGTTACTCGAACCCAGAATGGTTTGATGTGAAGCTCGTGCTCTTTCCACCACACCACACTTCCCCTAACTGGATAGATGGACGGATGGGTGGATGCCTGGACAAATCAAAAATCTAACATTTCTAAACAGCGGGGACAGGGAGGAAACTCCAAATGCCATGGGATGGTGAAGAGAGCTGGACAGTGTAAGTTCTTGTGTGAAATCAAATAAATCAATTAATCACTCTTCATTAGAGACTGAATAAATAAACACAGAATTCTAGATAAATCTACACTGAGTCCAGCAAGTTCATCTTTTCTTTTGCATTTTGAAAAACTATATCCTCTCTTACCATACAGTTAATTCCTAAGGACTGAGTAAAGTCATAGGCTGATTCAAGTTCAAAGAGGCCAGTCCCTTAGGTTCTGCAACCCCTTCACCTACCTAATATGTCCATAATCCACTAGCCTAAATACTTAGGATGTTTGAGATAGTTCTGCCTCAATCGAGAATATATATTTTCATAAAATATTTAGATATTAAATTTCTAATGCTTAAAAAGAACCTTCAGAGCAGAAGAATGTTTTCCTTAACCTCATTTGTTTTCAAGGAGAAAGAATGAAGGAGAAATGCATCATGTTTTACATAAAGGAAACAGCTCCAGGCAAACCTTGCTAAATATTTTAATGGTTTAAACATTCATTTTAGCAAGTTTTCTTTAATTTTCTTAACTTTGTTCCTTTTGAACTGGTTCAACCTTCATGTTTAATCCTTGGAGCTTTCAAGGAACAGCTCACAGAAAGTTATATACACAAATATAACAAACATTTCAAATAAAGCACAGTGCATAAAACAGAGAACAGGAGAACTCTGACAACAGCTGCTAGATTTAACACTAATAGTTTTGAAAGATTTTGGCTTGAAGGTTAAGAGTATCTTATGACAATAAGCAGGCTTTGTATATAATGTCAACAGTCCTTTTGCAACATGTCCAGTTTTAATTTATTCTTTTTCATTTGTATAAGACAAATAATATAATTATGGATGTCTGGTTTATGACATTGAAGTTAAAAAAAAAAGTCCAAAATCAATCATGTTTTTCAAGAATAACAACTTTTAAAAACCTCTGGTCTAGATGCCTGGTAATAGCTACAGTTTTGTCTAAACGTGATAATATGCTTCATATCTTTATGCATTTATTTAATTCATGTTAGTGTTTAGTGCACTGCTGCTTCTGCATGTGTGAAGTGATTAACTTTCCATCCAATTTGCTTCTCCAGGGGGTACTGTGACTGATACTGAATCTAGAGATGGGAGGGGGTGGGTAGAAGAACCTTCCTCCTGTCCCGCAGACCAGGGACACAAGAAAGTTTTCAGAATCAGCCACTGGCCTGCCCTAGCAAAGGCTCTGGAACCATCCCAGGCAGATCAAAGAGTGTTTTATGCCATGCATACGTCCATGGAAACAAACATGTACATAACACACACATATGCATAGACAATTTTGTAGATAATGCCATTTACCAGGCTTTGCTTAAGAAGCCAAGTCAGAAACCTCAGGAGAAAGATGCAACATAATGGAGCACATGTGTAGAAGACACAAAATGAAAAGCACAAGGCCAGATTTCTGTGTGGGAGGCACATGAAGCTGGAGTGTGGCTTTCAGAAGGGGGAAGGGTTCGACAGTGTTGTGATAAGCCCCCTCTCCTCTTGAACACACAAGTCGCCAGCAAAGGCCCAGGCCAGGCAGTTAGTGGCAGAAGCTGGCTTCCTTGTGTGCTTATGTTAAAGGCCACCACCTCGCTTTCCACATCTAGGTTGGCTTAGGCTATAGACCTCAGGTCTGGTTTCTGTAGCTCAGGGTCCAGGTCTAGTGAGGAGACAAGGCAAACTCACCATTCTTGGACCCTGTTCCCAAGGGCATGCCTTGGCCTTGAGCACTGTTCTCTAAAAGAATTTCTACAGTGAACATAATAATAACAACAACAACAATAATATTAGAGTACTTACTATGTAACAGGCACTGTAATAGCTGGTTTACTGATAACATCCTTCCTGATTCCTCCCCACCATTTTATGAAATAGGTATTCTTCCCCCCATTTTGCACATACAAAAACTGAATTAATTTTCCCAAACACATGGCAAATTCGGGACTCAAAATCCAAACTTTGTCATTAAAGAAAATGTGCAGTATCTTTCTTCCCTACTGCGAAAATGCTGAGGATTGAACAAATGATCTCGTGCTGACAATGGTGTGACATTTTTCCTAGGTTGCAGTGCCCTCGTCTGTCCCTCCCTTCTGAATGCTTGAAAGCCCCATACTCACCTTTTCATGTATGGTTCTATCCCATGGTGCTTTCTGCACGTGATCTAGAAGTAACCCCCTGGCCTTAACCTTGAAACCCTTGGAAGCTGTTTTCAAAGGCACTGGATGATTACTTGAGCCCTCGCCCTGGCACACACAGGTACACGCACACACACACGCACAGATGCCCCGGTCCACGCTAATCTCTTGTACCTCATTAAACCACTGAATGTCAGTGTGGAGTGCAAACTGTAGACATCATAAGACTCAACGCCCTCATTTTACTGCTAAGTACACTGAGGTCCAGGGACTGAGGGAAGGTTAAAGAAGACATGAAAGGCAACTGTCTTTGTTCCGCAGATATTCTGAGAGTCCTTTATTTTTTTGTGCAGGACCATGTTTGCTCCAGGAAATGAAAAGAACAAATATAAGATCCATGTTCTCCTGGGTTAACAGCGGAGGTTAGGGGGTAGCCAGGAGAATTGGCAATGGCAGCTCAGTGTGAAAAGGACTTTTCCGTGGATAAGCACCACGGCCTGATGGAGGTGGAGGATGGACGCTGGCACCTGTAAAAAGCCTGCTGCCCGAATCTCCTGCTCCCCAGTCTTTAGGTTAAAATGTAATAAAATGGCTGGTAGCCATGATCCGTTCTTGTAGAAATGGATGCTATGTGCTTTTGTATTTCTCCAGCAAATAAAGATGAGAGTTAAAGTATCTGAAGCCTAAGAACTGAGAAGTGCACGTGGCCTCTGTTTTCACAGCACGGAGGGATTCCCTGTTTTACATGGAACTTATCCTTTTGTCACTAGGAGCGTAGCGAGGATGGGGTCATTTCTTTTGCACCGTACGCCCAGTTTTAGCACAGGGCCTGGTACACGGAAAGTGCTCAACGTAAGTGTGTCTAAGAAGCAAAGGCTGGACTTAGATGAGAAACTCGACACTGGCAGGAGCTCTGTCTCTTTAATCACACTGTGGCTCTAGAATGACACCCACCGCACTGCACGCAGGCCTGGCCTCCCACAGACGGTGCCCTCCATGAACCTGTGCGGCTGCAGCCTCAACCAGTAGGACTCTGTGGTCTCAGGCATGGGGGTCTCACTAAACCCAGCCTCTCACTACAGTTCGAAGCACAGACAAGGCACTACATGACCAAGACCTCACCCTAGTCTCAGGATGGGCTTCAGTGCGGAGCAAAATTCCACCGAGCTCAGACGTCCTTAGGTGGTAGGTGTATGGTATGTGGAGAGAAACTGGTGTCACAATGTGAGGGTTATCGGCCTCAGCCCTGTCACTAACTGTGTGTGGGACACACTCCCTTGACGCCCAAGAGCAGTAGATGAAATTGTGTCAAAGATGGTGTCTTTAGCCTCATTCCACTCTAACATCCTATGGTTACACCCTAGACCAAATAGGAGGCTCCCTGCTCCTTGGAGATGGAGAGTAGCATGAAAATCCACGCAAGAAACCCCAAGCTTTCACCCTGAGCTATGAGTGCCTTAGGGTATTTCAGTGTGTGGGAATTTAGGAAATACACCCTTGCAAGAGAGACCCCCCCACACACAGAGGTGAGGGGACAATTATGGTGAGAATAACAGCCAGGAGGAAAATGCGAGAAATGTCAGAACTCTTCTGAAGTCAACTGAAAGGAGCCACTTCAAGCCTAAAGAGTCACGCCAGACCCTATCTAGGGATCTGCCTCCCGTAATTCCACACTCTAGGAGATCTGGTCTGCCCCCTGCAAGAGGGCATGTTATAGCCAAACGGAAATTGAATAGAAATGCCGAACTGCTCAGCCCTCCCTTACCCCAGACAGGACTGATTCAATACCAGGAAGAGCTTGGTCTTTGGAACTGAGCAGATATGGGGACGATTCCCAAAAAATTTAGGTGTCTCGTACAAGACCAAATAGCTAAAAGGACAGTAACATTTATTGATTGTAACCAAGCACCTTCAGAGATCTGCATCACATAGGTGACACCTTAGGTCAGGGAAAGGTGCAGTGCAATGTCCTGCTTACAGATCACCCTTTCTGCCAGGCACTATCTCCAAGCCCCGGCTGGCTTGTTTTGTACAACCTTCCTCAGGATGCCTCGAGGCAAGCATCTGGGGGAATTTGTCTCTTTCAAGGATCTGCACCTGTGTTCCATCTTACCTCCTTCCTTTCCAACTACACTGTTATGTTTTGGAAAGCCTGGGCTCTGTAGTTCCTCTTCGTGTCGTAGAGAGATTGCCACATCTAAAAGTCACTGACACCACCAAGGTTACTTGAAATGAGTCTTCTCTGCTGTTTTTGCTGACAGCACTGCTTTTCTTTATGCAAACTGATGTGCTCGTCAGAAAAGCTCTTGGGTACAAATGACGAAAACTGGATTCCAACTTGCTTGAACACATGTTCATTGTAAGAATAGATGAAAGCTCATAAAGTTAATGGAAGAGTTGCAGTAACTGGAAACCTCTGGAACAGGGGACTCACCCTTTCCAGGATGATGCCTCTGCAATTTGTCCTTAGGTGTCGGTTTTACTCTCTCTGGTATCTTGATAGTGTAGAGGACAAGGTCACCACTAGGTCGGCAGTCATCACGTCCATCATGCTCCTTTATCAGAGAGGAAAGGCATTTTCTCTACTTGCTTCACTTAAGAGGATCACGGGGAAAACTCGGATTGCTGTAGCTTGGGTCACATTCCCATTCTCAGATCAGTCACTGTCACCAGAGGCTGGGACATTATTATTATCTGGATCTGGGCCACGTGCTCATGCTGTGTCTTGGACTTGGGGTCATGGGATTGGCAGCATGCAGAAACCCACAGTTTGAGTAGGAGAGGAGCAGGTCCCCAAAGAAAGTGTTTCTTTTGTTACAATAAGGGCACAAAGATGCTAGGCGTATAGAAGTAATAATTGTGTATCGCAGATAATAATGATTATAGCATAATTTGTGAAAAGCTCGATGTGTGTCATGTTTTTACATACAGTTGCATTTCAGGTAGTTCTCATAAAAAATACACTTGAGAAGGTACTTCCCCCATGCATTAATGAAGAAATTAAAGATCAGAGAGGTAGGCTATATAGATGGTGTCATGGCTAGGGAGAAAGGCTGGAGAAGCATCCACAGTTTGAGGAATATTTCTGGATGTCTTAGTTTGGTACAATCTAAGTCATTTATCTGGATGTAGATAAAACATAAGAAAGATACACGTCAATAAATCTTATTGATTATGCATCAAATAAACATCAGAGAGATATGGATAGAATTGAAATCATGCCTTTTGAAGGAATATTTAAACCTCTAATGTGGCCTATAGTGCTAGAGCTGCAAAAGACTTTGATATTTAACTAAGCCTTGAATAGTCACTCTAATAAAAATTCTGAATTGGAAAAATTACAGTTTGAAAATGGCAATTTAATGAATGGAATCCTAATTTCAATTCTTTCTTTAGCTTTACAGAATTTGAATCTTTGTTATTATTTGGAGAAACTGACAAAGTAACTGTATAAGAGAAGTGAAAGATACAGAAATAAAGATGATAAAATATTTGAAAAAAAACCAATGCATTATTCCAAGAGAAATAGCTATTAAATGTTTAATATATGAAAATGTAACCGTGATTTGATGACAAAAAATTAAAAAATATAATGAATTTGTATGTATGATTAAACTTGACCAAAGAAAGCTTGCAAATCTCTGTGGGATAAAGGTGAACAAAACATAATAAAGTCAAGTTTACAAGTATACCATTCTAAGAAATGATTTTAGATTTTATGACCTCCTTCATAGTAGAGATATTTATTATGTTAGTATCTCAGACAGAAATATATGGACTGAAAATAATTTAATATAATTACATAAACTTACCTAAAGATGATAAAGGATTTAGCACTATGAATAATAAAATTGATGTTAAGAGAAATTCTCTACGTATTGAACCGAACCACCTAATGACTGTCTATCTAATGAAAATGTATTGGAAACCTGTGCATATCCCTGTCAAAATTGCAAACAGGGTCCTTATTTATTTTTTATTTATTTATTATTTTTTTTTTGCGGTACGCAGGCCTCTCACTGTTGTGGCTCTCCCGTTGCGGAGCACAGGCTCTGGACGCGCAGGCTCAGCGGCCATGGCTCACGGGCCCAGCCGCTCTGCGGCATGTGGGATCTTCCCGGACCGGGGCACGAACCCAAGTCCCCTGCATCGGCAGGCGGACTCTCAACCACTGCGCCACCAGGGAAGCCCCAGGGTCCTTATTTAATTAGTGACACTTGAATAAAAGGAATGCTCATGCCAACAATGTGTTAATATCAATAAGTGACTAGAATAATAAGAATAATTTTGTCAATAATTTGGACCACACTTTATATCTCTTGGTAAAGAGTCCTATAATAGAATACATAGTTTAGCTTATCTATGGAATAAAAAGAACATTTAATTTTTTGTTGTTGTCTACTTTGATTTGTTTCGCCCCATTAGTAGTAAAATATGGAACTCTCCCCTCAGTATTTATGGAGAAGGAGTGAAGAGGACACAGAGAGGGTTCTCATGTCGTGGGCCAGCTAAGAGTATTTCCTATAGAAGGAATCATTCAGATGACTGGAAGTTGGATCATTTCAACAGACAGAGCAGATAAGAGAGAATATTTCTGAGAGGCCAAAATTGTGGGATTCTGACCACACAAACTGATGACTGTTACCTGATCCATTGATTTAGTAGTAGAAGGACTTAAAGATAGGCATGGGAAATAGGTCTAAATAGGTAGATAAGGTGAGATTGTGGGTATCCTGAGGACTAGATGGAACAATAATATTCAATAAAATTCTTCTGGCTCTTGTGAATCACTTATTAAAAGAAAATCAGAATAGATACATTGGGGCTTTAGTTTCCTTATCTGTAAAATGGGATAAACAGTGCTTCAAGAGTTAGAACTGAATTATGTACATGAACGGACCTGCATAGGACAGGGTGTATTGTAGATAACTGAACAATGTATTCTGGTCTATAAAAGGACTCTGTCTAGGTAAAATATGTACATTTTTTTCCCAAGCTCATACACTCATATGAGGGTGAAAGAGTAACAGAAAAGTAATATAATTTCTCTAAAGAAGGTATACTGTCTTTAATCCATTCATTAAATTATTTTTAGCACTTTAAAGAAAAGAATAACAAAAGAATCCCCCCAAATTTATTATACTGCATTTTATTAATAAGAATGCAAATTGCTCAACTCAGTTCACCTTATTTTTGCATGACATGTTACTCGCAGCTTTGCTTCTGTCTAGTCATGAAATTTTCCTGAGGTTCAGAGCACTTAGTTGGTTGTATATTTTTTGGCTCATATGAAATCCAAGGTAATGATCTTTAACACTACAAAGGCTCTGGAATGCTTTCAAAAACATTTGCTTCCCACAAGACAAATTAGCTGAACCAAGCAATAAAATGTGACATTAAGCATTCAATACTCCCATTTTTATGTAGTCCCAGGTCAACAGAAGTGACCCCATTGGGGGCATTTCTCTAATGTCCTTGTTCAGAATTCTACTAAAAACCTGTCTCTAGGAAGCTAATCAATAGTTATTTATGCATTATAGACTCCTAAAGAAAGCCTACTCATAAATTGAACTCAAGGCATTCTGGAAGCTTCTGGACCTAATGTGGTTTGTAAGGACCCTCTGTCAAGTGGACCACCCTGTGTGCACACATATGTCAACATCTGTATATGTACATTTGCAATTTATCACTTTTACTTGTTTGGTATTGTATCTTAAGGTCTTAAAGAAAATCCTGAAGTTGTCTAATGATCAGTGAAATCCTACTCTTTTTGCCATTTTTAAACATTCATATTTAGACTTTGTAGTTGTTGAATATCCAGTTTTTAGAATAAGGGATGTGTTCAACTCACCTGGAGTATTGTGTTTTTTCTATTTGAGGGAAAACATTTCTCTAGGCAAATTATAATTGGTCTAAAGAAGGAAGACCAGGAGAGTGAAGACAGATCTGACATGGAACAGTTGTGAGGACTGGGCTTGCCTGGCCTAGAGAAGACGAGAGCTGAGGGGTGGAAAAGGGAGAAGGCAGTGTCTGCATGTCCCTAAAAAACTGTTAAATAGAAGGGACCCCAGGAAGTTTAGAAGAGAAGCAAAGGGACAGAGTGATAGGGAGGCAGAGTTTAGGTCAGTATGAGAAAGAACTTTCTAAAACAATGGTCCCCCAAAAAATGAACTATGCAGAAATTGGATAAGAGAGAATACAACCGGTGGTGGTTCAGACCCTTTCCAGCCCTGGATGAAACGCCTCAATGATCCTCACAACTCACAAGTCTTTCCTGCCTCGGTTGTGTTTCAGGAGATCCCAGGCAAGCCAGCGTCTTGTTTCCCAAACAGAAGCCTTCCTTGAGTTAGTCAGCACATTCCCTGAGGAGCCTAAGTTTGTTTTCACCCCAAGGCCAGCTTTTTAAATTTGTGTAAAAGAGAAAGTAAACAAACAGGATATTTATTTCTGCAAATTCAAATTAATCTTAAGAAATTTTGCCTTGACTCTTTGTGAGACTTAAAAAAAAATCTACTAGGAATACTGAGACATTTGCTCAATCAGGTTGGTGAATTGCTGCCTGTTTTATCATCAAAATATGTTTTATCTGTCAAAATGATGGGTGCTTCCTCCCTCTAGGCTACTCTATACCTTAATTAATTGATAGCAAGTAGAGGAAGCTTCGAGACACCAAGGAACTGACTGACCTGTTGACTGAATGATCAGCTTTGTGTGTCCTTTATTTCTTTAGAAATGTAATATCCTGACAATTTACAGATGATCTGTGAGCTACTTTTAGCCTCAGCTTGGAGTGATCCAAATAGTCCTGGGTCATCAAGATGGCATTTGTCACTTGGTGTCTGAGGGGGTCAAAACAGAGGGGAGCCAAATTCTGGTGGAGAATGTAGAGGACATCCTGTCAAGGACACTCGTCTGTTCTATCACAATCCCGAGAACTGCAACTTAATTATAAATTCTCCTGGAGAAATTCAATGATGAATTCCATTCATTGTGCAACTCTCTTTACAGTATAATTTTGCTTTTTGAGAGTTGCAAAGGGACACGCTTCCCTCACCTACATGGGGAGCCTCAAAGACAGATCTGAACATATTAAGTGCAGTCCATCTCTTCCTTAAGAGTAGCAATCATAACCTCACCTGTTCTGGTGAAAATGAAAAAACAATTATAGGGCAGTTCTACAGAGTCTCAAATGCTTTTTGACACTACCCTGGGGATTCCTCTGCAAAAATCTAACAGTCACAGTCAAAATCAGGGCAATGGTACAGATAAGAATTAAGGAGTGAATAAGGAAAATTGCCAAGAGGCTAGAAGAACTGCCAGGAGAGCTGGAATAGCAGCCAGTGTGGAGATGACTCATGGGTGAGTGGGATTAGGAGCTGTGTGCCCTGCTATTTCTGTCATGAGGTGCTGTGGAGGTTCTGGCTGTAGGGCCCTCAGTCTTCTAAGTCAGGGCATCTTTTAAAGTACATCCTGGTTCCAAGAGTCTACTTTCTCCACCAGCTTTAGGTTCTATATCACCCCATAGAAATTCTAAATTCATGAACCAACAAGGCAACCAAAACTCAGTCTATGTTGGCCATACTTGAAGGAAGTTTAAAGCAGAGTCTTCTCTTTTGGCCTAGTCTAAAAAGAAAACTAGGCATACACGCGTAGAAAGACAGTGGCTGAGAGTCACTGTAGCATTGAAAGAAACTGCTATGTGGGCAGTAAACATGCCCATTCCACCCATGTCTTGGCCTAGCCTGGGCCAGAACGAAAGAGGATATTTGATGGGATAACTATTTGAACCAGGATTCAATTAGTCCAGTGGTTCTCAAATTTGTTTAGGTAGCAGAGTACCTGGCAATCACTGCCTTTTGTGAAATATTATAGAATGACTTTATATATATATATATATATATATATATATATATTAGCTGTCCCCAAAGATATAAGAAAAATCAGGTACTAGAAATAAACCAAGTAAGTGGCAACCTCTTAGGGCCAGCACAATGCAGGTCAATGTTAGTTTTCTGAAACCACATAATTTAAGAACTAATGATTAAGTCAAATGCTGAAATTTGGGAGGAAACTGAGCATAAAATGACTCATTCTCTGAATTTGCTTGGGAGAGCAACTTTGGAGAAGTTTTAAAAATGTATCCATCTCCAGTCCCTCTTTGCTTCCATTAGGATAAGTTTTGGGGAGCCTGTAAGGGCCCTACCAGATTGTGTATGAGTGTTGCCTTAGCCTTCATCTTCTCAGCCCATGTCCAAACACAATTTCCACATCCTATTCTTCTGCTGACGTTAATAATGCTCCCTTAACCCCATTAGGGCACAGTCTTGTCTCAGCAAAACATGAAGCCAGTGTTGGGAGGTAATAACCTGTTTCCTCATCTTATTATTTCCCTCCACTTGAGGGTCATGCCAGCTGACAAGGTGAGGTCAAAGAGTTTGCTGCACACAGTGATGAAGGGGGAGCTTTTGAGAATGAGGGTTGAGGCTTTCCCCAAGACACAGGGACTACTTCACATTGCTCTTGGCAGAGCAAAGAAAGCGGGGGTCAAAGATGTGAGGACCTTAAGTAACACATTATTCCCTCTCATCTTGAGAACCTGAAGTGGTGTTGGCCATGAGTTATATCTGTTAGCACTCACAGGTGATAGAATGTGTCACCAAAGTTGCCTCATGATATTCATATATATTCATCAACACTCTGGTTCTTATTCTGATCTAGGCTCACCTCACCCTTCCCCTCACTCAGTCCCTGCATCAACACACACTCACACACACACACACTCACACACACCAGGTTACAAAAAACATTTGTTGATGTGATTTATTGAATAATTAACCAACTGTAAATTACCCTCATTATATTAACTTAATTACTTCCAAAACATTTTCTGGCAGGTAAAAATTCATAGAAGGTAACCATAGTATCCAATATGATTAATGTAGACTATGAGTTTTTCTATTCAAAGAAAACTAAGCCGATGTATCAAACCAATAATATTCATAATATCTTTAAAATTTTCATAATACAGTTTCTCTCATTGTGTTAATAAAAGTTAAAGTTGCTTAAAATTATTTTGTCTCTCTTTTCTTTCTCATCCTGTTATACTTTTCTTATTGTAATATATCAAGTATAAATACTAACACTTACTCATCCAAAATCACTTAACTGACAATTCTGACTCTATGGAATATGGCCATGTTTTTGCCTTGGGAAATGTAGGCACCTGGTGAATTTCTTTTAAGAATAAAGTAATTACATGCATGTCCTTCTATAGCATTTATTATTCCATGTCAGAGTTAATTGTTCCATTATACTGTAAGCAACTTGTTGGTGTAAAACATCTCAGCTTCTTTTCCATCCCTTGGCCTTTGGCTTGCCTGTGGCATTGCAATGAGGAATCAGTTTCTGAGGGATAAAATACATTTCAAAAATATGTTTTGAAGGTAAGCCTACCTAAAGGAATTGGCAAATACTGTTCAGAAAGTCCAAAATATTCCACCAACTTCAACAAATGGGCAGCTTAAGTCTTCTCCCCTCTGAAGCTCAGTTTCTCCATAGGTAGAGTGAAAGATTTGGAGGACACCATCTTTAAGCTCCTTTCCAATCCTGACCTTCTGTTTCACTCCATCATCCATTCCTCTGTATGCTCTAAAAAAAGCATTCATTTTCACTCAAACTTTGCTATTGCATGGAAGGGCCATGAAATTTAAAGGCTCCTGTGTCAGAGGTTCCTGATAAATGAGGGAGGTGCCTGTACTTACCTGGCACCACAAGACAACCATTGTTGTCTTGGGGTCCCATGCAGTATCCATCAGGGAGAAGCGCCTCCCACATTGGCCTTGCCCAACTCTGCACCAGAGGCGGACAAGCCATTCAGCCACTTCTGAGGGAGGCCAGCCCCTGCAGAGGGTCTCTGCCAGGTTGACAGGCAGATGCCACCTCTGGACAAAGAGTTCCTGAGGCCAGTAAGAGGAAGCCAGGTTCCAGACACCTTGCTTCTGCTGCTGCACTCTGTCCTGCCAGTCAGGATTTCCTGCTTCAGGACCTATAGGCAGGTCTCTTTTCAGAAAGAGCTTTCTTTCTCCTTGCCTCTTTCCTCCTGGTTTATACTAACTTAATTTCTCATGAAGATTTTTGTATTCACTTTTTGTTTCTATGCATTCTCAGCAATTTCAACTTAGCTACTTATTCAGTGAAGATTTTGGGTTCTGATCAGCCTCTATTCAGAACACAGGGAGACAGGTATCCGAAAGAGACCTCAGCCTCAATCTTAGGGAAGGATATATACACATAGAGTGCACAGGAGGGTGGACTACATTTTCCTCGTCCCTGGCTCTGATATTCCAAATAAAGACAGGAGGGTCCTCATCTCCCAGAACATGTGATGGTTTACAGGTATCATCTGTGCAGCCACACTCTCCCCTGCAGCATCTGCCAGGCTGGAACCCAGACTTCCCGGTCTGCATTCCACATGTGCCCTCTATCAAGGCGGTAGGGCTCATAACACTCAGCAATGTCTTATGGGGCTTTTTCTAAAGACCTTCCACATCCCAGAAATTAGCAGAGGCCAATCTGCTTCTCATTATCCTGATAGTCAATGATTTATACCTTCTAACTTGGGGGAGGGGAGAGTGCCAAAGAAGGTGAACCATTTGGCAAGCTATTAACCCTTCCAGGAGAATGTGCTTCCAGGACTCCTCTGGAATCGGTTAGGTCACCATTACTGGCCCTTCCACGCTAATGGACTGTCCCCTTTCCTGAGTAACAAACGTATCTCATTTTCTTGAATTCCTCACATTCTGTCTATCAGTAGAGATGGAAACAAATTCCTCGACCTCCCCCTTTGTAACCCAAACCATCTTCCTCCAGTGAGTCCCCAGTATATGAGCTCTGCTTCCTTCCAGTTACCCTAAAAATCCTTAGGGGGTTCCTCTGTTCATCCACACATCCATCAGTCAGTCAGTCAAGCAACACATATATTGATGGCTACTTGATAAGGAGGACTTTTTCACAGAAAGAATCTGCCATTTAAAAATTCCACTTATCTCCACATATTGAAAAATGGTTCTCATTATGAAATAGCTTGCAAGTTACATAAATATAAATACAAAGTTGTACAAGAAATTTTCTGTCAGGTGTTGATGCGCGCGCGCGCCGACATGTGTGCACGCGCGTACCTGTGAGGCGGGGGATGGGGGGCAGTCTGTTTCCTCAAGTGTGCATTAGAAGGCAGAGTCTGGGGAGGATTGTGCATAAGGAACTCAGGGTCTTGCGGAAAGGAGGAAATGGAGACCTTAGCTTCTTGATTTCAGATTCAAAGTTAGGGAGACAGTTTGGGGTACATCAAGAAAGAACAGTGAGCTCCTTGGAAAATAAAGTTACTCTGAGGATGTGTGACTAGTCCCTGCACTGACTTTGGGGGAGGAAGAATGGAATGTTGACCTGGAATGTTAGGTATGGGTTTTGAAGCCCAGGATACTGGAGCCCGTTCTGGTACAGCCCTTTGTGTGCCGGCTGGTATCTGGGAGAAACAGCTGTGTGAGTGGAGCCTCAGGAGCCTGATCAGAGTGGGGTTCAGTGATCTGACTCCACTCTAGGCTTGTGGAATGACCCCCATCCCTTGGACAACCACTAGAGTGGGAGGCTGGGATCTGCAGAAACTTTACCAACACCCAGGAGCCTTAGCTGTAGGGCTTCAAATGGGACCCTTGCTGATGACGCTGCCTCAGGACAGGAACCTGACAGCACTATTTGATGGAGGGAAGTCCTACTTACTCGAGAGTCCCTAACTTTGGTTAGGTGTGACCCAGGAAATTCCTCTAAAAGAATCAGTGGCTTAGGCAGCTGTCCACTCTGACATGTGTGGTAGTAGCCAGAGCAAAATGTCAGCCTGGCCACATCCCTGCAGACACAGTGGTTCTGCCCTTGACTCTTTCTTCCATAGAACATTTCTTTATTGAGGTCAACCATAAAAGAACAGGTGCAGCCTTTTGCAAGACATTATGGCACCTGGTGGCATTAATACTCTTTCTGATGGCAACTGTATCATCGTCCAGTCCCCAAATGCATGCCAGTAAATTCTGACCACAGCAAAATCAAAGAGATACAGCAGGACTCGTTCAGACACTGGTAACCACTTGTGAATTCCTGGACAAATAAGTGAGAGGGACCTGAGAGACTGGACTTTATGCTCATCTGGACATGTGGGAACTTGAGGATTTCTCTCTGGGATATCATTGCACAGGCCCATTATTCATACCCCAAATGGTAAATCTGGAGGTCCCAGTTGTATTTATTGTATAACAAATTATCACAAATTAGCCTCTTAAAATAACACAAAGTTGTTACCTTATAGTGCTATAGGTCAGAAGCCTGGCATGAGTCTCATTGTGCTAAGATCAATATGCTTGCAGTGCTGTGTTCTCTTCTGGAAGCTCTAGGGGAGAATCCATTTCCTTGCCTTTTCCAGCTTCTAGAGGCTGCCTGCATTCCTCAGCTCATGGCCCCTTTCCTCCATCTTCTGAGTCAGCATTGGAGGGTCAAGTCCTTCTCACACTGCATAACTCTGACCTCCTCTTCTGCCCCCTCTTCCACTTTTAAGACCCTTGTGATTACACTGGGCCCTCCCAGGTAATGCGGGGTAATCTTGCTAATTTAGGGTCAGCTGATTAGCAACATTAATTACCCTTTGTTATGTAACCTAACATATTCACAGCTTCCAAGGATGAAGACATGGGCCTCTTTAGGGGCCCAAGGGTGAAGGTCGATATGAGTCTGCTTGCACTACTTAAGCACTTAAGGACAAAGAGTCAGTCGTTGGATCAGCTCTTGCGTTTACAAAGAGGAATAAATCTCAAGTTTCCCAGTCTAGGAGACAGGCAAAAACGAATAAAATAAAGTGGGGCAGTGATAAATAATCATAGAATACTAATCATACAACCAGAGGCTAATATTAGAGTATCTGTCCTAGCCTCCGTTGGGGGTAGGTGGCACAGTAGAAGGTTTTCTGGAGAAGGAGATGCCTGAGCTTAGTTCCCTATGGATTAATAGCCATTTGGTAGGGGAAGAGGATGACATTCTAGTCACCCACATCCCTAATGTAACCCAAGTATGGCAACTTTCCTTCCTCTATAATTTGGCTGATGAAATCTAAGGCTAATGGCAACTGAATGGGGGAGTCGTTGAAGATTTATTCATTTGATGAATGTATAATAAAAGAACCTATGATATACCAGCATATATGCTGGCTATCAAACCTGCAAAGGTGGGTAAAACATATGAAGCCTCTGCCTTTTTGGTGCTTACAGGACCACAGATGAAGAATGGAAGTGTTCACGTGAAAAACTACTTATGAGCTAGGCTTGTGAATCTGTCCAAAGAGGTGATGCTTTTCAGATCCCAAGGCTTAAAGGAAGAGAACAAATCTTCAGTCTTCCCAAATTCCTGACGAACAACAGATGCTACCCCTAAGTTTTTCATTGCAAACTAAAGCAATGGAAAGTCTGGGGCTCAAGGAATTGGCTCTAGTTCTGGCTGAAGAGCTCCCAGGCCTATGGTAGAGCCGTGTAATCCACAGAAGCCACTGTCATACACCGTTCATGTTCCCAGTTATTCCCATGGCACTGCCCCATGAAGTGACCAGCTACCAGCCCTGCCCCTAATTCCAGAATTATTCCCCATTCCCAAGATACAAGGTTTTATGGATTAGCCCTGAAGCCTATCATTTCCATGTTATTTCTATGGAAAGAATGCACTGCTATTGACACCTACCTGAATTATAATAAACTTCTAGAGCATAACCATCCACAGGTTAGGCAAGGGCTATAGGACTTAAATTTTTGCCTGAAAACTGTATCTAGTTAAGCTCCCTTTAACCAGGTCTGAATATCATTCATGTGGCTGCGTCACCTTTATTGACTTATGCCCAATAACCGAATAGTGTTTGCAGCAAGCAGAATGACAAAGGGAAATAGCATGCACTTTGAAGGCTCCCTGTTTTCTGATCTGTGCTCAAATCCAGCTCTGCCACTTACTAGCTGGTGACTTTGGACGAGTTGTTTCACCTCACTAAATACCAGTATCATGACTATTAAATCAGCTGAATACTGTTAAACTGTCAGGATAATTAAGAAGATGAAATGACTGAAGAGACATACACCACTGGGCACCAAGGCTGGGACAGAATAGGCACTAAACCAGCCTTTGCATCAGCAGTCTCTGCGTTTATGTTGCCACACCACTATCGGTTTGATATGTCCACTATTACTGGGCATTTGGGCTTATTCCCCAAATCCAGAACATCCTTGTACAAATGGCATTTAAATATGTGTGTGTGTGTGTGTGTGTGTGTGTGTTGCACTGTTGAATGCACAGAAGTAGAAACTGGCTCTGACTGCTTCCACTGAGTAGGTGGGGAGGCGAGGAGGTAGTGAAAGAGACAGAACTTCAGGAACGTTTTATCACTGGGACACTGCTGACCCCTGAGGGGCTTTTGCCCTGACCCTGAGGAAGCAAAAGCTTTTTCTCATAGCAAAGGTGCACAAGCATGCCAACTACTGCAGAACATTTTAGAAATAGTCCTTGCTATGAATCAGAATCATGAAAATGCTACATTCATACAAACAGGCTAGTCTGCTAAATAGAAATTCACGTTTGTCCGGCACAGAATTTTAAATCATCTGAACATGAAGAGAGCAGTGCCTGGGGCAGATTTATGTGATTTGGGCTTGATATTCCACCCTCCTGCTGGTGGCGTGAGTGATCTTGAGCAAGACCCCTCCGTAGCTGTTTCTAGATCTTTCTAGAACCCCTGGGCCCCTGCTCTTTTTTCTGCTCTCAGTCCTTCTGAGTCTTCCAGAGTAAAATTTCTAAATTGGCACAGAAGGACTTCTTTGGCATCAAATCGCTCTTATGAAACAGCACACTGATGAATTAAATGAAACGATTCAGAAAAATACCGATTAAATTTCCCTTTAAATACCCAGGGGCTTAGAAATTAAGCAAAACTGCTTGGCACTATGCAGTCTGGATTTTAACAAACTCAAAATGTTTGAAAAATTGTTCAAGATGTTTTGACAAACAGAGTGTGCCCCTATGTTCTTCCCTTTCTCCTGACATCACTCTTGATCTGCCAAAGGAAAAGCAGAATCAGGGTGTCCAGGGGGTAGAGATTAGTTCGTTTCCCAGGAAAGGCTTTTGCCCATCAAATGGAATAATCCATAGTTCTTATTTTAATACTCACTAGCTTCTTTGTTCTGTTGTAAAGTAATAAAGCTAGTTTGCTTTATTTTAAAATGAAACAAAATAAAACTGAGTAACTATGAATAGTACAAAGTGATGATCTTAAACACTGAAATCATATTTTTAAAGGGAAAAAAGTAATTCCAGTTACGTGAATTGAATTTGTAACGTTGCCTGGCCTGAGGAGTGAACACAATAAATGTGAAAAGCCACCCCATCAGACCTACCAATACCACTACCACCAGCAGACTGGGACTTTGACCCTCCCTCGCCTGCTCAAGGAGGGTTGTGATGTTTGTCAGGAAATAGAAAGACTCCTGAGAGGGCATGTGGTTGAGTAAAAAGAGTCCTGGATAAGAAGTCAGAGGCCTGGGCTTCATCCCCAAACCACTGCTGCCTGGATATATCATCAGGAACAAATCAGGATTTACACAGAAAGCAGCCTCCCTCAGTGACCCCTCCTAAAAATTATGTGGGGTTAGACAGTCTTTGAGATAACCTCCAGCTCTGAAACATTCTAAAATATAGTCAGGTTTTAATATTTGTATCTCTACAGACGAATATAGTTTTAAAACTTGTATGAATGGATAAGTGTGGGTTACTCATTTTCTAGTGTAATATAATTCTTCCAACAAACATAATCCCCTGTCTCAAGTGAGGAATACATATCTAGATTGGGAGGGAGGGAGAGAGAGAGAGAGAGAGACATAGATACAGATTGTTATATTTAAAGATATATCTATATCTGTGTCTATAACTATGTCTGTATCTGTTTAATATAGTCTTTTTCTTCAACGGAAAGATATTACTATTACTCAGCCCACCCATCCATTCATCTAATTTTCTCATCATCTTGCAATTTACAAAGTGTATTCATTATCTCCTCTGCCTGAAATGGATCAATTATCTATGTCCCCAAATAAAGCTCAAAGAAACTGATACTTCTCAAGGTGAATTCCTCAAGGTGACAAAACTGGTAAGTGACAAAGCTGGGGCTGAGTCCGAGTCTACTCGTCCCCAAATATTTTCCTTGTAACATGGCTGGGTTCATCCAACCACCATTCTATTCTCTGCAGGGGGATTTAAAAAAAAAAAGGATCATAGCTTTGGAGCCATGGAGCAGCTGCAAGCCAGTAGGCTCTTTCCTGTGGTTTTCATGACCCAGAGTCACTTGGATAATTACCAGGCTGAGACTGGTAAGACCCTGCCATTCTTTGGCAACTCAGTAAAATGATACAGGAGAAACAGTTTCCATTGTCTACTCCCAATTCCCCAATCATGTCAGCCACCAAGCTGGGCTGGTTCAGGTTTTCTCATGGCAATCAGAGTCAATTTTAGGATTTAAAAGCCAAGTTCATGCTAGAGAACAAGTAGCCACACCTTTTCCCTTGTCATTTTATATGTTCTCTAAACTCTTTCTGTAACCGTGAATCAGGAAGCTGTAAGGCACCCAAGTGATATTATCACAGAGCTAACGTTGGTGTTTTACAACACACAGGGATTGATGACAAAGCCGTAGATATGAACATGTCATAATAATAACTATGAACGATCACTTTGTAGCCCAGATATTGATCATACTTTACAGTCTCCAAAACCCTTTTATATTCATTACATTACTTGGTCAGCAGAACAGGTTTGTGAGGTCTGAAAGTAAAAATTTTGTTCCCACTCTACAGATGAGGAAAGTGAGGATGGCACGGTCTTGGTAAATAGCATCTACCCAGTTGCCTGGAAAGGGAAGCTGGATGGAATCCTTTCACTCCATCTCCCTCATTTGTCATAGCTTATTCATCACCAATTGCTGGTCTTCCCTCCACCCAAGTAAATATCAAATCCATCCACTTCTCTGCATATCCTCCACCACATTTCTAGTCAAACCACCATGCTCTCAAATTCCCATGCTCTCTCTTGCCTTACGGTCTTTCCACAGGCCATTCCCTCTTCTGGATGCCTTTCCAGTCCCCTCCCCCTCTTGCTCCCATTTTCCTTTGCTATCCCTTTACTTATCTTACTGTCTGATTTTAATGCTGCTTTCTGTAAGATTTCCCTCTCACAAGACTGGACTCTACATAGTCCAAGCTTCACTCAGGGTCTGACACGCATATAATAAGTGCTCAATAGCATATTTTTTCAGTGAATAAGTGAATGGATTAAGTCTCACCAGAGGCCTCAAGCCCGGGTCTTTCATCATCAGTTTAAGTTTTGCCCCAACAAATATCTATTTATGCTGAATAGCCATAAATACCACCTCTCTGTTTAAAACTGTTAGATCACCTGATGGTGCAGAAATGAAGTCAAACTTTCCATCTTTCTTCTCAGACAGAGCAGCTGCCCTGAATCCTGAGTCCTTTTCTGTCTCACTGAAATTGGCCTATATTCTGGAAAAGAACTGGGTAGTCCCCTGTCCTCTTTCCCTTGAGCCAAGAACCAGTGTAAAGGAGCCAGCTTTGTGGCCATTCCTCAAAGCAAAGTTTCTCTCAGCAAAGGGTTCCCTGAACCTTAAGAACATTCAGAACCCCAAGATTCCTGGGCCATGGATGCTTCCTGACTTACCATTGCTACAAAATGTGGGAGTCTGGCATGTCTAGAGGGGTTTATTGGTTGCAACAGCATCGAAGCATTAAGCCACAGACATTCTGGAGAGCCAGATGGCTGAGCAGGGAGGACCCCAGCTCCCAGGCTATTGCACGTGACAGAAGAGTAGACATTCTCCTGGCAGAGTAGCCAGAGGCTCTGATTCAAAGCCATCTATCTAGGAGTATCTAAGCAATCAGCCAGAGTGGCCACATAGCAGAATCCAGTCAGAAACCTCTCAGTTTTATCCAGGGCTTCTCACCTTCAGTACTATAGTTATTTGGGACCAGAAAATTCTTTCTTATGGGGGGCTGCCCTGTACATTGTGGGATGTTTAACAGCATCCTTGGCCTCCACCTACTAGATGTCAGTGGAAACCCTGACCCCCTTCACCCCGCTAGACCTGACAACCAAAAGTATCTCCAAACATTGCCAAATCCCCTTGGGAGAAAGGGAGTGAAAAATCTCTTCCGATTGAGACCACTGGTTTAACAGCACTTAGCACCTTGGGCAGTTACATAATGCTTCCGATCTAATTTTCCTTACCAACCAAAACAAACCAACATAAAAACAAACACCAAAAAATGTTTTTAATATTTTATGAGGATTAAAGGAAATATTACATGTACAGTATCTAGTCTAGTGCTGGTGCAAGGTAGGAGCTCACAAAATATGGCTGAGTGAACACATTCTTGCCCACGAAAGAAAATAAGTGAGAATCCTTGGGGAGAAGTGCTGCCCAAGGTCAGCCCCTCTGACCTTGTTACTGGGAACCGGCTGCCCCTAAGCCAGGTGGGCAGCGACAGAGACTCCAAATGAGGGCAGGAGCATGAGAACACTTAGTTAAAGCCAAAGAGAGTTGCAAATACCAATTTATTTTGGAACACAGCCAGGTCTCTTCTGGGGTGTTCTTTTCACCTGGCATCCAGAAAAGATCACTTTCTTATGTGTGGTGTCTGTAGGGGGTGCTACTTTGGACCGTGTGGAAGCTGTCCCAGAAGGAGGTCAAGGTTGGGCCTCACCTGAGACAGGTAGCAGCCTTTGCCACATACAGAAAAGGTAATGCAAGGGGCTCTCAGAGGAAGGCAGAGGTGGGTGTGGGTCTCAGTCCTGCTACTCGCAATGTGACCTTTGGAAGTTAACTACCCTGAGCTTCACTGGCTTCATTACAGGGATTCCATTAAGGAACACATGGAATAATGTAGGCAAATTACTAGGCACAGTGCTGGCAAGTAGGAATCATGCAATAAATGTGAGCACTGATAATAGTAACTGTTACTGCATTAACTTTTACTATGAGTGTTCCTATTATCATTATAACTGTCATCATTATTGGCCAGAGCAGTTGAAACAGCATTACCTTTATTAACTTCAGATCTGCCCCCTCCTGGAGACAGCAGGGCCACGAGTCTATCTCATGGATTCAGAAGGCCTGGGAAGCAGGCAGGTCATTTGAGCCCAATTCTCTCTGAAAAGGGATTGAGGTCCATTTCGGGTAAAAATCTGTGTAGTCTCTGGTCCCAAGACATCAAAGTGGCTTTATCTCTCTTGGCAGGTTAGGCTACTAGGAATACTGAACATTTTTCTGTCACACCCATTGCCAAGGGTGCAATTTGGGAAAACAAATAGGGATTTACAGATAGTAACTTTCCTCTTCTTCTATTGATAGCCTGAGATAATTCATGGCTAGGCTTGGACAAATGCAAAAATGTGCATTTAGTTTGAATTTGGATTCATTCCTCATGAATATTAGTCATCTCAGTCTAAAATGCAAGCACTTCTCTGTTTCAACAGATGGGAGGATGTACTGTGAAATCATACTACAGCACAGGCGGGGGAACAAGAAGGTTGAAATTAAATTTAAGGATAAGTCTTGGCACAGTGGGACAAAGTGTGCATCGCCATATATTTCCCTACAAGATAAGGCACGTGCTTTTAGGTGTGGCTTACATTCTTGCAAAAATGATGGGATGGGAATATTTATAAACTAAATTGCTTGATGATTTAATTCACTGTAGGAATGTTTTTTGCAGATAACTCTTCATGCAGAATTTCCATTTACTGAATGCCTAAATTAGACACTGGCTCAGGATATGTCATGTTCCATTGTCAATAATGAGAATATGATTCTGGGGCCTTGCTGCCTTCCGTATCCTCTTCTGCCTGTTGATATTCTGCTGCTTCCTGAGGCCACTGCTGGTGGTTCCTACAACATGGCAGAAAAGGGATGTGCTGGACAAGCTGATGACTGGGGGAGGAAAAGAAAGAGGTGGGAGAGAAATAGGAGGAAAAGGACAGAAAAGAAAATGAAAAGGAAGAAAAAAATTGGAGCAGGAGAACTTCAAATTAATGTTTTTTTTTTCCACTACATCACACCAATTAATGGAACTCAATAGAAAATGCACTTGTTAATTCCTTTGATTTGTTGAGCACCAACTATATACCAGACACTGTGATTGGGACTGGGGCAAAATTAAACTTTTATAATAATGAAGCCAGAATCCATCTAACACTGAATAGATAAATAGAGAACTCTAGTTTTCAAATTTTTTCTCTGAAAATTTCTATTACCTTGTTGTGTCAACATGCCAATAGCACGATAATTCTAGTCTCACAAGAATAAACAAAAGGTCATACAAGATCTTGAAGTTCCTTTTATATCAAAGAAAGAATGGCATACACCACTTTTCAGTTTAATGTATTTTATTAACATTGTAATTCCCTAAACACAAGTAAATCCTATGTACTATAGCTAATAAACCTTTTAATGTGTTATTGATTATCTAGGGATTCTCACCAACTTCTCAATAACCAATACAATTTCTCAGAAGTAGCTCTGGCTAACTAACTAGAGTCACACAGAAAACCTTTCTAGAATAATAAAAATAGAGAACTCCAGTTTTGTAAGTGATTCTAGGATCATTCTGTACAAACAAACCTCTATTTATAAATAAGAAAATGAAGGAAGAGAAACAATTAACTGAAGAACCATTTCACTGTAAACCTTTTTTAAAAAGTAGATCAGACACAGCTAAATTTTATTGAGTGCCATTTATGAACTTGATTTAGTTGCAGACACCTACATCCATATAATCTCTCCTAAACCTTTCTTGGATACTATGAGGCAGATACAATGTTTCATATTTAACATGAGGACAGAGAAGCTCAGAGAAGGTAAATATCTCATCCTGAGTCATGCAGTTAATCTCCTGACGTCAAGGCAAAAGTTTCACAATATGCTATTACACTTAGTAAGACAGAAGAATTTATACTATCCAAACTCTCAAAGTTTCTTGTAATACATTTAATAAATGTCTTGTATAAAACTACTTTGCCATTTGCCCCTTTATGCTATAGAATTCAAGAGGACGTTTCCATTCATGAGATGTTTTAAGTGAGAAATTTAAATAAAAATTGTATTTATTTATCAGGTTCCCAAAATCTATATCAAGTTATTGGCTAGGTTAATTAAATCTCCTAATTATTCTTAAAAGAAAGATTTTTTAAATTGTTAAAAGTAAATTTTGGATACTAATTGCAAAAAAAAAAAATTGTCAGAGAAAACAGGAGTGAGAACGGGGTCACTTTTATAGCTCATTAAAGGGGAAACTCAAAGTTTTTATAGCCAAACTTAGCTCTAACTGGGTGAATAATTAGGGCTGATAACATGGTCTTACCATGTAGATGCCTGTGTGGAATAAAGCAATGGTACCCAGATGACTTGGCCCCCACTGCAAAGCAACTGTCTCAAAATTACTGAAGGTGAATTTTTAAATACAGGCTGCTGCTCCCCAACCTCAGAGAACTTTGATTCAGTAAGTTTGGAGTGGCTCGGAAATCTTTATTTTGTTTAAAGCTCCCTCCAGTGATTCCGTTGTTCAGCCATGTAGAACCATCAATCATGTAAACAGTGTTTTATCTGTACCAGATATTTTGTCCAACTCTTAGCTTTGTTATCTCATTAGTTGTGGAAGCTTGGGAAAATCAAGTAAAATTTCTGAGCTTCATATTCCATCCCATAGATTCAGGGGAAATCAAACCTCAGTGATGCCTTGGCCACCATACGGGATCACAATTCACTTAAGATCATGTGCAATAAGGGTGTTAAACTCTAAAGCTGTTTACATAGTCCTCAACTTCAGCTGACGCCAGAACAACTCTGTAGGTAAGAGACGGATTTTGAGTGTCTGGTCCATATCAGGCACTGTCCTTGTTACTTTACCTTCTCAACCATCAACTTTTATGGTTGCCTCGACCAGTCAGGTACAAAACTTTCTCCCTGTTGCATCTGCCAGCCTTTCAGGTGCCCCATTACCACCCATTAGCTCTAGTTTACCTTTCTTTGATTGCTAACTTTTTGATCTAGTTCTTATGCTCTGTTTCCCTCCTTGGATATGGTACTTAGCTTGGTTATGCCCAATTCCCCTCTCTTCACTCTGCATCCTGCAAAAAAAGATCATCCCTCTCTCTTTCAAGGGATTCTCAGAATCTCATTCCAGATACAGGTGCTAGGATTCTGGTTTCTTGGAATAGACCCTCAGACAACAACCATTCTGCAAGTTAAATGTTGTATGAGAAAAATGAGCCTCCGTGCTAAGCAACACATTCAACCTCCACCACTAGTAAGTAGCAGATCTGGAATTTGTAGCCAGGGACTATGTCGCCCTGAATCCTGAAACTGTTCTACCAAATCAATCTATCTCCCGAGGTTTCCAAGAAAACGGAAGCTTCGAAGGGGAAAGGGCAAGACGAAGACTTTCATCTTTTTCACTTTGCCAGGCATTTTGTTCTACTTCGTAATTAGATTGATTATACTATGACTTTGAGAACCTCTCCCCATTCTGAGGAGTGCTTTTGATTGCTCAGATCAATGCACCCACTCCCCTAGTCTATGAGGTCTCTGTCCCTGAAAGGAAAGCCCTTCTACTTTTCTGGTTACTATCCACATCACAGACCACAGACTTCCCTTAGGGTGACTTTTCTGGGCTTACACAGTGCTCTATCTAGTTCTTTCCCTAAGTCACCTTCTGGCTGCTCTACTAAAAGTACAGCATGCTTCAAGAAATCTGAAGAAACACCATACAGGTAACAGGAATCATTTTATTTCTCTTTATATCCATTTTCACATTGACTGTATGATTATTTCATATGTCTGTCACTCACATGTGCCTACAAGTTTATCGACAAAATCTAGGACAGAGCCTGGAATAAAACTCTTGTTCAATTAATAAATGAATGAATGGAAGGATGAATTCTTTTAAGTTTCTATACCAATGATAAAATTATAAGGGGAATTGAATTTGGAGAGCACACTGGAAAACAATTTGTCATATGACATAAGTTTGAGTAGAAAAATATCATAATTTCCAAGTGTAGTCCATCAGTCATCCAACCAAACAAATAAGGAACTTACAGGGCACATACCTCATTGATTAGGGGATTGGATTGTACCTAAAAACCACTAACATCAGAAGTAGTGCACTAGGTCCCAGAGGAGAGGCAGTGGACAAAAAAATAATAATAATAAGACTTGCAATTAGGAGGCTAGTGGGAGTAGAGATCAATGTTAACTAGAGAGGCTAGGGAAGGCTTTGCTCTCAGAAAGAATGTACACAGACTTGGTGGTAGGAATATGCTTGGTACATACCAGGATAAGAAGGCCTGTGTTGCCTATATAATAAGTTCTGGTAGAAAAAAAAAATAAAACTGTGAGATACTATTTGGGATATGACTGAAGCTGGATTGTGAAAGGTAGGTTTTGTCCTGTTTGTTTTCTGCTTTTGTTTTTGTTTGTTTTTTAATAATTCACGGACCATGTAATTTTCTCATCTAAAGGGTATAATTGAGTGCCAGGCATTTGTTTGTATTTTTAACACAGGGCTAAAGTCCTGACTTTTGGAACTCAAAGTCAATGCTTCTCCCCACTAAGAAGGAGGTGGCCTCATTGTAGTGGGAACAAAGCTAAGTTAGCCACACGTAATTTTCCCTGTGTTTAAAAGGCCTCCATGTTTCTTTCAACTCCTTAAATTTTCAAAAGGAGGGGGAAAAGCATATTTGGTTGCTTAATGTTTCTGTATATCTTAAAGGACCCTTCATATTTATCATCAGAGACACACCAAAGCACATTACAAGTAATGTAAGCCAGCTGGTGTTTTGCAGGCCAAAGTCAGTTGATGGTTTAATAGTAAAAACCATCTTTTTGTTAACATTTTTCTGGAGCACATGACCAAAGAATGCATGGCCCTTTTCTACATTTTTCAGAAAAGAACTGTCTTATTAGCTCTTTTCTTAGATTTCTGAATACTTCTAGGAGAAGAGGGATTGATCTGGTTTCTTTTGAGGACTCTTTCAGAGCTGTCTAAACCATCTTCTGAACATCAATAAAATACTTTTTAATGTGAATTTGTGTATTCTCCAAATGTACCCACTTAGATCATGTCTAATAAACTTGTATAAGGGTAGCAAAACCTTCTTGTCTAGGACGTAAACTAATCTGTATCCTCTGTGCTGGTCCAAGCACCGGTGACTGAAAAAATAACTCAGAATAACTGATAGAGATTTGTCACTTTCACTGTTTCCTTCCATCTCAAAACCCAGATTTAGTCACAATTCACGTGTCTCTACGTCAGATTCGAGAATGGCCATTGAAATTTAAAAATAAAAGCCAAAAGGGTGGATGCTCTGTGCATCCCGCCAGTTACCAATTACCTGAATAGTGCACAATCCTTCCTAATCCATATCTTTATACATAATGTACTGAATATAATTCAAGGCCCATCCTAAAGACTACCTTCTCCAGGGAGTCTATTCTATGCCGCTTCACCTTTTCCCTCCACCTTACTCCAGGTTAGCTTAGAGGGAATTGCACATTGTTTTAGTATATCATATTAGTAAACTGTGAGCTGCTGAAAGGCAAGGATTGTGCCTAATTAATTGCTCCATGGTCCAGTCTTGTAGGCATCACAGTATCTAGAGCATAGTTTTGAAACATCATGATATCTACCCCAGGTATGTCATGGGAAGTTATTACATGCTTGCATAAGGAAAGATGAGTAAAGAAATAGCTCTAGGTAGAATTTTTGTTAGATACAGAGATCTATCTTTGGAGCAAGATACTATACAAAAGAGAAAATGTTATTATCATGGATAGAACAGTCAAGTTTAGTGCATGTAAAATTTTCCCACCGAAGTTCTGCTGGAGGTAATCCTTAGATTGAAAATCTTGGATCCAAGTCTTACCTCCAGAAGAACTTTGGTGGGAAAATTTTTCATGCACTAAACTCAATTATCTAATTTCATCTTCTCAACAAGCTGGAGGAAGTGGTTACTATTCACATGTTACAGATCTGTAAACTGAAACGCAAAGTAGTTAAAATGCTGACTTGGGACTCTATCAGAACTCATGAATTTCAATGCTATACTTTTTTTTTTTTCCTTAAAAGAGTTAAGCTGAAAGGAACAGGGTAAATTATATCACAGAAAGTGTGGAAAACAAAACTCCAAACCATTACCTACCTCACTATCCTGTCCCTGATGTAAGAGAACTGCTTTGATCACAGAGGACCATGGAATGATCCGGTCTTAACCTCTAAGGATTTAGTTCCCATAGCTTTTCCTTTGAGTTGGGGTCCCTCAAACTCAAAAGCATAAACTCCCAGGGGCCCTAGGATTCCTCCTGCTCCTAGTCACCAGGCATGGCTTTGAGCAGAAAAGATGGTATACAAAATCCCACTGGCCAAGGAAAAAATATGAGTCACTGTAATGTGATGATTTCCATTGGTGCATCTGGGGAGAGACATGGCTTCTGCCAACATCCACTGATGTCGCTTTGTGCCAAGCCCCAAAATAGAAACCCTTGAAAAAAACCAGAAGCATCCCTCAGAAGCACAAGAAGTCTGTCTGGCGTTTAGTTACATGTAAAGATTATACAATGAGCATCTAGGCTTCTGCTGGTTTTGCCCCCGTGCTGAATTTTCACCAAGCCTCCCCTCTTTCTGCCTCCTGAGTCATTCAGAAGCCAGCAATGCTCTTCATGAGTTGTCTCTTGGGAGCTCTTTCTATTCTAGGGAAATAAATCACCACAAGTACAAAATTCATATTTTGGCAAGTAGTGTCATTTGCTATCCTTTATCTTCCCACAGATTTCATTTTATTTAAATAATATCTTCCTGGTGAACTGGGACTGTGTAGACCCACTAAAGGCAAAATCTCAGGCAGAAAGGATGTCTTTGCTAGCTTGTTTGCTATTCCAAGTGACATTTCCTCAGATGTTTGCTGCCCTGCTGTGCAAACATAGTTACGCATGAAATAAAGTAAAAACAAAAAAAATTAAACAGCAGTTAGTGGTTGGATGTTATTTCCAGTTTGGAACCACTGACGAGGCTGCTATAGAAAACTCTTCCCTCTGTTATTACAAAATAACAGTTTGTGGATGGTGAAAAGAAAACACAACTGAATTTTCTTTTAACTTCAAATACAGAAGCTAGTGCATCTATCATTACCACCACATCACAATACATTATGGGAGAAGGTCATCGTAACTTTAGAGGGGTTATTTCCATCCACGTCTCTCATCCTCTCAAAATTGTTATACAGGCACCAGGCTGATGCCAAATGCTCTGCTAAAGAAAACACACCAAGTTGAAGTGAGTTAGTTAGAGAGAATGAAACAGAACCAAAAGGTCAATGCATGGGACCCAACATCGAAGCAGGTTTTGTTACAATGCACCCTGAAATGGCAGCATGCAAAAACAGCCCTGTTCTCCTCTTTCACGTTTGTCTTTATGTCCACTGCTGCTTTTCCAAATAGGCTATTCTTTATCCAAAGACCACAAATGCAGTCCTTGTCAATATCCATGGAGTCAATCTAGAACTTTCCATCTCTTTCCTTCATAGAATTTTGTCATTAGCTCTTCCTTACTGACGATGATGATGATAAAAGCAACAGCAATAAAATAGCTTATATTTATTGAAAATTTACTATATGCCATGCAATATTCTTTTTTAAATCACATACAAATCCTGTGAGGTGGTGATTAGAGACTTATTTTATATTTTAGTTATGTGTCCAATCGAGGTATTTTCACATGGAACCTTCTTGACAGAGGGGTATGAGCTTATTTAATCACCATATTCTTCAACCTCAGTCCCTAGTGAGTCCTAAGTCAATGCATGGGGAACAACTGTCCACAGGAGAGCCACATATCCCAGAATACTTGGAGGTATGGTGATCATGTCTACTCTAAATAACTAATGAAGATTATACCGGAATAATAAGAATGCCTAAGCAAAAGAGAGGCCAGTGTATCAAAATGTTGCTCAAGCTCACCATCTGACTTGGTCTAGTATCTTCAATGGAAAGGCAAGTAAACTAACATTTTCAAATGAGTATATGTTCATGATTTGTGTTTAATTTACAAATGTGGTTCTTGGGTAAAAGATACATGAATAATCGCACTGAGTGAGGAACATGGTTTAAAGAGCTCTTTAGTGTAACATTTATCTCCATTTAATGTTTCTTAACAGTTGGAGGACAGGGCCTTGAGTCAGGGACCTGAAGTTGGCTTTGCTCTTAAATGGGCTACCCTGCATCATGGCACTCCACTGTTCACAGCCATAGAACTTGACATCACCATTTAGAAAATTTCTTAGGTTCTTTCAGTTTTCAGGTGGAAAAGTAAAAATAACTTCTTCTAAGAGGAGCTAAAAAAAAAAAAGGGAGAACATGAAATAGGAAAGGAATATGCTATCTTTGATGAGTCTATGGGATATATAATTTAAAACTACAATATATAAAGAAGGGTCGTTGGGAGAAATGAAATGAGTGTGGTAAGAGAGGACACCAAGAAAAGGCACCTGTCTTTAAAGATCTTGGGCCAAAGACACATGAATACAGTACCTTCTTGTTTTGGATGATACAAGAGTATGTGTAGACTCACTGTATGAGCCTTTTTTTTCCTTTTTTTTTTTTCTTTCGGTACACGGGCCTCTCACTGCTGTGGCCTCTCCTGTCGTGGAGCACAGGCTCCAGACACGCAGGCTCAGCGGCCGTGGCTCATGGGCCCAGCTGCTCCGTGGCATGTGGGATCTTCCCAGACCGGGGCACGAACCCGTGTCCCCTGCATCGGCAGGCAGACTCTCAACCACTGCGCCACCAGGGAAGGCCCCTGTATGAACCTTTTTGGATCCAGTTTGCCTCTATGGAATGGCAGGGAAAAGCAAATAAGCAGCACTTTTGAAGAAGCAGATGCCAGTAGAGAAAGAATGGGAATAAATCAGCCTTGAAACTTAAATAAGATTACATCACCCCCCCTTTCTCTTTCACACACACACACACACACACACACACACACAAACTCACTCATACTCTCACACACCTTCATCGTATGGCATCATGTAGTTTTATGGTAAGCAAAAGAGCTTTTCTGTTCTCCTGGCTCTTATTTTATCAAGTTTTTGTAGACAGACTCTCAAATTCCCTGTTTCCCGGCCACTCAAATTGCTCCCAACCGCAGCTTTCTCCCCTGGTCCCATGTCTGCAAAATCTGTTCATAAATGTCTTGTCCAGGAAGAAATCCCTCCACTCAAAGATAACAAAAACAATAAGAATATTACTACTACTAAATCATGGTTTTTGTAGCAAGAAAAACAAAATAATAGTAAAACTTAACACCAAATCTATGGAACATAATTTTTAATCAAAAACTGAGAAATTGAACAATACAAACAAAGCAGATAAAGAACCACACCAGAAAAAGTACACTGTAAAGCAGCAGAATGTTTTACCAAATATTGCTCACAACATTGAAGAATTTAAAGGAAATGTGGCCCTTATAGGAAAACCCAATATGGAGCAAGAGGGGATCAATGAATAAAAGATTAGAACACCAAAATGGCAAAGCTCAGGAAAGAAGTGTGAGGGTAAATAAAAACCATCAGAGGGAAGCAGAAAAAATATATATAGACAAACATTACTAAAAAATTAGGAATAAGAAAGGCAGGCTCGAAAACCTTTTTAAAGAGTTTAAAGGATTAATGGAAAGATGATGGATGCAGAATACATATGAAGGAGTGCCAGTATATGGATAACTGGTGTCCCTGAAGAAAAGAACAAATGGAACAGGAATAAAATATTCAAATATATACTTATGGAAAGCTTTTCTGAAATTTAGAAATACTTTAATCTTCACATTTAATAGGCACATCATGTTTCAGAAAAAAAATAATATAGATCGATCAACATCAATATATCAATATATTCTAGTATGTTAATAGAGTATATAAAAATAATCCTAGAGACATGTCCAACAAAATAATCAAATAATTCTTAAATAGATAAAAATGAATATTTGGCATTCATTTTGGCCATCCATCTTCTGAATACTTCACCACATCTAGGCAATTCATCCCCGAATTACCAGTCTTTGTAAATTGTAGTGACCAACCCTAATTTTAGTAATGAAAATGCTGGATACTCCCTTTCCCAGCCTTCCTGGTATTTAGGGTACAGGGTTGTGATGTGGGATTCACCAATCAGTCACAGTTATGTCATATTTTGACCCAGGAGATAGTAATGTAAGTGGGGAGAGGTAAGCGAACTCTCTATCCTTGGCATTGACAGTAAGTGGTGGCTGGAAGGTCAAGTTTCTGCCACTGATGCTTGAATGAAGTCTAGAAGTATCAGTGATGAAAACTGTAGTGTCTAGTACTTGGTAGCAGTAAAAAGTTTATTTTTCTGTCTGTCTTAATTTGTTGTTATTTTTGGTCTTCAGGTACAGAGAGTTGAGATAATTATGCACCTCAGTTTATTTTTTCTATTATGATTGGTTCAAATATGGTAACTCTCTTGTTTTAACTTTGCATTTCCCCCTTTATCTCCCAAACTTCCCTTTATTCTGTAAGTAACATTTTTCCCAACCCCTGCTCCCATTGGCAGATAGCCACTGATATAATTTCTAGAATTATAAATTAAGTTTGTATTTTCTAAATTTTGTATACTACATGGAAACACACTGTATGTACTCTGTTGTCTGACTTTTTCCAGAAAGCATAGCTATTTTGAAATTGATCCATGTTATTGTATGTATTCATTTATTATATTTATGAGTAATAATCTATTACATGATATGCTGCAATTTGATTATCCATTAATCTATTGATGGGCATTTTGGTTATTTACTGAGTTTAGCTATTAAAATTTAAATTGCTATGAATATTTATATACCAGTCTTTATATGGTCATATTATTTCAATTCTCATAGGCTAATACCTAAGAGTGGAATGAGTGGATCATATAGCAGGTATATAGCTAACATTCCAGGAAATGCCAAACAATTTACCAATGGTTGTACCACTGTACATTCTTACCAAGAGAGTATGAGAGATTCAGTTTCTGTATATTCTAAATAACACTTGACATAGTCATTCTTTCTAATATTAAGCATTCTTATAGGCATGTAAATGTATTTCATTGTGTTTTCAATGAGCATGTACCTAATGATTAAGGATGTTAATAATCCTTTTATTTTCATATTGGTATTTGTATATCTTATCCGTTCAAATATTTTTCATATTTTCAAGAAAATTCGTTGTTTTATTATCAGTTTTGAGATTTTTTTTTTTTTTTTTTTTTTGCGGTACGCGGGCCTCTCACCGTTGTGGCCTCTCCCGTTGCGGAGCACAGGCTCCGGACGCGCAGGCTCAGCGGCCATGGCTCACGGGCCTAGCCGCTCCGCGGCATGTGGGATCTTCCCAGACCAGGGCACGAACCCATGTCCCCTGCATCGGCAGGCGGATTCTCAACCACCGCGCCACCAGGGAAGGCCAGTTTTGAGAATTTTTAAACATATATTCTGGATACAAATTTTTATCTGACATATGACTGGCAAATATTTTCTCCCAGTTTGCAGTCTATCTTTTCAATCTTTGTCTTTCAAAGGGCAGACATTTAAAATTTTGAGGAAATTTAATTTATCATATTTTTTTCATTTATAGACCATGCTTTTACTGCTGTATCTAGGAACTCTTTGTCTAACCCAAGGTTATAAAGATTTCCTTTTCTGTTTTCTACTAGAAGGTTTATAGTTTTAGGTTTTACATGTAGATTTAAAATACATTTTAAGTTAATTGTTTTTATGTGGTGGAAAATATTAATTGAAGTTCATTTTGTTTTTTGGATAAATATACCCAATTAATCCAGCACCATCTGTTTAAAAAAAGAGAGACTATCATTTTCACACTGAATTGCCTTTGCACTTTTATGAAAAATAAGTTGTTCATACATGTGTCATTCTATTTCTGGACTCTATTTTTTTCAATTGATCTATTTGTTTATCTTTATGCTAATACCACAGAACCTTGATTAATATAGTTTTTAATAAGTCTTAAAATCAGGCAGTGTTATTCTTCCAACTTAGGTTCTTCTTTTTCAAAGGTTTTCATTGCTCTAGGTCCTTTGGATTTACTTGAATTTCAGGATCAGCTTATCAATTTTACAAAAATGGCACTGAGATTTTAAATGGGTATGCCTTGAATTGTAGATTAATTTGGGGAAGGCTGACATTTTAATTAATTTGTCTTCTGACCCACCAACACAGTATATCATGCCATTTATTAGATCTTAATTTCAATTAGCAGTGTTTGTAGTTTTTAATGTACATAGCTTTTGTAAGACTTATCTCTAAGTATTTCACATTTGTGAGGCTTTTGTAAATGGTATTATTTTTAAGTTTTATTTTTATTGTCCATTGCTAGTATACAGAAATACAACTAATAGTTGTATATTGAGCTTGCATCTCACAACTTTGTTGAACCCACATATTTGTTCTAGTAGCTGTTTGTGGAACCCATAGGATTTTCTACAGAGATAATCATGTTGTCTATGAATAAAAATGATTTTACTTCTTCTTTCGTAATCTGGATGTCTTCTTTTTTATTACTTTATTGTACTGGCTAGAACCTCCAATTGAATAGCAAGAATAAGAACATTCTTGTCTTGTTCTTGATACTGGTGAAAGAACGTTGAGCCTTTCACCATTAAGAATGACGATAGCTGTAGGTTTTTCTCAGAGCCCTTTATTAGGTTGAAGAAGTTCCATTTTATCACTGGTTGCTGAGAGTGTTTTTTGTTTGTTTATTTTTTAGTCAGGGATGGATGTTGGGTTTTGTCAAAAGCTTTCCCTGAATGATCTTCATTCAGTAAACAAAATCCCAGTTTCAGGATGTCAGGTCCATGATCTTATACAGAGCACTAGGTGGTCGAGTGTATATGTGTGTATATGTGTATGTATGTGTATTATTTTTAGCCCAGTCTGTCTTTCATTTAGTCTTTCATTTAGTGAGATTAACCAATTTACAATTGTGTACATCCTATTCTCTCAGTAAATATTTTTTCCACATTATTTCAGATTTCTAAATTTCTGTATTTTCTTTTTAACTTTTTTCTGAATTCCTATGGATAATTAAAATTGTTTCTCTGATTAAAAAAACCTACATTGTAATTTTATTCTTATTGTTATTGGATTTAAATTATGGCATTCATTGATACATATGTGTTATTATGCCTCTTCATTGTTTCAACTTATCAAAAATCTGTTTTCTCTCCATTAAAAAGACAAGTCTCTCACATTCTTTCAGGTTTCTTTGACCTATAGCATAAGCCATTTCCTAAAGTATCTGGAATACAACAATAAAAGTGGCATTACAATTTAGTAAGGAAAGAATGGTGTGCTTAATAAGTCACATTGGCATAAGTATCTTCTCATTGGGAAAAATATATAATTAATCCCTATTTATGCTCCATGTAAAATAAAATTTCATATGGGTTAGAAATCTAAATGTAAAGGACATAAAAATACAAATTTTTAAACTAAATCATTTAGGAGGATATTGATATAACTTCAAGGTAGGGAATGCCTTTTCAGCCAAACAGGAAACCAGAAAACATAAATGAAATCATGGCAGATTTTTTACATTCCATGAAATTTCTTTAAACAATGACACATTTTTCTCATTCTCCCATTTCACCCCACCCTGATTGACATATATACACTACTATTGATATGTATAAAATAGATAACTAATGAGAACCTACTGTATAGCACAAGGAACTCTACTCAGTGCTCTGTGGTAACCTAAATGGGAAGGAAATCCAAAAAAGAGGGGATATATGTATACGTATAGCTGATTCACTTTGCTGTTCAGCAGAAACTAACACAACATTGTAAAGCAACTATACTCCAATAAAAATTAATAAAAAAAGACATTTTTATTCGCTTCGTATCTTTACCATGATTAGTATATACATTTTTATAAGGGATTGCTAATTGTATTTTTTATCCTTGCTGAGAAAAATATATGACTGTTTTTGCCATATATCTAAAATCTTCTTGCTTATTCCATCTGTCAATTTAAAAGAATCTATTCTTGTTTTCTTGAAAAACATTTATTTTGCAGCCTACCAACCTCCTGTAGTAGGCCAGCTGTCATCATGGGATTTATTTTCATTGTATTTCTCAGGTAATCCCAATGTATCTTGTACCTCATGTTTTCTATTTCTCACTCAATTTTTTTAAACTTTTTTTTTATATGTCAACTAGAAACTTCCTGAGACTAGTATATGGGAAATTTCTATAGATGTTTTTATTTTTTTCTCACATATTCTTATAACTTAGCTGTGTATAGAATTCTAGATTCAAACTAATTTACTCTTAGTGTTTGGAAGGAAGACAATTGCATTGTCTTCAAGCATCCATTATTGTTGTTGAGAATTCCGATGCCAGTATGATTTCCACTCTCTAAGTTATGCAATGTTGCCTTTTAAGGATTTTCTCTTCATCTTTTGTGCTCTGAAATGTTGGAGAAAGAATGAAATAATTCAAGTGTATGCACGTGCGTGTGCGTGTTTGTGTTACCTTGAGATCATTGGAATATTCCTTTTGAATTAAAAAAATGTTTCCCTAAACCTATGGCAAATTGTTTTCTATCATTTATTTGTTTAAATTCCTCTCCAATTTTTCTCTCTTTCTAGAATTTTATTAAATGTCATTTTTTTCAGTATTCCATATAGTTTATCTCTTCTATCATGTTTATCTTTTTTTTACTCTTTTCTGGGAAAGGTTATCAATTTTTGCTCCTAGCCCTTCTATTGCACTTAAAATTTAGACAATCTTTAATTTCCAATAGGACTTTCACATTTTTTTTTCAATTTTTCTTTTTGTTATCACAGTCTATTCTTGTTTTATAGAGGCAAGAATATCTTTCTGAATCTTTCTAGTATTCGTGGATGTTTAGAAGTTCACCTGTATTCCATGAATTATCTATTGTTTTATGTTTAGTTGATCTGGACTTTAATTTTTTCTTCATTAGTAGTATTTATTTTCCTTATACTTCTGGTAAAATCTTGGTTATCCATAACATTTAAGCATGAAGGACATTGTTGATTTTTTTAGGTAGTTGGAATAACATTCTTCTTATAGTCCTTCCTTTTGATGAGCTTACTGGGAACTCTATGTCTGGTGTAAAAATTGTCAACTGGAGGGTTTTACTTTAAAGTCTGGTGGTAAAGTTAAGACAGCCATTAGACTAGAAGTGATACAGCCTTTAGAAGCCTTAGCCTTTCTCAGGAGGTAAATTGAATACTGTCAAAGGAGAACACTCTTTTTGTTTTTCCCTCTTTTGTTTGCCAGGCAGCCTTTGTGTGAAGGTGGAGGTGAGGATGAGGAGATCCAACAGGGCTACTGATGTCCAGACCATCTTTAATTAGTTCCTCTGTTTTGGGCCCCTATTTTGTACATGCTAATTCTAAGTAGACCCTCTCCTATATTATTCCATGTAGATTGGATTTACCTCTTCCTGTGAGCTTACATGCTAGTGTGGAGAGGCAGAAAATACACGAGGTCAATAAGCACTGTAATTTCAAACAGTGGTTACTACTATTAGAGAAATAAAATAGGGTGAAAATTATGAGGAGAGACAATGAGAGGTAGTATACTTTTTGCTTTGAAAAATAAAGATTCATTTTCAGAGTAAATATTTGGATAGAAAGAGCACGGAGATTCTGAATTCTTTGCTTTTGTCAATGTTTCATATATTTCCTACACTAGTGAAGATAGAAACCAAATGCAGCCAAACTTCATTCTTTGAGGTCCACTGACTTGGACGGTTGTTTTTTTTTTTTTTTTTTTTTTTTTTTTTTTTTTTTTGCAGTATGCGGGCCTCTCACTGTTGTGGCCTCCCCCGTTGCGGAGCACAGGCTCCGGACGCGCAGGCTCCGGACGCGCAGGCTCAGCGGCCATGGCTCACGGGCCCAGCCGCTCCGCGGCATATGGGATCCTCCCAGACCGGGGCACGAACCCGTATCCCCTGCATCGGCAGGCGGACTCTCAACCACTTGCGCCACCAGGGAGGCCCTGGACGGTTGTTTTTGAGGCAGGACTTGTAATACAGTATATGCTTATCTAGAAATACATTTTAAAGCAAATTAAAGTGGTTTTATAATCATTGTAAAGCGGGGGGAGGAAGGGACATTTAAACTTAATACAAAACCTTATTTTAAGTTCAATTAATACAAACCATTGATGTCATTCTATAAAATAGTTACTCTGTATATGTCCATAATCAGTTTCTGGCATAATGGGCTTTAGAAAATAATGAAACTAAAACTGCATTACTTTTAAAATATCCTATAAAACAGGCTTCTTGCCAAATTAGATTGACCTTTCCCTTTGTTAGTCCAAATCAGCGGGGTTTGACTAAACGCCTAGAAATATATAGAAAGGACCAGATGTCTAAAAGTCAGGAAACTAGCAAAACCCTAAATTCTATATAATTTCTGGCTCAACTGTGGAGACTCAAGGACAGCGGAAATCTTTCTAAGTATCTGACGAAAGGGCCTGCTGAGAAGGTAGGATTGTTTGGAAAGGCAGGTGGAAGGATGAAAGAGGGCTGGGGGAGGGCCAGGTTTCATGTTAGAATACCAGTCTGAATGGAATCAACATATTACTTGGGTATGATTATAAAGTATGTACACTATCCATTTCTTTCCTTTAACATCATCTACTGCCACATGATTCTTATTCTTTTCAGCTCTCACTCAGGTGTCCAGTTATTTATAAACAGAATTCATGTCCATGGAACATGATTTTCATAGGAAGTTAATATGTGCTAAGGTGCTATAGAATACAAGGAGCTCTGTGAACAAGTTTAACTTTGAAAAACTCTGTTAAACTGACACTTTGTTTATTGCAACATTCCTCAGAATCTTTAGGGCGTTAACATGCATTGTGAATCTCTCAGAGCATGGCATATGCACTGTTTCTCAAATGTATTTGTCCCTGGATATTTTGACAGAACAGCTTTAAGGGACTAGTGTTCCAATGACGACACTTTATGCTACATGTATTAAGCATTCACAGCTATCAAAGAAGCTAGAGATCTGAGATTAAAATATAGAAAATGAGCCCAAATGTTAGGCAAAGTCTTGGTCCATTCCGTGGATTGCAGTAACATTTCAACTAGGCCACTGCTTCTCAAACTATCTGTGACAGAGGACCAGTTTTGTTTGTTTTGTTTAAGTTACTAATTCATGTTGATTCAAACTTTCAATAATAACATAGCACTCAGAAAAATGAGAAAACAAAGACATAAAATACGACACTACAACACTTTTTTTTTCTTAGTAGATTCAACAGATATAAAATTACTCTGTTAAACTGCTATCAAATTTTCTAAACTCAGACTCTCAATTTCTAGACTTCTGTCATTGCAAACCAGAAACAAAGCATTTTCTTCCTGGCACCAGTTCACACTTTGAGTAGCCCTGAGTTAGCATATGTACAGGTAAGCAGCATCTATACTGTAAGCTGCTGTTCTGAGATTAGATGAAATGGATCCTCTCAAGTCTCCCTGCTCATTGATAAGTATATGAGAATTGTGGCAATGCTTTTGTGAGGCAGTATATGTTTATCTGAAAATTGGAACCAATAGTGACCTCATAAGGCTATCACAAAATAAAGTTTATCTTCCTACTTTCCCTTGTTCCATACACTAACAGAGCACCAAAAAGACATGTAGAAACTTTAGAGCTGGATGCAGGCTCTTTCTTCTATTTGTTGTCCCAGTCACAAGATTCCCTTCTCTGGTCACTGCAGTAGATTATCTTGTCAGCATTGATTTCCAGATCTCCGAATACCCGAGTGGGAATCAGTAGTGGTCACATGATTTGGCCACCCTGAAAATAACTCTATGCTAAGTGTGAACAGCTGGAGTTCAAAATTGCAATCAGATTTTTTCCCAGAAATCTGTTATTGTGTTGTGTATATTGTGTATGTGTGTGTGTCGGTGGGGGTACATGCATGTTCATGTGTATATGAATGTTTATGAATGTCTTTGGGGGAATACTTTGCAGCCCTGTAACCTGATTTCCTTACACCTTTCCTCCTTTTCTCTTGTGAGTCCCTCTGCAAGAACCTGTAGACTCTCCCCTGTTTCTTAATCAGAGATCTAGGGTGCCCCCAGTTCTCTTTCTTTCCAAATGCTTTTGCACCTCTATATCTCTCAGAAGACCTGATCCAATACTTTATTGTGTTCCCTTGATTGGATGAGAACACCGATAGAGAGTGATTCTTAGATTTTGCATTTTACTATACCTCCTTCACATTCTACCTCCTGTTTCTATTTACTTATTTTTTATTTTTTATTAGTTATCTGTTTTATACATATTAGTGTACATATGTCAATCCCAAGCTCCCAATTCATCCCACCACCACCACCCACCGCTGCTTTCCCCCCTTGGTGTCCATACGTTTGTTCTCTACATCTGTGTCTCTATTTCCGTCTTTCAAACTGGTTCATCTGTACTATTTTCCTTTATTCCAAATTTATGTGTTAATATAAGATATTTGTTTTTCTCTTTCTGATTTACTTCACTCTGTATGATAGTCTCTATCTCTAGGTCCATCCACGTCTCTGCAAATGACCCAATTTCATTCCTTTTTATGACTGAGTAATATTCCACTGTATATATGTACCACATCTTCTTTATCCATTCATCTGTCGATGGGCATTTAGGTTGCTTCCGTGACCTGGCTATTGTAAATAGTGCTGCAATGAACATTGGGGTGCATGTGTCTTTTTGAATTATGGTTTTCTCTGGGGCTTGTTTCTATTTATTCTTAATTCAAATTATCTTCAGTTGCAGAACTTAATTTCTGTGTGATAGGGCCAAGAGAGGCAACAGATCTGCTAAGGGCTATTTAATTAATGGCTTTTGGTGAAGAAATTTTAGCCATTATATATCACTACACGACAATTTAAGTTAAAGAACTAGAGGGCCTCAAGAGCTAGGAAGAGGCAATTTCCTATACTCTCTTACTTTTAATTAGCTCATGTTACTGGAAAGAAATAATCTGTTTATTAAAACAAATTTATCAGCACATGGAATGTTGATGCTCTGATTCCTAAAAGTAATATAAAATCTTCATTTTAAAAAAAATTTGGATTCCTCACTTTGTACCCAGTTACTGTCAGACATCAAGAGGAATTTAAATATTCTTAAGAAATCAGTCCACCTGCTGCTTTCTTTCCATTGTGAAAGGGTGCCATTTCACATTTTCAAAATAATATTGATATATATCACCTCCAAAAACAGCATTTCTATCTTATTTGCAGGGAGAAGGGAGAAAAACAAATAATCATATATCAAATGCTGGCCAGAGCCACATTTCTTTTACACAATTATGAGAAATGGTCTGCTACTCTTTGTTCACTTTTCATGCCTCAACTCCCCCCAAAAGCTGCAAATGGCACTCACATTGGTCATTACACTAAAATAACAATGGCAAAGAGGAGGCAATTCCTAAGGATGAAGGTGGGAGGTAGGTTGACAGTTTATCAATATAAAAATAGGGGCAATGGGCTTCCCTGGTGGCGCAGTGGTTGAGAGTCCACCTGCCGATGAAGGGGACACGGGTTCGTGCCCCGGTCCGGGAGGATCCCACATGCCGCGGAGCGGCTGGGCCCGTGAGCCATGGCCGCTGAGCCTGCGCGTCTGGAGCAAGACATTTTTGTTTGTTAGAAAAGCTCACAGATTATTTTCAAGTGAGATACAGCCGTCTAGTCTACTGAGAACATAAAATCCTCGAGGAGTGAAGCTCTTTTTTTCTTTTGCTCTACCAGTTTCCTTGCTCTTTGGAAGTCTGGTTGAGTTACACAGTATGGCCTCATTAGGATGCACAAAACAACAGGAATCAAAGTCTCCTAAACTGTCACCAACCAGGGAACCAAAGACCCTAGATTCTTTGCCCACCCAATGAACCATGCACAACCTTTAAGTAAAAAACAGCATTTTACTGTCAACAAAAGTATACCAGTTCAACTTCTCTCGGTTCTGATATGGTTGGTAATCAGTGCTACTTGCTTAGCAGAACATTGTAAATAAACATATATGACAAGGTATTTAATGTTGTCTACATATAATTGTTGCCTGCTACCTGAGTATAGAATGCCAGAGCAGCAATGGATAAGGGGATGCTAAAATCTAGCCAAACCATGTATTTTAAATAGAGGATACCCTGACCCTTGGGCCTTTTGCAACCACTGTATTTCACCTCCTGAAGAACAAATAAAAGTCCTCTAGCATTTCAATGGAAAAGAGATACTTAGCTTAGCCCAAACATTTCCTGACTAAGATACATTAATTCATCTTACAATTCCCGTAAAATCAATGAAACCAGCGCTCCACACTCGAGGACAAGGTCCAAGAAGCCAATTAGTACTTGAGTACTTGCACAATGACTAACAGTACTTTGTATGCGTGTGCATGGGGTGGGCTGGGTCAAATAATGGGGTTACTGGGTTGGTTTGTATTTCTCAGTGAATTGGGGCCAGCTACCCAGCAGTCTGACCAACTAATGTGCATCTCATTTAATGTAATAATATACATTAAGACCTGTCAGGCCCTATTGTGGGAAATGAAGAACTACACATTGTACCGCTTCATATGGAATTCTGCATATGGAACCCTTTAAGGGTTCTTAAGAGACCCATTGGGGTTTCTAATTATTGTGAAACATCTCCTGGAATCCAGAGAGAGAAGGCTCTTGGCAGAATTGCTTCTGCCATTTCAAATGTTCACTGCGAAAATAATTAGATGATGAGATTTAGACAGAAACCGCTAACGAATATATTTTTTTAAGTCTCCTTTGCTTTTTAATGTACAGAAAATGAAAATCTGAAATCGGCAAGCACAAAAGGAAAACAATATGGTGCAGTTCATTCTGGGGGTGGGATTGGGGGGTTTCTTTTTTCTGACTTTAATGTTTGGCTTCCTGTGGTTACAAGTGGGGGGGATTTTTTTCATTTTTTGAACATTATACAATCCTGTTGAAAATTGGACCAAGGGTTGTTTTTTTAAACTTCTGTTCTAACTTTCTAAATGCAAGCAAGCCTCCATTGTTGCTCCAGGATTATGTCTATGTCTTTAGAGGGAGCCCTGACGTTAGAGAAACTTGCTTTAATCAAGCTTTAAAGTTATCTCCCCCTTTACACGCCCAGCCTAAACCAGAAAAACCCCATCCTCTGAAACTGTGAGCCAAGCTAGCATGTAACCAATTAGGAACCAGCACTTGTACCCAGGACACAGAACATATTTGTTCAATTAAAACAAACAAATATGATTAGGAGTTTACAAAGCCATGCTTAGGGAAAGATGGACATTTCAAAAGAAATGCTGGGTTAAGAAGGATGTGGCAGTGATAAAAGTAAGTTGCATGAAATCAGAAAGGTGAACTTAACAAATAGGGACATAAGAGTCAAACCTCGTACACAGCAACCGGGGTCGCTGGACTGAACACATCAAGGCTCACACTCTACTTCCTGGAACCCACAGACATCATTCACATGCTTAAGAAACTCAAGCTTGAAGACTTAATCCTTCTCTTACCCATCCACAACATTCTGATTCACAGAATGGGAGTCAAGGAAAAGCTGATTTAACACCACTTTTTCCTATTTCAAGCTAAACAAATCTGAGAGCCTTTGTGTTTCCTCCACTGTATACGAGGCTGAGGCAGATCTCCATTTATCCTGAGGTCTGTCAGCACTGGACTGGGGGTGGCTGCCACTGTGTCCCACCAACCCACAAATATACCCTCCAGTTGCTTCCAGTTTATGATTGGTCATCAGGTAATAGATGAACTCTCCTCACTGTAACAGAATCAAAGTAGAACTCACCATGAGATTTGCTTGATCCAACATTGGTCAAATGTCCCCTCCCCTTCTCTGTTTTTTGACACTGTGTTAAAGTCTAATGCAGTTCAGATTTCCAAATCTCTCTTTCTGCTCTCTGTGGATTTCTACCAAGTCCATAAACATTAACCAGTAAGACTTTTTTTTTTTTCTTCAGATGTCCAATAAGCAGTGTTTCAGGTGTCATATATAAGTCAGAACACAGGATATGATACAATTCCTGCCCACAAGGGATTTATTTCAAGGGGAGGAGGGTGATTAAGAAATATAAATATTAATACACATTTACTGAATGCCTAAAATCTGTACATTGATTGCACAGCCCTTAAGAAATTACAATATTCTATCAGTCGTACAGGTATTTAGTCTTTGTACTACTGAAATATCATTTTTTTGGCATTCTAAACTTATGGAGTATATGAAAATTGAGAATTCCAGCAAAGCTACCACCAGTGTTCTTCCTGTTTCTGTCCCACCTGCCAACGAAAGGATGATATCCTCAGGATGCAATGCATCATGGTTTTTCTCACCCTGCATTTCCTGACCAGATGTCTTCAGCGAGTTGCTGTTTCTGGTGGAATTGTCAAGAGATCAACAAATATATATTAAGCATTTACAATATGCCAGGCTCTGTTACAGGTGCCAGGCAAAGAGTAGAAAACAAAATAGACAACATCCTTGCCTTCCTGGGAATTCTATTCTACTGGAGAGAATGAGACAAGAAGATAGAAAGATAGATAGATAGATAGACAGACAGATAGAAAGATGGTGGCAAGTGCTATGAGAAAAAAATAAAGCAGAAAAGAGGTATAGGTAGTGCATGAGAAGTCCAATAGTTCAATTTCAAATGTTCTTTGAACACTTACTATATGCTACATGCTCTTCTAGGCTGCTTATACAATATTGAATAAAGCAAAGAAAAATGGACAGAAATCCAAATTGTTAAAGAGCTTATGTTCTACTAGGAGACAAAAAATAGATAAATAAGTAAAATATATGGTATATTAGATGATACTGAGTGCTAAGGAAAAAAGTAAGATAAGGCAAGGCCATAGGGAGTGTTAAGGTAGGGACATCTTCGGTAGGTCTCCCTAAGAAGGTGACATTTGTACAAAGATTCAAAGAGATAAGTTGTGAAATATTTGGCAGAAGTACACGAGGAGTGCCTTTTGATGGCTGCAGACATCAGCCTTGGAATGGGAGAGGGATGTCTGTTTTTCTCCTGTTGATACAGACCTTGGGTGTTTGCATCAGGAGAAAAGAATGACGGGATTAAGTACTTTCTTATCTTTTTCCACGTAGTCTTTTTTTTTTCAAAAGAATGGCAAAGTATTTTTTTTGTTTGTTTTTTTCTTTCCTAATATCATATATGCTTTACAATTAGTGGAAAGCCCCTTCAGATTTTGACATTTTTGTCAATGTCTTTACTCTTTATCATTGTACATGTCTTTGCAGTATTTTGTTAGAAAGTCAGAAGAACAAAACAACCAGCAACAGGAGTTGCTCACCAAACACTACATTAAACTGTGAGGCATCTTATTTAACCCTGAAGACAACTCTGCAAGATTGTCACCATGAACTCCAATTTTACAGGTGAGAAAACTGAGAAGCAGAACTGTTAAATGAATCACCCAACATTGGTTGAATAATTCCATAGCTTAACTTAGTAAATGCTGGCATTTATCTGACAGCTAGGTCTATATTTTCTTCTTTACCTCAGACTGCCTTGTGGCAGGGACTGCTAACTACATCCTTAATATTCATCTTCTCCAATCTTTCTTAGTAGCAGAATTTCTATATTATTGGCTGTAGCAATGTGACCAGCTATGGGACATTTCCTAAGTCTTCTTGCACCTAGAGGACAGTCAACCAGAAGTTGTTGGGTCGGGCTTGCAGAAAAGCTCTTTACGGGGTTTGACTCAGTTGGGAGATGTACTGTTTTGTTCACTCCCCCTTCCTTCTTTTTTCTTCCTGCAACATGGATGTAACAGCAAGACTACCCAGCTGCCATCTTGTGATCTTGAGGATGGATACCATGTGTTAAGGATAATGGGCAGAAAGATAAAAGGGACCCAAAACATTGATGATAGCATACATCCATCACACTCTCTCTGGACTGTCTCCCTCCTGATTTCTTTTACTCAAGAGAAAAGTAATCTCCCAATTGGCTTAAGACACTGTTATTTCACATCATTCTTATCAACAGTCAGATGAAAGTTTCAACTCATACAGTCTTCTCTACTGTAGAATATGTTATGATGGGAAGTGACAGACTCATTTTACCAGGCCACATTTATGTAATAATTATTAAAATGCTCTTTGCCTTAAAAGCAAAGAAACTTTTATATGGAATGCAGTGCTTGGCACATGGAACATATTTTTAGAAAACCATGTTGAATAAATGGAGTAGTAATATTTTACAGAAACAGATTTCCAAATGATAAGTTCCAGTATGTGAGGAGGGCCCCACTTGAGAACTACTGAGTCCTGACTGACAAGTGCAATGAAGAAAGCTTGCTTGGACACAACCAAGATCCCTTGGCTAGAGGTGAGGGTTAGCCATACTCTTCTGTGTTAACCTCAGATTTTCTACAACCTTCATATTCTTCCTTTTTCTACCCACCCAATCCTTGCTCTAGCAAAAGAAACATCTCTGTGATGGAAATGTGTCAGCAATTTTAGTACTGCTGAAACATTTTAGAAGCAGATCAATTCTGAGACAATGTGGTTTTTTTTTTTTTTCATTTTCGCTTTTTAAGAATCATAAAACCTTGATGATTTGAACCTCTGTTCACACAAAGGAAACTAACCCAGTAAGACGTTTTGCCATTTGGTTCCAAATCGATAGGTAACTACTAGTAATGTGTCTGCCATGTGGTCTACAGCTCCATCTGAATGCCCCAGTAAACTTAACCCAGCTGACATGACTTCAATGATATAAAGCAGAGGCTGACACGGCATCACTTCTGGGAGTGGAGAGTCTTCTCAAAGACTTTAAAACCAGAGCTCCATTCAACCTCTGGATAACAGGCATTCTCAGCAAAGGTCTATAGTTCAGTGCAGTTTGTCCAAAAGTAACTGCTCTTATATTTGCCAGCTCTGTTATCTGTATGCCTCAAATTAATACTAGAGGCGTACCAGATCTCTGAGCAGATGCAGGTGGAAAACAGCCTTATTTTCAGTCCAAAGAATCAACAATACATTCTACGAAGACCCAACGCCTCAGAGTACCAGAGGGATGAATATCAGATAACACCTGGGACCTTAGGCTCATAGGTGAGGAGGGAAGGAGAAAGCCAAGAGAAGGAAGGAGAGATGACTCTTTGTGTTTCCACCTATAAACTTTTATTTGCAAAGATTCCTTCCCTGGATTCCCCCTCGACTCAAATTCAATTCAGTTCAAAAAACAATATTGAAAAACACTGTCCTAGGTGCCATGGGTGCTATATAAAACTTAATCAGACATGGACCTCACCCATTCCTCAAGATATACTTTAAACCCCCTTTTTCCACCCAAACCTAATGTGGTCAGTCATACCTCTAAACTAAGATACTACTCTAGTACTGTATTCCTGTAATTCTATAATTCAACATGTTTCACTCAAGGCATTTAATTTAATGCAATTCAATGGAACATTCAACAACATTTATGTTTTAGGCCCTGTGGAAATTTTATAATAGAAGAAAAAAATAAGACACAATTCCTGCCCTCCAGGAGCTACCAGTTAATTGGAAGAGAAAAACACTTAAGCAGTTGATTATAAATCTATGGGGTATCTACTCAGCTACTTAAAGCAAATGACTCAGAAGGACACACAAGAGTGTGACACATATTGATAATGGCTGCACAACACCCATGCTACCTTTATTCTTTGATAGCAGACGCCCACATTTGTTCAGAGCAGCAATGTACTGAGACCCAAGTGATGGGTTATGATTGATTTAGGCCAATTATGACATTCCTGTTTCCTTGTTTCCAAGCCTTCTTTGGAAGACTTCTGATGTAATCCAGATGCAGCCAGTGAGCCCAAAGAGAAAGTCTGTGTCTTTCAAAGACTTGGTTGGCACAGGTCCTTTCTCCTTTCATCCTTTTTCAGCCTTGAGCACAAGTCTGAAGGTGGAGCAGCTACAATGTAGACATAAAACATGGGCTATTTGGCTGAAATCAAACATCCATCGGCATGTGGCATATGTCATCATCTCATAAGTGATCCATTTCACCATTCCTCAGTTGACTGTCACTCTAATGTCATCCCAGGGGAGAAGTATCTTCTCAAAAGCATACAGGTTCTTTCTTGATCTCTTCTGAAATGCAGACCCTAACACTTTATCTCTGTGGGACAAGGGAATCAAAGAGAAATTGGCCCTAACATTATCAAAACACTGAACTAAGGCCAATGGTTGCCTATCTCAGGCTTCCTGGTTCATTAGAAAAATAAACTCCTTTTGGTTTAAGCTGCTGCTGTTCATAAGCTCTTTACTTGCAGCAGAATACCTTCCTAACTAGTACAATATGCCTGAATTGTTCTGTCTGGTAATCTGGGAAGAGGAGACTTGTTCAACATAGTTTCCAACAATTATTTACTGTCTGAAATGTCATTCATATCACTACTTATATGCATATGCTTCAACTGTCTTCTTCTTTTTTTTTTTTTTTTTTTGCGGTACACGGGCCTCTCATTGTTGTGGCCTCTCCCGTTGTGGAGCACAGGCTCCGGATGCGCAGGCTCAGCGGCCATGGCTCACGGGCCCAGCCGCTCCGCGGCATGTGGGATGTTCCCGGACCGGGGCACGAACCCGTGTCCCCTGCATCGGCAGGCGGACTCTCAACCACTGCGCCACCAGGGAAGCCCCAACTGTCTTCTTAAATTGAAGGAGAAACAATGCCTCTTTATATCCCCTCACAGTGCCTAGGATGGTTCCCTGTTTGTAATAGATTTATATACATTTCAGATTAGAAAAAGGAAATCAAGTGGCCCATTTCCCTAAAGAGTTCCTGTTCAGACTCCAAAAGAATCAGTTTCTTTTTTTCTGACTTCCACTCAGAAAGAAGTCTTGCCTGTACACTCAGGCTATGAGCCACCCACCACCCCTAACATCCCGGTGCTCTAGGGTCCTAGAGCACTACTCAGAAAGGGCCAGGGCCATTGGACAAGGAGAGACATTAGCACTCAATACCTCACACCAAAGAAATCAAGAGTAAAAAATGGTGACTCCATTAAAAAATGCTAGGAATGCAAAAAGTTGCATTAAAAACCATGCGTTTCATATTTCTCCCTAGTGACATAGATTTGTTCCATAGGCTCTCATGGTTGTCGGACTAACCATCCTCTGAGAAAATGGCACTTTGAGCTGAGTGTCACTGCAGCTTGCATGAGCCCTTCTGGTAGTTGAGGGGCAGGGGAGAGTATGTGAAATGACTTCATGGAGAAGTTCCCACCTGCGGGAAGGTCATGCTTGTGAAGTGCCATTGGGCATATGTCAGTATCTTGCACTAATATGAACTTCAGGGAATCTGACAGTGACAGATCAAAATTAACCCTAAATCAAAGCCCACATATTGTGCCCACTAGAGGGAGATATTTTTGATTACCCAAGCACTCTTTTATATTTTTATTTTCTGCTTGTAACTGTCACATGCATTTTATTGTTTAGTTCTCGGTCAGAGTCTGGGGACCTGGGTTCTAGACCAACTTCAGCTGCTGACTAGCTGCATGGCCTTAAAGTCCATGGATTTAAAGTCCTCTCAAGCTTTAAAATTCAATAACTCTGCCTGCGCATCCAGAGCCTGTGCTCCGCAACGGTAGAGGCCACAACAGTGAGAGGCCCGTGTACTGCAAAAAAAAAAAAAGAAAAAAAAAAATTCAATAACTCTACCGTGTACATACATATTATTTCACATGGTTAAAAAAAATCAGACAACTTGGACTTGTTTAGTCTGCAGGAATGAATACTGGAAGAAGCACTGCAGCTTTTTCATTTCATGTCAAGCCCTCAGATCAAGAGGTTAGTCAGTAAAGACAGAGGTAGGAGTAATAGCTTTAAATTCATAAGTAAGGTAATGGCTGAATTGAGAAAATGACTTAAAAGGTTAAGAGCAATAACTATGGAAAATACTTATAATATTCAACTCCATGAGACATATAATACCGAAGACCGAGGAAAACATTCTTATTATGGAGGTGAGTTGTGATAGTAGGATATTGTTGTTAGTATTGTTAATTATTGTTAATACCTAATTGTAAGCATATTACCTACCTTTATGTTACAGTTACTATGGCCCAGACACTGGGCTCTAAGTTTCATATACTTTAAGTCTCTACTACAACTATACAAGTTATATATGGTTGTCATTTTCACATGAGAAAATTGAGAAAATCTGCCTTAGGGCACTCAGAACAGATGAATTTCAAATTCAGAAATTTGGACACCAAAATCCACTTCTATGCCATGCTGGCTTTCAAATAAGAACATAGAGGACTAACAGCTGTTAATGTACTCATCAGAGATGTTCTCAGACTAAAATCTTAAAATCTAGTTCTTTAGGCCCCTGAGGTGACCTTATGAAATGCTGAGCTTTGGGCTCCCTGTATATGTGTGGAGACAGCTACCGGAGCCCTGCTTTGGACTCTGGCAGCCATTTACTGTTTGTCTGCCCTCACTTTCCTGTAATCTATACTGCCTCCTATAGAAGAACAACAAACACAAAGAACTACATCAGCCCACATCCTATATCTAATAACTCTAAAAGATTAGGGACTTTATTTTATTCCTTGCTGGATTTCCCATGCATGGAACAGTGCCAGGCTCATACTAGGCATTCAAAAACAACAGCACTACATGAATGAATAAATGGATGACTCTAATAAAGGTTATTCTGGCCAGTACACCTTAACAGACATGTAAGTTTCTTCCTTAGCAGTCACATGGGTTCCTTCCTTGCTTTTATGATAATATCCTATTTTGCAGATGCTAGGTAAAGATATAAGAGCATCCTTCCCTAACAAAACAACTTTTACACCTTTTATGTCTGCTTTACAAATGGCAGGACCAGAGCTTCTTATGGCAAAGTGAAGACAGAGGTAGGAATAAAAGCTTTACATTCATAAGTAAGGTAATGACTGGATATTAGAAACTGACTTAAAAGATTTCTAAGAGCAATGATAATTTTGGAAATGATTATATGGTCAGTTCCATGATACATATCATAAAAATAACAACATTCTCAAGGTATGTGAGAATCTCAGGGTCTACTCTTCCTTCTGGATGAGAGAAGATGAAGTATGGCATAGGAATTAAGAGCATGGGATCTGAAGCCCCTGGGTTCCAGGACACTCTGAACTTGCCATATGATCACTGTTTCCTTTGATAATGGATACATTACTGTCTTGATTTGTTTCTCTCAGGTCTATTCAATTTACTTTCAGAAAGCATAGGTTGAATCTTCAAGCAAACCTCAGTTAAATTCATGCCCTATTATTTGCTGTATGGGTTTCTTTATATTTAGCATGTATATAAAACATAATGGGAAAACTTGACATTGTCCTCGACACTGATTTCTTGGATTTGACATCAAAATCACAGGCAAACAAAACCAAAAATAGACAAGTGTGACTACATAAAACTAGAAAGCTTCTGCACAGCAAAGGAACAATCAACAGAGTGAAAAGGCTTCCTATGGAATGAGAAAAAATATTTGCAAACAATCTGTCTAATAAGGAATTAATAAATAAACTATGTAAGAATCTCTTATAAATCAGTAGCAAAAAGCCCCACCAACAACAGGTAACTCAATTAAAAACAGGCAAAGGACTTGAATAGACATTTCTCCAAAGAAAACATACAAATGGCTAAAAGCATATGAAAAGGTGCTCAATGGCACTGATCATCAGGGAAATTCAAATCAAACCCACAAATCATCACCTCACACCTGTTAAGATGACTACTATCATAAAACAAAAGGTAAGTATCAGTGCGGATGTAAAAAAATTTGGAGCCTTTATACACTATTGGTGGGAATGTTGACTGGTGCATCCCCTACAGAAAACAGTATTGACGTTCCCCAAAATTAAAAATAGAACTACTATATGATCCAGCAATCCTACTTCTGGATTTATATCCAAAAGAAATGAAATCAAGACCTCCAAGAGACTTCACCTCTATTTTCACTGCGGCATTTCACAATAGCTAAGACATGGAAACAACCCAAATATCCACTGACAGATACATGGATAAAGAAAATGTATTATATATATATAATGGAAGAAAAAGCCTTAAACAAGAAAGTCCTGCCATTTGTGACATGGATGAAACTAGACATAATGCTAAGAGAAATAAGCCAGTCACATAAGGACAAATAGTGTGTGATTCCACTTATATGAGATATCTAAAACAGTTAAATTCATAGAAACAGACAATAGAATTGTGTTTGCCAGGGGCTGGAGAGAAAGGGAAATGGGAAATTGTTTTTCAATGTGTAAAAAGTTTCTGTTATGCAAGATGAACAAGTTCTAGAGATCTGCTATATAACATAGTGCCTATAATTAATATGACACTGTGTACATTTAAACATGTTAAAAGGATAGATCTCATATTAAGTGTCTTACCAAAACAACAACAACAAAAACAAACCCACAAAAGGACACAAATAAAGTTTTAGAGGTGATGGATATATATAGTACCTTGGTTGTGGTGATGGTGTCACAGGTGTATGCCTATGTCCAAACTCATCAAGATGTATATGTTAAATGTGTGCAATATTTTGTACATTAATTATATTTCAGTGAAGGTAAAAAAATGGAGATAACATCACCAATCTCAGATGATTAGAGGATTAAATTAAACATCATATATAATATGTCTGGGGCACAGCAGGTGTTTGATAGTATTAAACAATAACCTTGTCAGGTTATTGACACTGAGCTGTAAATGTGTATGCATACCTAAATGCTTTTTCCTGCTAAGAATATACAGGCTTGAATTACAAAAATTAATTAAAGGAAATATGTCTTTTTGAGTGATTTAAATTATTCTACAATGAAAGATTCTTCCAAATTCAATAAACACTAAAAAAATGAGAGTCCTGGATCCTAAAGGATATAGTGTGGTCTCTTCTTTGCTACTAGAAATGTATGGGTGTATGTACTACAATCATGTTTAAAACTTGCTTGGTGACCTTTTTAAACATGTTTATGTTTATAAAATGATATATATATATATTATATATATATATATATACACACACACTCACACACATAGAGTTTATAATGTGAAAAGTATAAAATGTATGTGTATTGTGATGTATGTATATATATGCTATCTATATATGTAAATGTAGATATATATGTATGTATATAAATATACTTATATTTGTATATATATGGACTTGGTAATCTACATTTCCTTCCTCAGTCCACAACCCACCCTCTCCCTGGGCCCTCTCACTTTCAAACTTAGAACTGTTCCTTCAGGCATTTACCTCACATGTTTAACAACATCCATATAACTGGTCTCTTGACTCATCTGTCATAAACATTATCGCTCATCTTGTCATGTATGAGGAGAATTTTAGCTCTCTTACTCCCCCCTTCCCATTCCCACTCCCTTGTTAAATTGTAACCTTAAGGTTGTACTTATTGACTTAATTATTGTCTCTTAAGTCCCTGGTTCACATATTGTCTATGAATACTTGCAGGGCTTATACATAGATTGACTTGCTCTGATAGTTAATTGTGTGGAGTTACTTTGAATAGATCTGACTTCATGCTGTTCCTAGTCACAGAGGGTGTAAACGACACTGTATTTTGTAATCATACATAAAATAAAAAGGCAAAAACAGCATGAAAGTATTTATTAATAAATATATATTGAGGTTTTTAGAATTTTTTTCACTGTTATATTCCAGGTGGACAAAGTCACTCTTGATCTAACCATTTTGCAAATGATTGCAGTAACGTTGCTGGATCATATGGCACTTCTATTTTTAAGTTTTTGAGAAACCTCCATACTGTTTTCCATAGTTTCTGTACCAATTTACATTTCCACCAGCAGTGCACAAGGGTTCCCTTTTCTCCATATCCTCACCAACACTTGTTACTTGCTGTCTTTTTGATAATAGGCATTTTGACAGTTTAAGGTAATATTTCATTGTGGTTTTAATTTGAATTTCCCTGATGATTAATGATGTTGAGCATACTTTATTATGCCTGTTGGCAATCTGTATGTCTTCTTTGGAAAAATGTCTGTTTAGGTCCTCTGCCCATTTTTTAATTGGGTTGTTTGTTCTTTTGATGTTGACTTGTATAACTTCTTTGTATATTTTGGATATTAGCCCCTTATCAGATATATCATTTAAGAATATCTTTTCCCATTAAGTAGGCTGCTGTTTTGTTTTGTTGATAGTTTCTTTTGCTGTTCAAAATCATTTTAGTTTGATGTAATCCCACTTGTTTATTTTTGCATTTTTTCCCCCTTGCCTGAGGAGACATATCCAAAAAATAGTGCTAAGACAAATGTCAAAGAGTGTACTGCCTATATTTTCTTTTATCAGTTTTATGGTTTCAGGTTTACATTTAAGTCCTTAATCCATTATGAGTTTATTTTTATACATGTTGTGAAAAGTAGTCCAGTCTGATGTTTTTGCATGTAGCTGTCCAGTTTTCCCAGCACCATTTATTGAACAGGCTGTCTTTTCCTCCTTGTATATCCTTGCCTCTTTTGTTGTAGATTAATTGCCCATATAAGTGTGAGTTCATTTCTGGGCCTTCTATTGTGTTCCATTGATCTATGGGTCTGTTTTTGTACCAATACCCTATTGTTTTGATTACGGTAGCTTTGTAGCATAGTTTGAAATCAGGGAGCATGATACCTCAAGATTGTTTTGGCTATTAGGGGTCTTTTGTGTTTCCATACAAATTTTAGAATTATTTGCTCTAGTTTTGTGAAAAATTCTGTTGGTACTTTGGTAGAGATTGCAATGAATGTGTAGATTGCCTTGGGAAGTATGATCATTTTAACAATATTAATTCTTCCAATCCATGAACATTTCTTTGTGTTGTCTTAAATTTATTTCATCAGTGTCTTATAGTTTTCTTGGTGTAGATATTTTACCTCCTTAGATTTATTCCTAAGAATTTTATTCTTTTAGATGCAATTTTAAAAGAAATTGTTTTCTTAACTTGGATAGTTTGTTTTTAGTTTATAGAAACAAATCAGATTTCTGTATGCTAATTTTGTATCCTACAACTTTACTGAATTCACTGATGAGTTCTAATAGTTTCTTGTGGTGTCTTCTATACTTAGTATCATATAATCTGCAAATGGTGACTGTTTAATTCTTCCTTTCCAATTTGGATTTCTTTTTATTGTCTGATTTCTGTGCCTAGGACTTCCAAACTATGTTGAATAAAAGTTGTGAGAGTAGGCATTCTTTTCTTATTCCTGATCTTAGAAGAAATGCTTTCAGCTTTTCTCCATTCAATATGATGTTAGCTGTGGCCTTTTCATATATGGCATTATTATATTGAGGTATGCTCCCTCTATACCAACTTTGTTTAGAGTTTTTATCATAAATGAATGCTGAATTTTGTCAAAAGCTTTTTTGTGTACCTATCGAGATACTCATATGATTCTTATTCTCCAGTTTGTTAATGTGATGTATCAGATTGACTGCTTTGTGGATATTGAATCATCCTTGCAATCCCTGGGAAAATTTTCACTTGATCTTGGTGTATGATACTTTTAATGTATTGCCGAATTCGGTTTGCTAATATTTTGTTGAAGATTTTTGCATCTATGTTCATCAGTGGCTTAAGCCTGATCTTTTCTTGTGGTATCTTTGGTTTTGGTATCAGGGTGAAGCTGGCTTCACAGAATGTGTTCAGAAATGTTCTTTCCTCTTCAATTTTCTGAAACAGTTTGAGAAGGATAGGTGTTGACTCTTCTTTAAATGTTTGAATTCACCTGTGAAGCAAAATTCCTGGAATTTTGTTTGTTGGGAGCCAATTGACCCATTTCTTCTAGGTTGTCCATTTTATTAGCATATAATTGTTCATAGTAATTCCTTATGATCCTCTGTATTTCTGTGGTATCAGTTGTAACTTCTCCTTTTTCATTCTGATTTTATTTATTTGGTTCCTCTCTCTTTTTTCCTTGATAAGTATGGCTGAAGATTTATCAATTTTGTTTTTCTTTTCAGAGAACGAGCTCTTCAGTTCATTTATTTATTTCTATTGTTTTTAGTCTCTATTTATTTCTGTTCAGATTTTTATTATTTCCTTCTACTTAATTTGGGTTTTGTTTGTTCTTATTCTAGTTCCTTTAGTTATAAGGATGGTTGTTTGAAGGATGGTTGTTTGATACTTTTCTTGTTTCTTGTTGTAGGCTTGTATTGCTATAAACTTCCCCTATGGATCTATTTTTGCTGTGGTCCCATAGATTTTGGGTAACTGTGTTTTTGTTTTCATTTGTCTCCAGGTAATTTTTCAATTTCCTCTTTGATTTCTTCAGTGACCCACTGGTTATTTAGTAGCATACTGTTTAGCCTCCACATGTTAATGTGCTTTTTCCAGTTTTGCAATTCCACTCTTGTATTTATCCAAAGAAAGAAATGATGACACTAATTAAAAAGATACAGGCACCTCTATGTTCATTGCAGCATTATGTACAATAGCCAAAATATAGAAGAAACTAAAGTGCCCATTGATAGATGAATATATAAAGAAGATATAGTATATAAATACAATGGAATATTACTCAGCCATAAAAAGGAATGAAATTTTGCCATTTGCAACAATATGAAACAACATGGACTTAGAGAATATTATGCTAAGTGAAATAAGTCAGACAGAGAAAGACAAATACAGTATGATTCCACTTACATGTGGAATCCAAAAAACAAAACAAATGAACAAACATAACAAAACAGACACAGAGTCATAGATACAGAGAATAAACTGGTGGTTGCCAGAAGAAAGGGAGTGTAGGGAGGAGAGAAATAGGTGAAGGATATTAAGAGATACAAAATTTCAGTTACAAAATAAGTGAGTCACAGGTATGAAATGCACAGCATGGGGAATGTAGGACTTCCCTGGTGGTGCAGTGGTTAAGAATACACATGCCAATACAGGGGACACGGGTTCGAGCCCTGGTCTGGGAAGATTCCACATGCCGCGGAGCAACTAAGCCTGTGCACCACAACTACTGAGCCTGTGCTCTAGAGCCTGTGAACCACAACTACTGAGACCGCGTGCCACAATTACTGAAGCCCACATGCCTAGAGCCTGTGCTCCACAGCAAGAGAAGCCACCGCAATGAGAAGCCTGTACACTGCAACCAAGAGTAGACCCCACTCGCCGCAACTAGAGAAAGCCTGCATGCAGCAACAAAGACCCAATGCAGCCAAATAAATTAATAAAATAATAATAATAATAATGTAGTATCTTTGTATGGTGATAGATGGTAACTAGACTTATCATGGTGATCATTTTGTTATATATAGAAATATCGATTTACTTTGTTTTGCACTAGAAACTAACATAGTATTGAAGGTCAATTATAGTTCAACAACAAACAAACAATAAAACATAGAAGAAGAGATCAGGTTTGTGGTTACCAGAGGCAGGGGGTGAGAGGAGGGGGAATTGGATAAAGGTAGTCAAAAGATACAAACTTCCAGTTGTAAGATAAATGAGTAACAGAGATGTAATGTACAACATGATAAATATAATTAATACTGCTGCATGTTATATATATATATATATATATATATATATATATATATATATAGAGTTAAGAGAGTAAATCCTAAGAATTCTCATCACAAGGAAAAAAATGTTTTATTTTTCTTTTATTTTTTATCTCTGTGAGATGATGGATGTTCACTAAACTTACAGTGGTAGTCATTTCATGATGGATGTAAGTCAAATCATTATGCACGTAACTTAAATTTATACAGTGCTATGTGTCAATTATATCTCAGTAAAACTGGAAAGAAAACATAAGTAATGTATTTCCCTACAATAACATTAAAAACCAAGTGTATAATAGGATGATTTTTAAAATCTCTTATTATATGGACTATCCTGTTAACAAAAGTTCTAAAGCATCCACACATATTTGAGTGCATATTATCTGACAGATGCTTTCACTCCTATCTTTCATTCAGTACTTAAAAGAGCTCTTTAAGGTTGGTGTCATCTCCGTTTTAGAGAAGAAGAACCAAAGGCAAAGAGATGGTAACTAATTTCCTAAGGGCAGAGTAAATCTCAGACCTAGGATTTGGATGGACTTCTGTTTCCTGGACCAGTGCTTAATCCACTCCATCAGAGTGGACTTCTGTGGATTCTGCTTAAAATCCTGAGGTCATCATGACAACGTGACTCCTGTGTGAGACAGTCCAGCTTACTCCACAGAGTGGGGAGTGCAGCAAGAAACTACAAACAAAAGTGATCGCATTTTAGGTACCATGACAAGCTGATTTACCTCATCTTTCCCTGGTTACTCCACACTTCAGATGTGAAAGGTCATATATGCTCAGGGTCTATCGTCAAAAGTGCTCTTCTAAAGCCATCACACTACCCACCCAACCTCACCATAAGGGAAACTTCTTCCACTTGGTTAAAGTAACTCTGCTTCCTCTTGCCATATCCTTAGAGGCAGAAGAAATGACAGCTTATATTATCAACGAGAGAATAACTTAGAGATTCTACATGTACTATCTCATAACACTTCTAAAACCTCCAGGACACTATACTCATCTTTACTTATGTCACTTCAGAGGTTTTTTTTGTTCACAAGTGCTGCTTCTTCTCGTTCCCTGACTGCCTGGATTCCATAATTTTGCCTGCCTTGGCCTTCCACCCACAGTTTATTACCTTTTTACTAAGCATAAACCACGTCCCAGACTCTGAGCGGTAATATGATAGAAGAGAAATGGATTTTTCACTCAAGAAGCTCATAGTCACATGGAAGAGGAAAGTGCACAAATAAAACACTTTTATGAAAAGTGCTAACTGTACTGACATAGGTATGGGATAACTGTGGAGGCACTTAGGTCAGCCTGGGGCCTGGCACAGAAGTTAACTAATGTGAAATCTTGCAGGACAGGTGGGCATTGGCCATGTGAAGAAGCAAGTGGTGTCTCTTCTAAAGGTAGAGACAACAGTAACCATGATGGCCAGAGATGCTGGTGTTGCTTAAGATGAACAGTGAGGGCCTCCCTGGTGGCGCAGTGGTTGAGAGTCCGCCTGCCGATGCAGGGGATACGGGTTCGTGCCCCGGTCTGGGAGGATCCCATATGCCGCGGAGCGGCTGGGCCCGTGAGCCATGGCCGCTGGGCCTGCGCATCCGGAGCCTGTGCTCCGCAACGGGAGAGGCCACAACAGTGAGAGGCCCGCATACCGCAAAAAAAAAAAAAAAAAAAAAAGATGAACAGTGAGGGCTTAGAGACACGGTGGAGCAGGAGAGGACCCCGTTATTAGGGATTTACATTGCTGGTCACGGGAAACCACTGAGAGTTTCACAGGGGAAGCGGCAAGATAAGATTCGCACCATAGAACGGTCACAATGGAGGCAGATGGAACAGACCGACTGGGTAAAAAGACTGGAATGAAACAGGAAGACCAGTCAAGAGATTGTTGTAGGTATCTACGCAGAGAGCCTGGGCTAGTGCAATAACAGCATGGGAACGATAAGTGTTTGGATTTGGGAGATATCTAGGACAGCCTCAACATCTCTAAATTCTTACGTGTCCTTCCATAGTCCCGGACCACTGGCCCTCCCTGCTGGCCTTTGCTGACTTTGTGTTCGTGTTCAATCCATCCCTTCCAGCCTTCTCCACCCTCTTGGACTGCTGGCTCCCAACCTTGATAGAGCTGGGGCCGTTTGGGGTCTAAGTTGATCCTGAATCTATCCTGAATCCTGTATATCTTGGAGTTTCTCTTAGTTTTAATGGTTCACAATCGCTTATTTGTGATACCAAAAAATCAAAGATGCTCTTCAAACCCAAGTGTTTTCGCAAGTTTGAGCAAATTCGCTTGACCACAGAGCTGAATGTGAATTGACGTGAGAACTTAGTGTAAATACTAAAATGTTCTGTCACACAAATATTAGTGAGTTTGATTATGTAGTGTTGGCCCAGACCCTTCTGGGGATATATGCTCTGAAAACCCCAAATCTCTGAATTCGGCTAATGGGGCTGCTAATCAGGGTTTTAGACCTCTGTCTGCATTTTCCCTCATGCCTATGATGTAGAATCAATGACTGTGGCCAACGTTTTCAGTATGTACTGATATGATTGAGTCTCTTTCTCTATTTCCCTAATTCAGTTGTGCTGTGAGTGCTCCTTTATACGCAATTTTAAAACTCCATCAAGGAAATCCACTGAGATAGCAGCTGTTCCATTTAAAATGTTCAGAAATATCTCTGCTCGTTTAAAAATATATGATTTCAAAGACCTATTTAGCCTTTGCCCTGATTTTTCAAAGCAACAGTTTATTCAATTAAAAAGAAACATTTAAAAACAGATAATATTTTTTGCAGTATCTTAGCAACAGGTGATTGAACCCATGCCTAGAACTAGGAGTTGAGATTTTGCCGAAAGGGCCACATACTAGTGATATCTTCCTTTTAACAAATGGAATAAATCTAATATTGTTTTGGACAAGTTGTGCTGGGTTACATCATAATATGAAATTCTGACAACAGAGCCGCACTACAGGGAGGACGAGCTAAGAGTAAAGGTTAGATCCTATAGAGCCCCACAGCTTTTAAGAGAGAAAAGCAAATACCGTGTATCTCCTTCATGCCTAAGCTTCAACTCAGGTGCCTAAAGGGAGTGTGATTAGGCAAGTTTATCCTGGGGCCCGTGGTCATTCAGAATTCAACTGACCAGCAGTGACCTCTGAGGCAGAGAGCTCTGCCCCACTCTTGACAGCCTACCCCAAACTGGAGGTTCACATAGAACTAGAGACAGTGATTCTTAACTCATTTGAGAATTTGATATAAGCCTCACTATAGAAAACTGCATCTTTGAAATATACGTGCAAAATATTTGTATGATTTCTAAGGGTTTCTGCAACAGGTTAAAACCAACTTTGAATCCCGAGTTGTTCACTGTGCCCTGGTAATAGATCCCTCTGTTACGACTTGCTAACTTCCATAACCTCAGTGGAAACGGGGAGAAACAGGGTGACTGAGGTGACTAGTTCTATGGTCCTGAGCATACGTCACAATATAACCTGCCCATTTATACAGACAAAAAGTGGAGTAAGGGTGTTGGGGTATAAAGTCCCATTAATATAAATTAAGGATGAAGTGAGGTTTTTTATGTTTTTTTTTTTTGCGGTATGTGGGCTTCTCACTGTGTGGCCTCTCCCGTTGTGGAGCACAGGCTCTGGACGCGCAGGCTCAGCGGCCGTGGCTCACGGGCCCAGTCGCTCTGCGGCATGTGGGATCCTCCTGGACCAGGGCACGAACCCGTGTCCCCTGCATCGGCAGGCAGACTCTCAACCACTGCGCCACCAGGGAAGCCCCGAAGTGAGGTTTTTTTGAAGCTGTCCTGCCCTTGGAAATGTATGTGCTGATTGGTAAATGTTGGTAGATGCAGTGTTAACCACTAAGGAAAACCCCCTGTGTAAAACTAATTAAAACAACCTTTAATATACGCTCAAGAATGTCTTCAGTCAAGGCCAGGTGTCCAGCTACATTTGCAAAAAGCCCAAAGTATATAATAACAACCTAATATGTGTGCTGTAATAATGAGATGATATATGTGAAATATCTAATAGCCTGGTAACATATAGGTGCCAAGCACATTGTAGTAATTATTATCGTAATTATTGGATATAATTATAATCGTGTAGTGTGATGCAATTGCTAGCATAATCTCTGACTCAATTTGGGCAAAGCCAAAAGAGACCACACATTGAAACAGCAAACCATTGAAAATAGTTTGTAGGTCTGCTGGAATCTCTTTCTGATCAGAGGAAATCTTGATCTCTTCCTTAGTCAGTTATCCAGCAAATATTTACTATTTTCAGATTTCTAATTTATGCCAGGCACTGTATTAGGGGCCAGAGATTCAAAGATAAGTACACGGTGGTCTCTGCCTTCAAGAGGTATGTAATCCAGAAGGAGAAAGACACATATAAATATATGATTGCGATACTGTGTGGAAAGCGAGAGAGATGCGCCCACGGTATTCTGAGAGCACAAAGAAGGTCACTCTAACCTGTGTCGGCAAGGGAGGTGGCTTAGCCCAGGTTTCATCAAAAACAGAGACTTCGGCAAAAGCTTACCGGCTAACACTTGGGAGTGCAACACAGAGAACCAGGACAGAGGTAAAATGGAAAGTCGGCGGAGAAACAGAAGATGAGGGGTGCACTGCCCATGCGGCCACAGCTTCATGACCAACGTGGATGGTTGTTCTTTTTCTCACATCATTCTGAGAGAGACCACATGAACTGCCTCTTCTCAGAACAATACATGGGGTTGCGGAGGAAGGGAGAATAAGTTTTCTAATGACTTTCTTCTGTCTTCCATCTCCCACTGGTAAAAGTCAATTAACTCTTGGATTGTACCACCTGGTTCCCTGGGCCAGAGCCCCCAGGGGCCAGCCAACCTGTTTTGGTCAGTGGGCATAGCGCACAAGGTTCCTCAGGCCATAGTGGAGACCACCAGCTACAACAACATGGCGCCAAAACTAAGGGACTAGCTCAACCTTTGGCTCAGGCTTTTTAGTCTAGAAAGTACAAACAGTCAAGACTGAGAGGGAGGGCTGGCAGAGCTGCACAGATCTAGGGTAGTTAAGAGCTGCATCTGTATAGAAAGGAACGAAAGGGCTTAGTACAGATTGTCAGAAGCTGGCAGGCACCATGAGTTCATGCTCTAACAAAGGTTGAGGCGAACAGGGCTTGAACCACAAGCACTGACTGGAGAACATATACATCCGAGAGGGAAGGAAACTCACAATGAAAAGAGCAGATTTCTTCCTCCAACTGTATACATGATAGAAAGAACGGGGGCAGACAGAAGAGCAGGAGACATTTCCTCCGGCAGAAATACGCCTGTAGCCAAAGGAAATGATTTCCCCTCCAAAGACGCAGAGCATTCTTTAACCCCTTCACCTACCTGTTCTCTCCTGCATTCATTCATTCATCCAACATCTGTTCAGCGGTGCCTGTCATAATAGGCACCTGGTGAACGGAGTGGCTAGGTGGCCCTTGAGGTGCTCACGTCTAGCAGTGACACATAAACAATACCTGGAGGTGAACACTCCAACAGAAATGTGTAACAGGGGGAGCACGGAGGAAGGGAGGGGTTACTCTTTTAAGGGAGTAAGAAAATGCTCACTGCCTCAGAAAGGAGGCTCATTATAAACCGAGCCTTGGAGACAAAGTTTCAGTTTGTCCTGCAGGGAAGACAGAAAAAAATATCCCCATCCATGAGGGCATCATGCATAATCAGAATTGGGAGGGGCCATGCTCTGTGTGACTGGAGCTTGGGTCTCATGCCGAGTCAAAAAGCAGACCGGTGGCAAACTTAAGATAATAATTCAGAGCATCTTACTTCCACCGGGATAATCTTTCTATAAACTGATGTTTCTTTCCATGTCAATCAAAAACCAGTTGCAAAGGATTCAATGCTTTTAAGGCTACCCAAACCCACAGTGGGGCTACCCAGAAGGAAGAGATAGAGCCTTTGCTCTTAGAATGCCCCCCCACCCCTGCAAGAGCTCACACCCAGACAGCCATCCACTGGAGAACTCTTTCCCACCGCAGCTCACCTGGGGGTCAGCCCACCAGAAATGTGCTTGGAGTGGCAGCACAGCTGGCAGAAGATAACGCCTCCCCCTGCCTTTGATCTGCGGGCATGGTAATTGTCAGACTGTACATTTCTGCTAGTGATGAAAACACTAACAATACCCCACCCCAACCCTTAACCCTGAACCATGAGATTGATAACATTCTCCAGAACAAGCAAGGGTATGGTCTGGAGCTTGAGCCCTGGCATTTGGAAGAAAACCCTAAATAGAGCCTCTCTGGTTTGGGGCATGACATGATGGTGGTGCTGGGGATTTGCTCCTTTGCAGGCAGATGTCACATTCAAATGAAAGTGGTTTTACACAAGGGATCTGAAAAAACCCGAGAATGTTTGCTATTAAATTCCGGCTGGCTGGCCCACCCCAAGCACTGAGACAATCTGCCTCTATGCTGGGAAGGAAACTTGGAAGGATGTCTCTAGGCCTTGGCACAAAACAGGCTTTCTGGGCCTTGGTGACATATAGGTGCTTTGTAATGTAGCCCATTTGTTATGCTGTTTAAATATGTATACGCTGGGTATGGAAAGCTAATATCTGGAACAATAAGGTAATCCTATATGCTTTTTCAATGAAAAACACCAGGATAGGGTGACTTGCTGCCAGAGTTCTGCCATTCTGGCTTAATTCTGTCTTTCAGTTATGTGATATCTCTGAAGGCATACTTTGTTAAAACTGCGTGGAGAAAATGAGCCACAAACAATATCCACTCCATCTTTTAGGATCAGGAGGCCAATTAAACATAGCTTCATTTGAAACTCAAAGAAACAACCAGGGAAGCAAACTTCTCAGCTGTCTGGCCCCCACTCCCAGTGGCCCGCTGCACTGTCTCTAAAAGATGGTTAAGTGTGGCAAACGTGGGGAAAGAGGTGAGTGAGGAGAATAGAGCTATGCTTTCCCAAATATTTTGAAAAGTGCTTCATAGGAGGGAGACATCAAGATTCTTTGGCATGTTAAGAGGCAGTGCAGGGCCTCCCTGGTGGCGCAAGTGGTTGAGAGTCCGCCTGCCGATGCAGGGGATACGGGTTCGTGCCCCGGTCTGGGAGGATCCCATATGCCGCGGAGCGGCTGGGCCCGTGAGCCATGGCCGCTGAGCCTGCGCGTCCGGAGCCTGTGCTCCGCAACGGGGGAGGCCACAACAGTGAGAGGCCCGCATACCGCAAAAAAAAAAAAAAAAAAAAAAAAAAAAGAGGCAGTGCAGTGTAGCTTCCTGGGGGCCATGATTTTGGCAATATGTTCCATTGGTGTGGAACAAATAGTTAAAATCAAAAATAAAATTGGTAGGGGTGGGACTGCAGGGAAAGGGGCTAGTGAATCTATAGATAAGCAGGTGTCAACAGAGTTCTGGAGATAAGAGACCTCGCTCCCCATGAAGCGCTGCCAGCCTGAGCATGGGAGTGCCAGCCAGGCTCCAGCAGGCAGCACTTCCTTGCTCACGGGCTTTCTGTTCCTGCTCGCCTTCTGCTCTCCGGGGAGAGGCAGCATGGCTAATGGAAAGAGCCCAGACATTGAAGTTGGGAAGCCCTGATTTTACATCCTGGCCCTGGGTGTATTCACATTGGGGTGAATTATTTATCCACCCCGACCTTCCAGTTCCTTTATGAAAATTTGAATAACGGTCTTAAACTGACAGGGTTGCCATAAGAAATCAAAGTACTGTAATATATAAACTTGCCAAGCACAGTGTCTGATATAAACTGGGATGCCACCAATAGGCAGCTGACCCAAGATGCATGATGGCCCCTAAAGAAATAATCATCTTAAAAACATGCAAGATGAAGCCCTACCAGATACCTAACAAACAGGACTCCACTGTCATTTCTCCAACCCTTGACAGCCCCAGTGGCTGCAGGAAGACCTGGTTCCCTCAGTTTAGTTCCTCAGGTCCACCTCCTACGCCACCTCCTCTGAGAAGCCTTCACTGATTCTCTGGGACAGAAAGCTTTGTGAGCCTCTTCTGTACTCCCAGTGTCATAGGACACGTTGCACTTCCTTATGATTTCGTGTATCCTTGTCTGTTTCCTCCACCAGCCTGTGAGCTCCCTGGGAATCATGTCTTATTTATCTCTGTATCCTCCCCTTTCCGCGTGGCTAACATAGAGTGATACAGAATAAGCATTTCCAACATAACTGACGAATGAATGAGTGTATGAATAGATGAATACGTGAATAGGATTAAATGAATAACTATCTCCTTCATCTCCGAGCTGAAAGTTCAGACAGATTTCTGAGTCATGAACAGGTTTCCCCAGTCTTGTCACTAACCATGAAAACACAGGCAAGGAAGCCCTCAGTAAACCACATCTCAAAGAAACGATAGTTTCTGAGCTCCTTTTCTCTGGGTAAACGTCTATCTGTGGAACCATGGAGTCGTGAAAACCACTGTCAGGCTCAGAGAGGAGCTCACTGCCTTGAGGGTGGGTGAATTGAAATTGTTTAGCAGCCAGAGATTCCTCACTGGAGCAGGTGTCTTCTTCCTTTGTTTAAATGTTTCCAGCATCATTTACTTGGGACTTTCACAGGCTGCTTCTGTCTCAGACGAAAGCATGATTCAGAGCCACCCTTGTATTTGTTGGCCCAGTTACCTTCCCAAGAAGACAATTTTTCAGAAGAAACATCAAGGCCCATCTATACTTGGAGGCAGCAAAAAGCACACACCCAAATGACAACTATGGCTGGTGCCTCCACAGAGGCATCCATATCATCTTCCTTCTGGTCTCAGGAGAGCTCAGTAACAGACCAGGCTGTCCTGTTCTCTTGTTCACATTATATTAAACGCTCACTCCAATCTCTGAGGGCAGCCCTGATCAACAAGAAATGCAAGTCTGGGAAGGCACACACGATTGGAGGTGTGGATCGAAAACGGGAGTGGGTAAGAACAGAGGACATGAAATACCAGAGGCATTTCAATCACAGGAGCTATTTTTGCCTGGTTAGACAAATAAACATCAGGAAATGGAGAATCACAAGAAGTCTTCAGACCTCTGTTCAATCTTTCCTCTCTCAAACCTCTACTGAGCCCGAAGTGGTTTGAGTGTCCACGCATGGCTGTGGAGCTGCTTGCATCAGATCCTGGAGAATCAGGATTCCCACACGCTCTGCTGGGGATTGACAGAGGGCCCAACAAGTAAATGCCCCTTTCATCCTAAGTTAATTCACAAGATACTTAGTATAACTTTAGATTTTTGACGAAATGGGTTTGCGAATATTTTACCCCATTTTAGACAAGCTTACTCTCCAGTAATTGGCAGCGCCCAGCAATTCTTTAAGTCCCTGAAGAGGCAGAACCTTCTGGTCCAAGATTGCTCTCAAAACAACTGACAGCAAACCAGATGGTCCTCTATCTGCAGGCAGGCTGGTTTCCAAAGAGACAGTGATGCTGACTTCAATTTCTTTTCCCAGCTCACCAATTGTGTAACACTCCCTCCTCCTCCAAAGGAGTGAAGGGTAGAGAGGGCTGGAGTGTTACACTGGCTAAAAGCCCCTCTGTATACAAACATAGGAACTCCCCTTTTTTGATATGACTAATGCTCACATATAGCTTCTCTGTGACCTGCTGCTCCCCCAGGAAGAGAAGAGCTAGTCCTACTCTGTTAGTTAGACTTCAGCATAATCATGATGAAGTAACAGTCCATGGAGATTCCACTTGCTATTGGAGAAAATCCACAAAAACCAAATTAACCAGAACACTCAGGCGAGTGTTCTCCTCTCTCCGTGGGACCTTGTACTCTTATCCCCCTACAGGAGAAAAATAGTAATCACAACAGAGTTGATTAATACCTGAAATTTATTCAGAATCATAACAGCTATTTCTGGTCTGGGCCAACAAACATTTGCCTAATTGCTCAGAACTTCTGCAGCTAAAATTATATGCCATGAGATATGATAATTAAAACAATTGTACTGTAAGAATGGACCTAACACAGCCTTAAGGATGTTTCTGAGAAACCACTTACTAAGACTGGATAATTAACAGACGTTTCACATATATGCTCAATGCTTAATATGAAATGTATGGAATTTATTATTTATAACAACGGTTAATTTAAAGAATTAATTACTAATTACTCAAAATTTTTCCATTTTCCAAGCATTATAGCTAGCCTGGCTTTCACTGCATTGTCATTTAAAACAAATAAAACTGAGTCTTGATTTCTGTCAGTTAAATAAATATATTCTGTTGAAGCTTAAATTATCATCCATCTTAGCAAAAGGGTTATATGTTATATTAGCAGTCAGTGACTGATTAGTTATTTATTCTCTTAAAGAGTAACTGAAGGAGATTAATATTCTGATAAGCTTGTCACTGATTTCTGAAGAATGCCTGGCTTTCTTTCATCACTTGAACTATAATGTGTCAGACATAAATTCCATTACAGTTACAATTAGTACTAATGCCCCCCAAATTATATTTAATGGAAAGGTCATCATTTTAACTACAAATAATTTCTTTCTTATAAGTTCTAAATGGATTTCCATGAAAAAAATCATAGTTAAATTAATGTTGCAGAAAGAACAGTAAGTAAATCAGAAAGACATAAGTTGAAAAAAAAGACATATATTTTGCTTATTTTTCCAGCTGGATTACATTTTTCACTCATGTTCCGCCAGTATGGGTTTTTAGGTGATAGGGGGAGGAGGTGAAGAGAGAAAGAAAGAGAAGATGGGAGACCTCATGCTGGCTAGGTACTAGGTATGTTTCAGACACAGTGCAAGATGATTAAACATTGCTTCTTCCAATTCTTACAATAACCCTGAAGTACACATGTTTCCTACTTTACAGAGTAGCAAAAAGAGTCTCCTAGAGGTTGAATCCCGTAGGCAACTTCACTCCCTCAGGGTTTGAGGAAGCGAAAATTAAACCTAGGTTTGTCCAGCTCCAAACCTCCCACCCCCATCGACAGCGGTTGTTGCTTCTCATTCTTCTGGGTAATGACAGCTGCTGGCAAGAGCTCCACATTCCCACCAGCATGATGGGTAAAGGCCTGACCTAGATTATGCCGGGGTAAGTGATCAAGAGACTAAGTCTGCCCTGTGGTACTTAGAGTCCCTCTCTGATTTTTCTGTAAGCTGAGTTCCCCTATGCATTTCTTCTCAGACATTTCTGAAAGCATCCATGAATATAAAGCAATATGAGACAAATAAGATAATAACTGAGCCAGTATTTTGACAGGAGGACTATAGTGCTTCTTAACATGAAAACAGCATATTGTGAAATGACCATATTTTAAAATGACCATGAGATTTAGAATTAAAAGACCCAAGTTTTAAGTCGTGAGAAGCTAGACATAAATTAACAACAAACAAAAGACCTATTTCCTATAAATTTCAACACACACTCACATACACACACACACACACTGATCCCTATATGAGATAGAGTTTACTTTGATAAACTATTTAGAAATAAGAACACATTGAGTGCCTCTCACTGGTTATGTGACCTTGCAAAAGCCACTTCTGAGCCTCAGTTTCCTCATCTATAAGTAGGAAGATTGGATTACATCACTGGGTCTCAAAGTGGGAACTTGTTAGAAATGTAGCTTCTTGGGCCACATCCTAGAACCACTACAGTAGGTAGGTCATCTACATGGGTCCGCATGAAGTTCTAAAAGGTTCTATGCCCAATAACAAATGCAACCCCTTCCCACTGCACTTTGCACGTCATTTTAGTATACACTATTCCTTGTGAACAACAAACACTCATTTAGCATTAACTATGCGTCTAGTGGAGGCATCCTTTGATACATAGAGCCTCAGCCCCTACGCCTTGAGAAGTTCACTGTCTCCTGAGAAGAAAAAGGCAAGTCAACAGAAAACCAGGCATGATAAGTGCAGTATTGTGGTAACCCCAGGGGCTATGGAAAGACAGAAGAGGGAGCAGTGACTCCGAATGGAGGAGCTTTAACTCAGGTAGGGGATGGGGAAAGGAGAGGGAGGGAAGAACTCAGGTTATAAAGAGAAGGCTTCTGGGAGAGGGGAACTTTTCTGCATATTAAGTCCAATGCGAAAAGTATTAATTTACATATTTTACAGGGGAAACGGAAGATCACAGCAAAATGTCCAGGTTCACACAACTACGGAGTGAAAGAGTTGAAATTTAAAGGCAGATCTTTGGACTTAGGGCTCCTATTTTATTCGATTCTGTGCTTCTACAGTTCTTGTAGTAAAGCAACTGTTAGGGGGCAATGGAGCCCACCCCCTCATTCCCCCCACCCCCAGGAATAAAGTACAATCTCTGTAGGTCTGGAGGCAGGGGGAGGAGCCCTTCAGCAGTCAGTGCAGAGAGCTGGGGCCCAGGCAGTCACCAGTGAGCCTATTAAATGTATCAGATGTCATCGGTACCTCCTTTATCCTTCTCACTTTGGACCTCACAGGCTGATAAGAAGGGGAAAGCGTTATAACCCAGAAGTAAAACTGTTGCATGATTATAACCCTGACAGCCTCCCTCTAATGAGCTTCCCTGCAGATAGGGAGAGGGGAGAGTGCTTTGATCTCCAGGAGCAGGAGGCTGAAAGGACCACTGTTTGGAGCAAAGCCGTCTGATGGGGTCCAGTCTTCCAGTAATCAAAGTCACAGCTACCATCTGAGCCATTTGTGAACCGCAGATAAGATTAGCTGCTCATTTGATAGATCAGCTACCACCATCAATGGAGGCTAATTGTATCTGAAATATGACCAGGGGAGTGTCAGCTCCTGGAGACAAGCATTTCCTTCATCCTGAGTTTGAAGCTGGGACAACATTTTGTGTTTGAAAACTTGAGTTAAATGTTAATGCGGGCAGCGTGTTTCTCCTTTTTCCCCTAGCTGCGAGAGAAGAGGAAACGTGGGGTCCTTTGAATTAGACATCAATCTGTACTTATATTTTTACAAAGCTTCTGCATTGTGCTGTCAGAGAATACGTCCTTTTTGGGTGCAAGACGGTAGGTCCAGGAATATTTGCACCATGGAATTCTTTCATAGCTTCAGAGCTAAAAATGGAAAGTGCTCCAGCTTTGGAAAATCGTGTCCAGGAAGACAGGCTTTGAAATTCTAGAGTGTTGTGTGCTGTAGGAAAAGAAGGGATGATTGGTCGGTTGGAATTTGAAGACATTTATATGGGTAGCATTTTGCCTCAGAGGCTGATGTGACTGACAGCTTTACTTTCCTCGAATTTATTCCCATGTCAGTAGAACTTGAGCTTGAAATGAATCACGATTAGGCGACTTGGACGGCTCCGACGCTTTGGCAAATGAAGAAAGCCCATCGTTCCACTCCACGTCCGCTGGGTCTTTGCTACTAAAGATATCATCCGCTCTTTTGTATTCTCCAGGCACGAGAACGTTGGATTTCTCGTCCTCTGAACATTTCTGTCTGTGATTGTAAGCCATTCTAACTTTCCTCTTTTACTAAGGGGAGAACACAAATCCCCCACTCCCATCTCATCAAGCTGCAGCTCGGGCTGCTCTATTTCTAGCCTCATCCACTATAGCTCTTAAATTGCTAGGTTGTCCCCATGTCCAGGCGGCTAGTCAAAGCTGCCTGAAAATGGCAAGGTATATGAGAAGCACCTCATTATGGCTCCCAAAATACACAGACCCAGAATAGCCTTGTGCAGTTGGGGTAAGAAAAGAATGAGGGGACCAAGAACAGAAACCCTGTCTCCCACCCTGGGTAAGAGCTAGAGGAAAGTTCTGTCACCTTCCCACGAACTCTCAAGCTCTGATGGCTGGGCAGGGACCACCTTCATGGACTTTCCCCTACTTCCCAGGTTGGGTTGATACCCTGTCCTGTCAGCATCTGACATCTCAGGTTTAGAAACTATCTTAACCTTGTAGAAGATGGTGACCATAGTGACAATGCTCCAGTGGGACCTCTAGGTTCGGGTCTCAGAACCACAGAACATTACAGGTAGAAGAGCCTTTATATGAAGAGTACCCTTAAAATGCACGAGGCACTGTGCAATGCATTTTCACTCCATAACTCATTTAATCCTCATCAATAACTTCAGAGGGAGTTACAGTTATTATTTCTGCTTTAAAGAGGAAGAGATTAAGACTCAGAAAAGTTTATCATATTGTCCCAGGAACACAGCTAGTCAGTGGCAGAGCTGGCATATGAAATCAGATTTGTTTGACTGATGGCAAAACCTTCACTTTTTAATACTGTGAAATACATCACTTGGGTTATTCCAACCTTTTTTTTTTTAAATGTTTTGCAACAAAAAACTTGACTAACCCACTTTAGCACAGCTAGGAGCATCTTTGGAATACAGATGTGCAAGCACTTTTCTCAAATCACATAATCATGGGATACCTGGAACTAGAACCCAGGACTCAACTCCCAGGCCATTTCTCTGTTTGCTCTGTATTTGTTCCAAAGCGTAAGGTGAATCCACTCTGCATCTGGCACACATTGGGATGATGCCAACAGAGGGTGCCAGGAAAAAGCCCTTCTACATCCAAGAGGACAACACAAAAAATTGAGAATCAAGTGCACTTTCTGATCACTCATGATGAAGCATGAGCTTGCTTTCTAGAATACTCCATGATTCAGAGTTGCACTTTCTTCAAGGATTCTAGATGGCTAAGGATTGCCTACCTGATCCAATTACTAACTCCACGTATTAAAATCCTGAGGTTTGAGGATCATAGTGCTTTACTAGGTCTTGTTGGACCTCAGCAAATGGGGTGTGAAATCAGGGAGGCAACTGAGATACAGTAAAAGAGAATGTGTTACTGCTAAGTTCTGTGACATCAGGCCTCAGGAATTAAGATGGGCAGGAAGTGCTCTGAGATCAGAGACAGAGAGGTCCTTTCCTGCAGAACTGTGGGTGAAGACTATTTGCCATAGGTGGGGAACATTACCCACCATTTGAAGAGCTTCTTTAGGCCTCCTGTCAACAACCACACCATGACTCTGCTACAGCATCTTAGGTTGCTACAGGGAATCAGGCTTTTTTTTTTCTTGACCTCACTCACACTTTCCCAGTTTTTATTTTCCCATGTAGTTTTACCTCATGTCTTGGAGAAGCATCTTTAGCCATTCCTAACATTCTGAGCATGATTTAATTCAGTTCAACAGTGCTCACTGAGTAGGCTCTGTGCTGGGGATGCAGGGAAGAATGTGGAGCCCATCTCCGGGCGTCACGGGAGCACACCTGGAGGTCAGCCTTGCCCGTGAATTAAATTTCCCCAGGATTCCAAACAGGAATGGAGGATAATTCCACACTGCTTTGGAAGTCAGGAGGCCTGGGTTCCTTCTAATCTGACCTCAGTCAGCTGTCTCACTTTGAGCAAATCCTGGTTTTCTTCTCTGGAACTCATTTTCTACACTTTAAAAATGAGGAGACCCTATGGGTCTTACTCTAAGTCTGTATGATTCTAAATCTTTGCACATTGTCTCCAGGGACCATTCTGAAAGAGGCTGATTCTCAGTAGGCACTGAAAGGATGAGTACAGAGGGACATTTGATGAAACACCTGACCGCTTCTCTTCAAATGTATCAAGGTCATGGAAGACAAGAAGGACCAAGAAACTGTCACAGGTTTGAGGAGACCAAGGAGGCACGACATCTAAATGCAACGTGTGGGAGCCTGATGGGATCCTGGAGCAGAAAAGGGATGTTGGTGGAAAAACTGGGGAAGTGTGTAAGTCTATAGTTAATAGTATTGTGACAGTGTCAATTTATGTTTTGATATCATAGTTATATAAGACATTAGCATTAGAGGAGATTGGGTAAAGAGTATATGGAAACATTCTATAATGTCTTGCAAATCTTTTTTAAATAAAAAATTATCACCATATAAAAAATTAAAGATAATTAAAAACATGAGTATATATTTTCCCAGAAAGTGGGACTGTAAATTTCTCAAGGCCAGGGGTCTTCTTTTCTCTTTCTGTATGTTCTTTAGCACCTAGCATAGAGGTATACGGCAGTAAGTTCTCAAATTCTTATTGAAATCAAGCTGGCCAAAAATGATTCATAACCAAATTTTAACCTGGAATAGAGCAACGTATAACCTTGTCACTGTTATAAGAAGTTAGTATTGCAATTGTGGTATTTCTACAACTAAAACCAAAAAAAAACCTCCGGAAAAATGCCATCGTTTCCTGGCACCAAGGAAAAGCAATCTTTCCACGTTCAAGCCAGATAGCCGGACTGATTCAGGAAAATAAAAAGGAAAGAAAGAAAAAGTAACAACACAAAAGATCAAGTGGCTCCTTTAAAAAAAAAACCCATCATCTTTGCTATGTGGACTGAGCCAGAAGCTCCAGATAACAGAAACCACTAAAGAAAAAAAAAGAACAAAAAACCCTCGGGGCTTTCAATTTGTTTTTCATAATAAATGAATTGCCCCCACCAAAATGCAGCCTTGAGGAGTTAATTAAACAGCTGCCCCCATGGCTGATTCTGAGATGTTAGGAGGCCCATGACAGGCTGCTAAACAAATGGGGCAATAAAGGTGTGGGCTGTTTGGCTTGATTGAAGAGCTTGAGTTTTTCACCCTTTAGTCTCTAAACCATCTGGAAGTGAGTTCATGGAATGTGGGATGGCAGTCTCTCTGCTCTTATCTACTGATAAGATTCTCTGCCTCAAACACGTGTACTAGAAAAGCAGGGAACAAATAGTTTAGACCTTAAACAACTTGCAAATCCCTCTAAAGTTCATGTTGTGCTATAGCACAGAGGGAAGTACACTCATCTCACATTTTGTCTCCACGGAATGAATCTAGGGCTTTTGATGTCAAAATGAGCCAAGACTGAAAAGTTGATCTAAAGGAAAACTGTGCTTTGGTTTTGATTCATGAGTTTCACCCGCTTTCTCTGAGTCTCCACAAATTTTAGGCTATAGAGGTCAGGCTCCTGAGAGTTGCCCTAAGATGAGACTACCATGCAAAGGATGTTTGAGCAAAGAATTTGAGGATAAGGACCCATATCTTTCCATGTGTACCACTGTTGTTCAAGTTGAATCATAAAAAACAAAATATCTGAGGATGGCCTACAACTTCACTGACAGAGGGTTCAGGTGTCTGATGACAAAAAGGTTTGGCAGCTGGGAAGGAAAGAAATATGGAGGTTGTTCTTTTTGCTTTTAAAGTCTAAAAGTAAAAGATTATAAGTAGTGGGCATGTGTCTGGTGGGTATATGAGATTGTGTGTGGGTGTGAGTGTAAAATTAAATTTAGACTAAACATAGTCAGGAGAAAACATAATTAGATGAGGCTAGTAACATCTTGGGTGAGACATACACACACACATACACAAAAGAACTGAAGAGATGCAGTAGCCTCCAAAAAGCCTTTAGATTTCTACCATTTTAATCATTCATTCAGTCCCCTATTTTTGAGCTCCTAGTATGTTCTAGGCACTAAGTGGACCTTAGGAATATAAAGTCAGGTGATACATTTAAACCCTGTTCTCAAAGATTGTGCAGTCTACTGAAATAGACAGACATACAACTGTAGGGCACATTTAGAGGACAGGGTGATAAGAGCCACCATAAAAGCAAATTCAGATTGCCCTGTAGGACCAGACACAGGGTAGCAGTGAACAGAGAAAATACCTCATGTGTCATTTGTTTTTCAAAACAAAAGATGTTTCTCCCTTTCTTGGCTCATCCCACCTCAGACTGATCTTTAAACTCAAAGAGATACTAAGGCTTTAATATTTGTTTGTGGAGCTAGAAAAACACCATAGCACCCTTGATCAGAATGTTTCTTTTCTCTGGTCTCAAAAATCTCAAGTTTAAGCTGTTTGAATGACGGGTAAAATTATTTTTAAAAGAATAAGAAAATCACCACTGAATTTCATTTACTCACTCAAATGTTTTTTAAAGTGCTGATTCTGGTGCCCATGCCAGACAGTTCAGCACCTTTGTCTTAACTCGTTCAAAAGGGGCCACGCTGGTGTTAATTTCTTATAAAGCTTAATTGTTTTCATAGTGAAAAAGTGATCCCATTTCCCTTTCTTGACAAAAGGCAAAGTGATAATTTTATCTATACAATCTCACTAGAGTCAGAGAAGTTGTCTAAAGGCATTATGACTAATTGCAAAGCAACACAAAGATAATGATGGTCTATTGGACAAAATGACTTCAAATATCTTAGCTCTGGTCAAACAAAATCAATCGAATTACTTTATGCATAGCTGTGATATTAATATAATGCTCTTGTGAAATGAACAATAGGCAAATAAACCTACAAATACAGCAGGCATGACAGATCAGCTGTGATAAACTTTTGTTGAAATCAATGGTTCCCTTGAAAATATCACAGCTCTTTAAGGGCCCTATGTCTGTACTCACACATAGAACTCAACTGACTTTGTCCTTTGAATTTACAATTTTTTGTATTATATACTTAAAATACCCTCAAAATACCCAAAATGGATATTCTAAGTTCCCTCTACAGCTCTTCAAATATGAATGCTTTTGATTTTACCAAGTGTGCTCCTGGGTTTAGTTTCTCTGGCTAAATGTGGAAAAGGCTTCTGCTTCCAGAGGTCAAGCATTATCTTGATTTAGCAGGTTGGGCCCCTGAATCACTGCTATGCTCAGTAGCAAAGAATGCAGGCTGGGGAGGATTAATTACCAAAGCCAGTAATCCTGACTCCAACCTCCAAAAATATGGGGAAGTCCAAAAAAACTCTTGAAAGTGATTTGCAACATTCTGTTCAGATCAGCCTCATGAGTAATGTCACTCTGACACCTCCTACCCATGTAAACATAATTATTGCAGACACATCAGATATACCTTCTGAACCTTCTCCTTTTCACCCTAAGGCTCAATTTTCCCTCCTCTGAAAGAAGATCAACATAGTTGTAGTAATAGCTTCTTCCTCTGTCTTTCGTGAAACAAATATCCTCAAAGTGTAAGGATGCTGGTAGCCTGTTTTATGACAAGTTGCGTGACTCCCACAGGCATGGGCAAAAAATTAATTATGTACTTTGGTCTCAAGCCCAGGGGATGTAGGCTCTCTTGGCAAAATCTGGTAAGCCAGACCAAACCCTGCAATTCCTGTCATTTCATATCAGCGAAATCTCTGTTTACTAGCAAGTAACTAGAGAGAAAATTCCCGGTTGACCATTAAAACTCCTAAACAGATACCACTTTCATTTACTTTGATCTGGGCTCAGTCAGCTCAAATTTTTCCACAAGATCACATGTCTGCTGTATCACAGGATTAATTCTGTGCATGAAAATATGCACAGCTGAGGTTATTCATCAACTGAACTTAAATAAAAGGCATCACTGAATTATATATATAAATATTTACATATATATACAATGCATACACATATCTAGGTATCTATATCTGTATCTATATCTAGACACACAAAACCATGCCACCTACTAGAGTGTGATATTGTCTAAGCAAGGGTCCTAGGTTCAGAATGCTAAATGTACCTTAATACATCCCTTCCATCAATAAAAGTTCAATACAGTTATTGGGAAATTTAGTGGGAAAACAGCATCTCACAATAAATGGTACAAACAAGTTTTACTTAAAATTTGGAACCTAATACCATTTGCTAATGGCTGGGCATAAATATAATTAAAACACATATAACTAAGAAGAAAATGTATTAGAACAGCTGATACAAAAAGAAATGTAATTGTCAAGGGATGCTAAAATCCCAGTTTATTACACACACGTACCCAATATGTGTCACGTGGTGGATTCTTTTCCGTCACAAGAAACTGTCAGGGATTTTAAAAAATAATATTGTACCGAAGGAAGGGCTTAACGAACTTAACAGATTTGGAGACTTACATCCACATCCACTGTGTCCAGCTCAAAGTTTGGAAGGAGGCACATCCTGAGACTTGAGAGGACAGAAGGCAATTCTGATGGCTTCATACTTGCTTTGCTGGACCTGTAAAGGTATCTGGAAATTAACATTGAATAACTGATAAACCAAGTACATGGTTCTTCTCCTTTGAGCCAGTATTTACGTACCTAAACTTACATTTTATCTGCCATTCCCTTGGACAAGGTAAAGTGGAAAGGTAGGTTTGTCCTAGAACCCCAAGGGAGTCAGAGCACAGTGAGTAGTGGGAGGTGTGTCAGGTCACCTGGCTCTAAGTGTTATGCTCAAAGCTAAAGTCCTTTCTCTTAAGGAGCTTATATTGGGAAAGAGGCACAGTGAAAGACAATAAACACATAAACCAGTAGGTAAGTGAATGGCATTTAAGTGGCAGTAAGTATTTGAAGATAAAGAAGGTATTTCCAAGGAGAAGCAGAAGGGACCTCTCTAACTAGAATGATCTCATTGTGGATGTAACTTCTAAGCAAATCCTTTATCCAAACAGAAGAAAGAGCAAATGCAAAGACCCTGAGGTAGAAGAAAAGTTATCTTGTTCAGGGCACAGAAAAAAGTCCAATTTGGCTTCAAAGATTGAGATGTTTGAAACATGATGGCTGTAGGCAGAATTCTAAGATGGCCCCCAAGATTTCTCACAGAAAGTAATCTTTTCCGCTGTATTCCTTCATATTCCCTTTCTTGTCCATGATGCATGAGATAGCCAGAAGAAAGTTCATCTGGATTTTTTCCCATGTATCTAAATATATTTAGATTATTTCCAACTGTTTTCTTCATTGCAGTTTTTACTTTCTATTTATTTGCTTCTTAAAAAATGTATACAGATTTGTTTCTTTTAATGAGATTTGGTTCTTCCCTCCTCTTTGTATTTACTAAGTGGGCAATAATTCACAGGCTGAGTCTGAGAATGGGTTAATCCCTTTGCAGTCTGGGTATAACTGAGTTTCCGCCCTTGGTTCAAATGCTAAGTGAACCTGCATAACCAGCTTCAGGTGCAGTTTAATCTCTAGGCCACTGTTTATTTGTCAAAGGCCTTGATGTGCACTCCTGTAGGTCAAAAGGCACAGAAATGAGGGGTGGCAGAGAGGTCAGACCCTGGGGAACTGTGGAAACAGCTAGGACTCCAGTAGACTTGGCCATTAGCTCCCTGTGTGGCCTGGGACAGGACCCAAAGCTCCCTAAGCTTCAGTTTCTACTTTTTTACATGAGGTCCATGGCCCAGAGAATCCCTGAAGGCCGCCACCTCCCCCACCCTGATATCTTACCCAGGAGGCAGTGAGCTCTGGGGAGAGGGGCCAATCCAACTTATAGAAAGAATTACTGCTGCCTGATCTCACTTCGTATTTCCTGAAGAGCAGTTCTTAATACTTGTTGAATATTTACTGGGTGGGGTTCTTTGTTAATTACCTTAGTACATTATCACATTTAATCTTCACAAAACTCTGTGGAATACTTACTGTTACTCTACTAAATTTTAGATAATAAAATTTAGACTGAGTTAAGGAATTTCATCAAATGACACAATTAGAAAGCAGCAAAGTTAGATTACTTCAGTTTTTATACATACCATGTTTTAACGTTTTAGCTCTATTCCAACTGCTGAAATATAAATTAAAAGCAATGCTCAATTACATAGGATCTTAAAATAATGTAAATGGCATAGATGTAATGCCAACCGGGTACCAAACACTACACTAGATGCTTTACATAATTTTCTCTGCAAAGAATATATTTCTATTCCCCATTTCCTGCTAAAGAAACTAGGACTTGGAGAGTTTAAGTAATTTTGCCAAAGTCCCACATCAAAACTGTGATGAGGCAGAGCTGCTGGTCTGTCTGACTGCAAAGCTCATTCTCTTCCACAGCATCTTGTGGCTTCTACATGACAGAGATCACTGGGGAATGGGATCACGTGTTATAAAGTAAGGCAAAGACACATGGTTGGCAGAGCATGGACACAGAGCTGAGGGTAGAGCAAAGGGATGGCTTTTTATGAAGAAAAAAATGAAGGTGTGAGACACCAGTTAGAATAGGCATCATCAGAAAATCTACAAACAACAAATGCTGGAGAGGGTGTGGAGAAAAGGGAACCCTCTTGCACTGTTGGTGGGCATGTAAATTGATACAGCCACTATAGAGAACAGTATGAAGGTAACTTAAAAAACTAAAAATAGCATTACCATATGACCCAGCAATCCCACTACTGGGCATATACCCAGAGAAAACCATAATTCAAAAAGACACATGCCCTATCAAATTACCAGTGGCATTTTTTACAGAACTAGAACAAAAAAGTCACAAAATTTGTATGGAGACACAAAAGACCCCGAATAGCCAAAGGAGTCTTGAGGGAAAAAAATGGAGCTGGAGGAATCAGACTCCCTGACTTCAGACTATACCACAAAGCTACAGTAATCAAGACAATATGGTACTGGCATAAAAATAGAAATACAGATCAATGGAACAGGATAGAAAGCCCAGAGATAAACCCATGCACCTATGGTCAACTAATCTATGACAAAGGAGTCAAGGATATACAGTGGAGAAAAGACAGTCTCTTCAATAAGTAGTGCTGGGAAAACTGGACAGCTACATGTAAAATAATGAAATCAGAACACTCCCAAACACCATATACAAAAATAAACTCAAAATGGATTAGAGACCTAAATGTAAGACCAGACACTATAAAACTCTTAGAGGAAAACATAGGAAGAACACTCTTTGACATACATCACAGCAAGATCTTTTTTTGACCCACTTCCTAGAGTAATGGAAATAAAACCAAAAATAAACAAATGGGACCTAATGGCACTTAAAAGCTTTAGCAAAGCAAAGGAAACTACAAACAAGACGAAAAGACAACCCTAAGAATGGGAGAAAAAATTTGCAAACAAGTCAATGGACAAAGGATTAATCTCCAAAATATATTAACAGCTCATGCAGCTCAATATTAAAAAAACAAACAACCCAATCCCAAAATGGGCAGAAGACCTAAACAGGCATTTCTTCAAAGAAGACATACAGGTGGCCAAGAAGCACATGAAAAGCTGCTCAACATCACTAATTATTAGAGAAATGCAAATCAAAACTACACTGAGGTATCACCTCACACCAGTTAGAATGGGCATCATCAGAAAATCTACAAACAACAAATGCTGGAGAGGGTGTGGAGAAAAGGGAACCTTCTTGCACTGTTGGTGGGAATGTAAACTGATACAGTCACTATGGAGAACAGAATGGAGGCTCCTTAAAAAACTAAAAATAGAATTACCATATGACCCAGCAATCCCACTACTGGGCACATACCCTGAGAAAACCATAATTCAAAAAGACACATGCACTCCAATGTTCATTGCAGCATTATTTACAACAGCCAGGTCATGGAAACAACCTAAATGTCCATTGACAGTTGAATGGATAAAGAAGATGTGGTACATATATACAACAGAATATTACTCAGCCATAAAAAGGAACTAAATTGGGTCATTTGTAGAGACGTGGATGGATCTAGAGACTGTCGTACAGATGAAGTAAGTCAGAAAGAGAAAAACAAATATCATATATTAACACATATATGTGGAACCTAGAAAAATGGTACAGATGAACTGGTTTGCAGGGTAGAAACAGAGACACAGATGTAGAGAACAAACATATGTTGACCATTAGTGCCCACTCTGCTTTGTACTGATTCAATATGCCTTGTTAAATACCAAAGAGCACAGGAACAACATGCCAGTCCCCTCGTAAACAGGCCCGATACCGTCCTCAAAGCTCTCAATCATGATATTGATACATCCTATCTGGCATTTTGCACCACGAAGACCAGGGACATAAACAGTAGTCCCTGAGGGATTTACCAAAGCCTCCAGGTTTCTGTCTTTCTACCAATGGTCCTCCATGCAAGGATGCTGGGGTGCAATTGCCTCCTCTCCTTCTTTTCCTCCCCTGCTCATCTTCCTTCTCTAAACCTAATTCCACATCCTCTCCCCCCTAGACTGCCCACACTTTGGCTCTTCTTTTGAGACTCTGATCTGGGTATTTCAGTCCATCCTGATTGCCCAACTGACCCTGGCAAGATGGTATGTTACCATAACAATGTGTTTGAGTCTTTTGAGAAGTACACGAGTCCACCAAAATTTTACCTCTCACGTGGGTTTAAAACAAAAATACCTTTTATTGTTCTAAAATAAAAGAGAATAAAAGAAAACAAAAGGTGTAAAAGAAATCACATTTCCTTATTTTGAGATTAGATTCTTCTCAGAGGATAAGCTTTGATGGGGACAGTTGATAATTGGGATGAAATAAATCACATAGGAACAAAATGCTTCACAAGGCCGGTAAGGGGTAATGGAACAGAGAGAAAAACAGAAGACGAGGAGGGCAACTAAAAGCTGCTGCCAATTTAATAGATGGCAATTGCATTTTATTTTTGGTTTAATTTGACTTTTTTTTAGTATAATAAGATTAAAGTTTTCACATTTCCTATCCGTTTGTATTTCTTTTATTGCAAACTGTCTATGCATATTACCTGTACATTTTTACCACAGTTTTCATGTTCTCCTTATGATTTGTAACAGTTTAATTTATGAAACTTTGAAAAATAATGTGCCATATTTTGCAGTTTTTCCAACATTAAATTAAAAACATTATTTGTAGTATTTTTTTTTTTTTTTTTCTTTTTTGCGGTATGTGGGCCTCTCACTGTTGTGGCCTCTCCCGTTGCGGAGCACAGGCTCCGGATGCGCAGGCCCAGCGGCCATGGCTCATGGGCCCAGCCGCTCCGCGGCATATGGGATCCTCCCAGACCGGGGCACGAACCCGTATCCCCTGCATCGGCAGGCGGACTCTTAACCACTGCGCCACCAGGGAGGCCCTATTTGTAGTATTTTTTAATCTCAATATTTTAAATTTTATATATTTAAGTCTTTTGATATTTCCTTTATTCTTTTTGCTTTTGTATTTAGAAAGGTTTTTCTCTTTATAAGAACAGATAAATCTTTCCTTGTATTTTTCTGTACTCCTTTTATGTTTATATTTACATATTTAATCATTCAATAATTTCATTTTGAAGTATTACTTGGCACCTAAAAATTAGACTTCTCTCCTAATGTGATGCAGAGTCTCATGAGCTAATATAGATATGACATCATAAACATGGAGAAATAAGAGTTTTCTACCATCTTCCCCCAAAAGAACAATGATTCTGACAATTACTCACAGATGAGAGGGCTTTTGTGAAAGTCCAGGAGTTTAGCAGAGTAGTTTCAGGACACTGTTGGAAAAAAGAATCTAAGATTGGACGCATTGAACCTGAAAAGAGGAACAGTTTCACTTTACCCCCCATTGCCCCTTTGCCAAGGTGACACAGCTCAGTTCTAAGAGAGACCTTCTTAGCCCGTGACTTCTTTTTTTTTAGGGAAAGTGAAGTGTATGAGTGAGCTCCTGGCTTCCCCAGATATGGGGAATACTGCCAAAGAGATCTATTTCTTTCCCCCTGTTTACAGAACACTGAATAATGAACTGTATGACTATAGGGTGGTGAGCAGCTGGGAGAACAGAAGTCAGGGCTCAGAAAGGAAAGTATCAAAGTGATACATATCTTACTAACTGCTTTTCAGACCCCATCAGAAAGTCCATCCTTGATCTGTTAGGAACACCTTGCCCATGGAGATTGACCCAGGGCCACCCCTAATGCTATGCATGCCTCACCCATACACACAGCCCACACCCCATGGATGTCTCTCTGTTTATGCCCCAGAGGACAGTGAGAACAAGCCTTTGCAAATGGCTAGTGAGCATGTGCAGGAAGCTGTCCCAACTCTGCAGGTTTTCAGAGAAAGCACATAAAGTTAAGCATTCAACACTGGGCAAGGAAAACAGAAGGGAGGCTATCAGCACCCGGCCTGGCTTTGCAGTCATACAATCTTAAGAATTCCCCCTGAAGGAACAGAAGTGTGGATCAGGTGTATACGTAGAAAAGATCTCAGAAAATCTCAGAATTCCTAACAAGCCTGAAAGAAGGTATGTCTCTTCCAAAGACTGGAGGAGGTGAATGCTTCTTTACACATGAAGATAGCAATGAAAGACTTCAGGAAACATGAAAATCAAAGAGACATGACACCACAAAAGGAAACAATAATTTTCTGGTAACTGACTCCAAAGAAAGGGAGATCTGTGATTTGCCAGTAAGGAATTCAAAATAGTTGTCTTAAGGAAGCTCAATGATCTACAAGAAAACACAGAAGGATAATTTGATGAAATCAGAAAAACAATACCTGCACAAAATGAGAAGTTTAATGGAGAGATAGAAATCATAAAAAAGAATGAAACATAAATTCTGAAACTGAAGAATACAATCAATAAAACAAAAAATGCAATAGAGAGCACTGACAACAGACTGGATCATGCAGAAGAAAGAATCTGTCAAGTAGAAGACAGATCATTTGAAATTATCCAGTCAGAGGAGAACAAAGAAAAAAGAACAAAATAGACTGAAGAAAGCCTATGTGAAAATATGGTATACAATTAAGTAATCTATGCATTATTGGAGTCCCAGAGGGAGAAGAGAGAGAGAAAGAGAGAGGAAGAAAACTTATTTAAAGAAATAATGCCTGGGAACTTCTCAAATCTGGGGAGTTTATGAATCTCATAAATCCCCACATAACTTAAACCCAAAATGACCTTGTCAAAGCCACATTATTACAAAATTGTCTAAAATCAAAGACAAAGAAAGATTTGTAAAGCATCAAAAGAAAAAAAAATCCTCACATATGAGGAATTCCCTAAGGCTATCAGCAGATTTCTCAACAGAAATATTGCAGGTCAAGAGGTAGTGGATGATACATTCAAAGAGCTGAAAGAAAAAAAAATTGCTTACCAAAATTACATTATCTGGCAAAGTTGTTCTTAAGTAATGAAAGATAAAACTTTCCCAAACAAAAGCTGAGGGAGTTCATCACCGCTAGACCTGCCTTACAAGAAATGCTGAAAGTTTTTAAAGATGAAATGAAAGGACACTAATTAGTAACATGAAAATATATGAAAATATAAAACACACTGGTAAAGGTAACTAAATAGTCAAATTCAGAATACTCTAATACTGTGATATGGTGGTGTGCTTAATCATTTATGTCTATTATAAAGATTAAGGGACAGAACTACTAAAAATAATTATATCTACAATATTCTGTTAATGGATACATGACATAAAAAAAGGTAAATTATGACATAAAAACATAACATGTGGGAAGGAGAGTAAAAGGGTAGAGTTTTGGTATGGAAGCAAAGTTAAGATGTTATCAGCTTAAAATAGACTATTATATCTATAAGATGTTTCATGTAAGCCCCATAGTAATCATAAAGAATAAACCTATAATAGATACACAAAAGATAAACAGAAAGGAACCAAAGCACACTACTCCAGAAAATCATCAATTCACAGAGGAAGACATCAAGAGAGGAAGATAATAACAAGGGAACTGCAAAATAGCCAGAAAATAATAAGATGGCATTGATAAGTCCTTACCTATCAATAATTAAATATAAATTGACTAATTTCTCTAAACAAAACGCATAGAGTAACTGAATGGATAAAAAAAAAAAAACAAATCAAAACTCAACTACATGTGTGCCTACAAGAGATTCACTTCAGCTTCAAGGACAAAACAGAGGCTCAAAATGAAGGGATGGAAAAAGATATTCCACACAAATGGAAACTGTAAGAGAACAAAGGTAGGTTTACTTATCTCAGACAAAATAGATTTTAAGTCAAAAACTTTAACAAAAGATAAAGAAGGCCATTGTATAATGATAAAGGTGTCAATTCATCAAAAGGACATAACAATTTAAAATATATATACACCCAACATAAGAGCACTTAAAATACAGTAAGCAAATACTAATGGATCTGAAGGAAGAAAAAGACAACAGTACAGTAAGAGTAGGAGAATTTAATACCCCACTTTCAACAATGGATAAAATCATCCAGACAGAAAATCAATATGGAAACATTGGACTTGAACTATATTTTAGACCAAATGAACCTAACAGACAAATATAGAATATTCCATCCAACAGCAACAAAATACACTTTCTTCTCAAATGCAAATGGCACATTCTTCAGGATAGGTGATATGCTAAGTCACAAAACAAGTCTTAGAAAATTTAAGAAGATTAAAATCATATCAAGTATATTTTTGAAACAATGGTAGAAAAGTAGAAATCAAAACAGTAGAAAAACTGGCAAATTCACAAATATATGGGAATTAAACACACTCCTGAACAATTAATGAGTTAAAGGGAAATAAAAAAATATGTTGAGACAAATTAACACGGAAACAACATATCAAAACTTATGGGATGCAGCAAAAGCAGTTCTAAGAAGGAAGTTTACAGTGATAAACACCTAGATTAAGAAAAAAAAGAAAGATAAACCACTTTTTATCTCAAGGAATTAGAAAAAGAAGAACAAACTATCCCTAACTTTAGCAGAATGAAGGAAATAACATGATCAGAGCAGAAATAAATGAAATATAGCCCAGGAAATCAATAGCAAGGTCAACAAAACTAAGAGCTGGTTATTTGAAAAGATAAACAAAAAATTAACAAGCCTTTAGCTAGACTAAGAAAGAAAGAGATAAAACTTAAATAAATAAAATTGGAAATGACAGAGGAAACTTTACAACTCAATGGTGAAAGATTGAAACCTTTCTTCTATATCAGGACAAAACCAAGGGTGCCTACTCTCATCACTCATATTCAACATAGTATTGGAAGTCCTAGGCAGAGCAATTCAGAAAATAAATAAATAAATAAATAAATACAAATTTGAAAGGAAGAAGTAAAATATCTGCATTTGCAGATGACATGATCCTACTTGTAGAAAACATGAACTCCACAAGAAAGCTATTAGAACTAATAAACAGATTTAGTAAAGCTGCAGGATACAAAATCAACATACAAAAATCAGTTCTTTATACCAACAATGATCTATCCAAAAAGGAACTCAAGAAAACAATCCTATTAAAAATAGCATCAAAAACAATAAATACTTAGGGATAGATTTAACCAAGGAGGTGAAAGATCTGTACACAGAAAACTGTAAGACACTGATGAAAGAAACTGAAGAAGACACAAACCAATGGAAAAGTATCCTATGTTCATGGATTGGAAGAATGAATTTTGTTAAAATGCCCATAGTACCCAAAGCCACATGTACACTCAATGCCATCTCTATCAAAATTCCAATGGCAATTTTTACAGAAACAGAAAAAACAATCCTGAATTTCATAGGGAGCCACAAGACTCTGAATAGACCAAGCAATCTTGAGGAAGAAGAACAATGCTGGAGACATCATACATCTCGATTTCAAACTCTAGTACAAAGCTATATTAATCAAAACAGTATGATACTGGCATAAAAACAGGCACATAGACTAATGGAACATCAATGAGAGTCCAGAAATAAACCCACATATATAGTCAACTAATATTTAACAAGGGAACCAAGAATATTCAAAGGGAAAAGACAGTCTTTTTAATAAATATTGTATAGAAAACTGGATATTCACATACAAAAGTATGAAATTGACCCCTTTCTTAAGCCACTCACAAAAATTATCTCAAAAAGGATTAAAGGGGCTTCCCTGGTGGCGCAGTGGTTGAGAGTCCACCTGCTGATGCAGGGGACACGGGTTTGTGCCCCGGTCCGGGAAGATCCCACATGCCGCGGAGCAGCTAGGCCCATGAGCCATGGCCGCTGAGCCTGCGCGTCCGGAGCCTGTGCTCCGCAACGGGAGAGGCCAAAACAGTGAGAGGCCCGCATACCGCAAAAAAAAAAAAAAAAAAGGATTAAAGACTTAAATATAAGACATAAAACTATAAAACTCCTGGAAGAAAACAGGGGTGGGGGGAAGTTCCTTGACATTGGTTTTGGCAACAATTATTCAGATATGACACCAAAAGACCAAGCAATAAAGGCAAAATTAAATAAGTGGGACTACATCAAACTAAAAAGCTTATGCACAGAAAAAAAGTCAATAAAATGAAAAGGTAGCCTAGAATGGGAGAAAATATTTGTAAACCATGTATCCTATAAGGTGTTCAAGAAACTCATACAACTCAAGAGAAAAAAATTGATTAAAAAGTGGGCAGGGCCTCCCTGGTGGCGCAAGTGGTTGAGAGTCCGCCTGCCGATGCAGGGGATACGGGTTCGTGCCCCGGTCTGGGAGGATCCCATATGCCGCGGAGCGGCTGGGCCCGTGAGCCATGGCCGCTGAGCCTGCGCGTCCGGAGCCTGCGCGTCCGGAGCCTGTGCTCCGCAACGGGGGAGGCCACAGCAGTGAGAGGCCCGCATACCGCAAAAAAAAAAAAAAAAAAAAAAAAAAAGTGGGCAGAAAACCTGAATAGACATTTTCCCCAAGAAGACAAACAAATAGTCAATAGGTAAATGAAAAGATGCTCAACATCACTAATAAAGGGAATGCAAGTCAAAACCATAATGAGATGTCAACTCATACTTGTTAGAGTGTCTGTTATAAAAAAGACAAGATATAGCAAGTGTTGGTGGGGGTGTGGAAAAAGGGAACCTTTGTACATTGTTGGTCAGAATGTATGTTGATGCAGCCAGTACAGAAAACAGTATGGAGGTTCTTCAGATGAATTAAAAATAGAACTACTCTATGATCTAGTAATCCAACTTCTGGGTATATATTCAAAGAGAATGAAATAACTCCCAATAGCGATGACATGCAAACACCCTAAGTGTCCATGAACAGATGAATGAATGAAGAAATCTGTATAATGGACCATTATCCAGCCCTAAAAAAGAAGGAACTCCTGCCATTTGACACAACATGAATGAGCCTTGAGGGTATCATGCTAAGTGCAAATAAGTCAGACACAGAAGTGCTCATCCTGTATGATCTCGCTTACACGTGGAATCTAAAAAAGCCAAGCTCATAGGAACAGAGAGTAGAATAATGGTGCCAGGGGTGGTGTGAAGGGAAGGAAGGGCAGGAGATGAGATGTTAGTCAAACGGTACAAACTTCCAGTTAGAAGAGAAGTTCTCGGTATATATATATATAGTTAGCAATACTGTATGATATACTTGAAATTTGCCAAGACAGCAAATCTTAAATGTTCTCATCACACATACCACATACACACACCACACAAATGGTAACTGTCTGAGGTGATGGAGGTGTTCATTAGCCTTACTGTGGTAATAATTTTGCAATATATATGTGTATCAAATCATCACATTGTGCACCTTAAACTTACAGTGTTGGGCTTCCCTGGTGGCGCAGTGGTTGAGAGTCCGCCTGGCGATGCAGGGGACACGGGTTTGTGCCCCGGTCTGGGAAGATCCCACATGCCGCGGAGCGGCTGGGCCTGTGAGCCATGGCCGTTGAGCCTGCGCGTCCAGAGCCTGTGCTCTACAACGGGAGAGGCCACAACAGTGAGAGGCCCGCGTAATGCAAAAATAAAAAACAAAACAAAAAAAACAACTTACACAGTGTTATGTATCAATTACATCTCACTGAAGTTGAAAAAAAAGGTTAATGTAGCACTAACATATTACTGTATGTGCTCGAAGTAAGGACATATTTAGTTATTTCATCCTGCCTCGGGTGCACGCATTCCTCACGAATGGAGTCCAGGCTTCCCACAGCCCTCCTGTTAGTCCCACTGACCCCTCAGTCAGCCAAGGGGGCTCATCTTCCCTGTGTCGAACCTCAGGGCTAGGACGGACATCCAATGTGTGGCTTGAACCACTCACTACCCAGGGAGGATCTCTGCCCCTGTAATCTCCCTTTACCTCTGAGTCCCCTCCCGGGGCACAGGTCCAGATCTGATTGCTTTTCTTCCCTTCCTAACTGATTTTGTCTGGATCTTATAGCCTTTTTGTACAGTATTCTTTTTGCCAGTTTCCAATTAGTTTTCAATGAGAATCATTTCACCGGTAGATGTATTTTTGATGTGTTCCTGGGGGAGGTACGTTCCACGTCCTCTTACTCTGCCATCTTGATCTCTCCCACTCTATTCACATCAAGTTTAAAAACTTGAAAAATGGTACTTTAAAAAGTGTATGAATATCTACAGACATAGAAGTAAACAACCATTCATGGGAATGATGAATGTTAAATGTGTGATACGGTTATCTCTGAGGAAGGAGAGACAGAGAACATGATTGGAGAATGGACATCGATTTTTTGGTATTATTCCCTATTTTTAACGTTATATTTGAAATATTTCATGATAAAAAAGAACCATTTGGGGAGGAAGCAGGTGGTTTCTAGCCGGAAAAAAAGAAAACAAAAAGCAGTGATGGCAAAAAAAACACCATGAAATCAAAATAATTATCCATAGAATTTCTTTATTTGAGATGTGATGGTTTTTAAAGCAATGAAACTCTTCAGAGTTATTTTTAACATAATAATTACTTTCTCAGCTGGTGGATGATCAAATTACCTCCTAGTCCCTGCCCCATGGTCTCCTTTACTCTGCTCCGTGTATGGAAGAATCAATACTGATTCATGGAAGTTTCTGTGAGTCCAAAAAAGCACCGGTGGTCCACAACTACTGAACTCAATACAAATTTAACCAAAATCGGAAAAATTTTTTTGGTCCATGTTGTTAGAAGAAAATACATCTTAGGGCATATTTTCATTAGAAAATAGGTTTCATGCAGATTGATAGCCTGAACCTTTGGATTGAAGTTCGGTTGATTGTGAGTTGTATAATGTTGAATGAAGTACTTAACTTCATTGAGTTTAGGTGGAAATAATAGTTCATAGAGCTGTTATTAAATGACATATAAAATACCTAGTGCTGTATTTAACTCATGATAAGTGTTCTATATAGGATGGCTAATAGTAATAATGATGATGGTAATAATTAAGACTGTAACCAGCCTGTGCTCTATGCTTTCTTTTATATTCAGGACTGTGGTATCTGAGGAGATACGTAATCTCTTTTGCAAGGTAAATGAACAAGTTACCGAAATAAAACACCGCATTGATCTGGCTTTTGTTCAGATGTAAAGATGTGCCAAGGAAGACTGGTAGCTCTTTCTAACTCACTCCTCTTTTTAACCTTAAACATCTCTTATTACTCTAGCCCAGGTGTAAATTCACTTGGGTTCTAACAAAGGATTTGCCTCATTGAACTGCTATTAGTATTTGAGACAATTGATGAAAATACAAATCCTAAAGCAAGAGTTCTTTTTTTTTTAACTTGAAATTGTATTGAAATAATTTTTTAAAACTTGAAGTTTGATTGTTTTCCACATGAAGTCTCCACAAATAAATTCAGAAGTTAACTACCTAGGTTTTGCTCTGGGATGCACTGCCTTGGGTGCCAAGTTTTAAATAAGGAATTTAGGAGATGATGAACTTTATTAAGCAACGTCTATACCCCAGGCCCCACATTCTACAAATAAACTCTTCTCAGCAACCATGGGATAAGTTTATTCTTGGCCTGAGCAAGCTCCTTGGCAACCAATGGAGCTGTGGGTATGAACAGAGTTGGAAAACCAAAGGCAGCATCACAGTGCCAGCTGGCCTAGAACTTCTGTGTGTAGGGCTCAGGGTAGAGCCTTCGCTCTATTTCCTCTCCACCTTGCCCTTCATTGATCAATGGCCACATATTATGCTGTCCCCAACCCACTCTCCTGCATCACCCCCCAAAAGTAGTTTTGTCTCCAAAATGAATGAGTGGGGCTTCTCCTATCCTTTCCATAGACTAGAAAGAAGTCTTAAAGATGACAATTAGATAGAATATCTCAGAGCTTTACTTTGAGTAAATAAATCAGCACATTCCCTTTCCAGAAACTAAACTGAGCTTTAGAAACTGCAAAGGACAGCAAATTAAGAGGATCACAAACTAATCTCTACACCTAAGTCCTGATGCTCACATGGCCCCCCTCAACATGCAGCTAAAGACCCTGTGAAGGTGACCTGAGGGTGTCAGGCAGCTTAAATATACAAGAGCAATATGTACCTGGAAGAACAGGGAACCTCTGGTCAAGAGACAGTACCTGTGACATTGATTTCTCTCAACTGTATTTCGAGAAAAGGGGTCTGAAAATGAAGGCCTCTTTCTACTTGCAAAGCTGTTCAATTGTGGGTAACTGATGTTTTCCTGAGAAAATAACCATGGAAAAAGACGAAATCCCTCTCACTACAAATTTAGCCATGGCTCACAGAACTAGCAGAGAAGTAGAACAATACCAATGGGCGTCCAAAAGCCAAATGTTCATTACTTGAATTTAATAGTGAACATGGTGGCGCCTGGGGGAAGGAGAAGATAGTAGAGAGCTGGGCAAGGGGAGGGATGATCGCTTGTTAGTTCTAGTCCTGAGATTGCTTAGAGGAAGGTGACTTATTTTAGGACCGATGAAGACAGGTAAGAAAGGAGAATTGTGCTTGGGGATAGAGGAGTGAGTATGAAGCAAAGACATAGATATATTTCTTGAGAAATGAATGAATTCCTATACTTGGAAACATGTTATCCATTTTTGTTCTTCTAAAAAAAAAACCAGGCAGTTGCCAAGGATAAGGTATCAAGCATATTTCCTATAAATAAAGAGCTTTCCTAATAAATTATGTACTCAGTAAAAGGAATTGCATTTTACATGCTATGGCCTTACTTCACAGTTTTACAGATTTCTTTTATCCCTACTATATTTTCCCAGGTTTTATATGAGCTGCTGACACTAGGTACTAGTGGTGGCTGGTGAAATTGTACCTTTTCCAGGGTTTTAAACCTAGAAATGGTAGCTAGAGAGGAAGTAATGGTTCTGCAAAGATGGGTATGGCTACAGCTTTCATGACTCCGAGGAAAACTGAATACATCTTAAAATACTCACAGTTTCTTTTTTTCCATAATTCTTCAGAATGCTCTCAAGAAATGTGTTATTTCTTCAAGTTTTTAGAAAAATGGAAGCAAATTATGATCATTTGAAAATTCAGGAGCAACTAATAAAACGAGTTTGAAGAAGTCCCTGCGACATCCAGTAAGCATTCCTTGATTAAACTCATAGGTTTTGCCTAGAGAGTGTCAGACATTTCCTAAGATTCTTTAAAAGCTTTTGGATGTCATTACTGAATTCTAAAAAGCTTAATTATGGAGTATGAAATAAAATGTTTTCTAAGTTAGAAATACTGAATATGGTGCTTCAGTTAGAAGGCACATATGGAAAAGAACAGATTCAGAAAGTTAAATTCATTGCACCTTCATGATGGTTTAGGAATATTTTTCCAGCAAGGACTAAATGCTCACTGGGAAGCAAGAATAAAAATGAGCACCTCAGGTTCAGGATCAAGCCTAGGTACTTTACTGGGTTGTGGACCAATATAAGCTAAGGGATCAACTGCCAAACTCAGTGGCTCTACAGCAGCTGGGTATTTAAATCAAAACCCCACATTTACCATGTGTGAATGTGCCAGATATTTTGTGGAAGATTTTAAGCACTTGCTTCCAGAAGTAGTCCTCCAGGTTGTATTCGCCAAGACAATGGAAGGTCAGCAGAATAAAGTCAAAAGTCTAAGTTCAGTTCTGCACTCAACTGATGCGTGATTTTGAGCAAGTAATTTCCCTTTGGACCTACTTTTCCATGTCTGTAAAATACGAGGACTATCATGCATGATTCCTAAGTTCCTCCTAATTATAACATTGCATGGCTGAAAATAACGTGTTTATTTTGAAATTCACATAAATACAGTTCCAACCTCCTTAGGAATCAGTGTCAAAGAGTCTTTGGAAATTAAAACTATAAAGAACCTGAGAAATATTTTAACCCAAATCCCCTCATCCTACTTGTAAAGAAACTGACCAATTGTGTTTGTTGGCTTCACTCCCAGATGCCAGTGAAATATTTGGTTGTTTCAAGTAAGTGCAGTAATGGGACTCCTTTTGAATCTAACAAATCCAGTTTCATGTTCTCTCATGTAGGAATAATGTCAGTTTTCTGTCAGAAAAAAATACAAATTCAAATTATAGTAGAAATAAGATATCCATCTAAAACAAAGATGGGGTTTTCAGCATCACAAAATTAAATATCCCTGCATATTTCCCAAAGGAGGGACTTGGGAAGAAGTTACACTGTGTCCCAGCTGTGAGACTTATCTACAGGGCAGTCCTGGAGCCTGGACCCAGTTAGCGGACCTATGTCTGAGAAGAAATGCCAAGAGTAAAAGCAAGAGTACCTGAACATTTCCGTATGTTTAAGGAATACTCTGGAGCTAAAAAATAGTAAATGTCAGGTAGAAGGAAGAACAAGAAGCAAATAGAAACAAAGTAGAGAGTGTAAGGCCATTTCTGGAAAGACCAAAGGGCTCAAGCTCCTTTTTTTTTTTTTTTAACATCTTTATTGGAGTATAATTGCTTTACATTGTTGTGTTAGTTTCTGCTGTATAACAAAGTGAATCAGCTATACGCATACGTATATCCCCATATCCCCTTCCTCTTATATCTCCCTTCCACCCTCCCTATCCCACCCCTCTAGATGGTTGGTCTCAAAGCACCGCCAAGCTCCTTTTTATTAGGATCTGTTCGGCACCATGGATCAAGAGCAGATCAGCTTTAAATTTCAAGGTCAAGGTAGGCAGGAGAGATGAGGGTATATGACTGCCCCGAAGAATCATTCACGTGTTTTTATTATCATGCTTTTAGAAAGTAATTGTGATAACTAGTACTGTGGTATTATATGGTCTCTTAAGTCTTTTAGTGTCAGATACCTTTGCAGATGCCTCTGTCTTGTCTCACTAGCTGAAGTATTAGCTCTTTGAGGATCTCGTTAATTACTTTATCCCCAAAGATAGGGCCTGTTATACAGCAGGTGCTCAGTAAATGTTTGGTTCATTCCACTGCTATCAAAACACGCTGTTCAGTTGAAAGTTACATCATCAAACATTATATTATACTATTAATGTAAGTTTCTTCACAAAGTATTCATTTTGTATACTTTTCTAAGGGTTCATAAACCCCGATAGGAGTTTTGTGGTGACTTGACAGTTCCAGAGATCTCTGGGTAATCCAAACTTATCTGCATTTATTTTTTTATTTAATAGTTGGCTTGAAAATGTTGGGTGATTACATGAATAAGAAAACTTTCCATCTTTGCTCATTAATATAATTTTGTGGAATTCATGGTTTATTTTACTTGAACGGCCTTCTGAATCTTACATACATGACTACTGAATGTATGTAGCCAACTCCAGATACATAAGACTACTATTTCATTTGTATCCTAAAACTACTTCTTTGGAGAATTATGCAGAAGAGACTTGTATTCTGGGCTGACAAATTCTTTCACTATTAAGAATGTGTAGACTTCAGAGAATTTTTTAGCCTATTCCTCAAGGCCCATTGAATTACTGTCTGTTTAAAAGAGAAAAATGCATTCTCTGCTCCTTTAGCAAGATCATTCTTTCATTTATCCATTTACCCTTCAAAAATCATTTACTCAGTACTTATTACATGGTATTACATGGTATAAAGGAATGAATTAGGCATATAGGAAGAAGTTAGAAAAAATCCACTGATTTCAAGGCACTTATATTCTAGGGGTTAGGGAGATAGACAAACACATTATCATATTTTCCTTGGTATCCTCCACATTAACTGATATAAGCCTGGGCGCTAATAGGCACTTAAAAATCACTCACTGCCTGAATGAATTAATAAATGTAGTTATGAGAGTTAGAAATAGTGAACACATATTTGGTCAATAAGCCACCACGGGATATGGGGTTACATTTTAGAACTGGAAGAAGGCACCTTTTAGACAAAATAAAAACAAATACTGATTTATGAGTTTGTAAAATATGGAGGTTGTTTCCTCAATAATGGTGTCATAGTCGTGAAGAATCAATCCATGTGGATATAGTAGTAGATCCCTGTCGTTTGAAGTTAATATCAGAGAGGCTCATCAGGCAGATCCACTTCTAAGAGGAGTCCTCATATACAAGTGTCAGAGCAGAATCCTGGTTGAGTGGAGAGATCATGGTGTTCACCCAGGGGCCATCATCCATTCACTTACTGATGTGCTAAATATCTCCTGAGTGCTCCTCATAGCACTGAAGGCAGTTGAAGTCTCCTGTGTTCCCTGTCCCTAGCGCTGACGGTCACAGTGATACAGAAGAGGGGCTCAAGACATGAGTAGTTGCCTTTCAGCCATCCAAACTCTCCATCTACCCTGTATGGACCTTCCCTAGGTGGCTTCTCCCATCTGCCCTTTATATGAGAGTGTAAAAGAAAACCAGGCTTTGCCGAGGGTAGCAATGATCCCTGAAATGGTGGTGCGGTCTGCTAATTCTGTAACGGCACCTGCTTTGCAAGGAAGGTGGTGAGACATTGACAGCCTGCTAATATAATGCAGCCTAGGATTCAGGAAGCCATGCCTTCCCCCACAGTTTCTCCCAAAAGAACAGAAAGACCAGGTGACAGCAGAGGTAGAAATCAAGCTGCTGAGCTAGCACCAAGATGAAGCAAAAGGGATTCTCCAGCTTATTTAGGCTTTAAGACATTCCTGGGCTGAATGTAACACAATCTTTCCATCGGATTCAAGATAAAAGTGTCACTCATAAGTCAGCAGGCACTGGTGTTTGGCGAGAAGCCAGATAACACTTCTGTGAAACACGGGTTCCAAGCTTTGACATCTCCCACACCCCCTCCACTTTCCAATGTGACTTGGAGATGTAACAACTTCATAACTGAAGCAACTACAATTTATTAGCATTTCATTGGAATAAACATACCCTGGATCATCCTTATCCTGAATAAGGATATCACTGCAGGAAAGACTATAATACTCTCAGAGAACAAAACTAGGACTGGGGGACTACAGCACTCTCCAGAGATAACATATTCAACTGTCCTCAGCAATTTCCAGGTCCCTGAGGCTTCATATTTTAGTGGGTTTTCTTTGACTGGACATGGCCCCATTGAGTGGAACAAATTTGCTTCTGGAATGTTATGACAAAAATGGGTATGTTTTCCCCAGGATTACTAGAGACATAGACTCCAAGTATGTTCTTAAATGCCTGTATTTTAGAAACATCCTTTAATTATTTATCTACTCTTGCGGATTTAAAAAAAATGTGCCTAGGATCCATCTCTGTTCCTATTCTGTCCTTTTTCACTTAGTCAAATATCCTAACTAGCTTTCCTGCACTAATTTTATTCCTTGTAAAACCTCTGCAACACTAATACCAAAGGGGATTTTCTAAAACGTGAAACTTACCATGCAATGGCTTTGTTCAGAAAGTTTGAAAGCTCTGGACAACCTGAATGAAAATGACCAAACTCCTTAGCATAACACACTCTACTTGCCAGCCATACTGACTTTCTTGTGATGTCACAAGCTTTCATGATTCTGTGCTGTTCCACAAGCTCTCCCTCTAACTGCATACCTTCCCTTCACCATCTGCCTCAGCTTCAATGCCACTTCCTATGGAATCCCCTTAATATTAAAAAAATTAGTGAATGGTACCCATGTGAACACCACCTTCCACCTTGGAAACTATACTTTTAGAGGGGCACTGCTTGAGACGTTAGAGAAATACTTCACATGAGAAAAGAGTTGAAGGGACTGAGGAGATTAAGCAGGAAAAAAATGGAACTCAAAGGCAAGAAAACTGACAAAGAAATATTAGGGGAAGGAACAGACTATTGAGGAAGTTTGTTGAGTGTGGCCCAGAAGTCAGACCTAGGATCTGTGGGTGGAAGTAGTATAAAGTCAGATGTAACAGAATTTTAGGGAAGTTTTTCTTAAGAGTGAAGATTTATAACATGAGAACAAACACCCCCGTAGAAAACTCAGGGCTCCAGGTTTCAAGAAAAGACCAGATGATGCCCCAGAAGAGATTGCTGCAGGGGTTAGGACAAATGCTCAGCTTTTCTCATAGACATTGACCATCAGGGGATGGCTTAGAAAAATGGGACAGCAGTGGAGTGGAGAGGAAACCAGCTAAACCCACTGGAATCTATGAACTCCTAATAACTTCTTCATGTATAGAGTCACTAGTAAAATTAATCACAGTACAGCCAGCTTCACAAAAGTCTAGAGGATATTACTTTCTCTAGTTTTATAACTGTTTAAGAAATGTATATTACTATCAAGATTTCCATGCCCTCTGCTCTCCAATTTTTGTGGGTAAGAACATTTATAAGCAGCATTATTGGGAATATGCATGAACATTTGGGTTTATGGACACATTCAATAGAGAAATGTTTTTACATAAAGGCATATTTTAATACTGGTACGTGTGTGCATAATTTCCCCTCTGGTGTTCAGCACGGAGGTTGCTGTATTCATTCAGGCTAGAACACAATGATGATTCAAGACCACTGAATTACTACCTTCGAAACAAGTAGTTTGTATACTTCAGTGTCATAATGCACTCCTATGCCCAGTTTACTGGTGAGCTGCACCACAAGTAATTTGTTATTAAAGGTAGGTAAAGTCTGAAATTTGTGAATGATGTAATTTTAGAGCACTATGAACCAGATTCAAGACTATCCCCCAAATAATGTCACTCTCACCCACTTGCTTTACAATATGCTTTCTTAAAGAGAGAGAATAAGGTGGAGTTTTAGTTAGCACTCAGGAAATTCCATGTAACCTTTGGTGCACCCCATGGGAGTATGTGATGCATGTCTTTTGCTAAGTGTGTTATGACCAAGAAATTGAGAACTCTCTTCTAAAACACTGAGTATGAAGCGACACAGTTTGCCTTTTATAATGCAACCCTCTACATTTGCATCACCTTTGAACTACACGTGATGAACAGAGGCACACATGCTAGAACATACTTTTAAATTAAATCTCTCAGTTCTCAATTTCACAAGAAGGCATTTAAATATAAGCACTTTACATCAAAAACACAAAAATGATGCACTGACTTTGGAAGAAAACTATGAAGCTCCTATGATTCTGGAGAACGTGCATGCATCAGTAACTCGACTATGCCTATAGTCTAAACATTAGAACTTCACAGGTAACATCAACTTATTGTCAAGTTCCAACAGGAAATAGAAAGATCATTGTATCTTTGCTGCAGTAATGTTAGGATATGTAATGGCTTCATTCATTCATTCAGTTGACAAATACATTATGAGTGCTAGTATTCCTCTGCATAAAAAAACAAAAACAGGGCTTCCCTGGTGGCGCAGTGGTTGAGAGTCCGCCTGCCAATGCAGGGAACACGGATTCGTGCCCCGGTACGGGAAGATCCCACATGCCGCGGAGTGGCTGGGCCCGTGAGCCATGGCCACTGAGCCTGTGCGTCCGGAGCCTGTGCTCCGGCAACGGGAGAGGCCACGATAGTGAGAGGCCCGTGTACCAAAAAAAAAAAAAAAAAAAAAAAAAAAAAAACAAACAGAAACATAAGCACTGCTCTCTGAGAAAGCAAGAGACAGAATGGTGTAAGGTGATGCTAGGGAGGCAAGCAGGGACTAGACTAGGTAGAACCTTGAAAGCCATATTACAATTTATCTTTCTTCTACAACAAACGTGAAGACATTGAAGTATTTTAAGCAAGGTTTAACATGATACAATTTTTATTTCAAAAATATACTCTGGGGGTAGTTAAGAGTAGATGTGGGTTAACTAGTTTAGGAAACTTTTTCAGAAGTCCAGGCAGCAGATATTAGAATAGGGTGATGGAAGTAGAGAAGTGTGGATGAAGTCAAGGTATATTTAGGAGATAAGATTGAAGGTTCCTAGTAAGGAATCAGTAAGGAATCACAGAGAGGGAGGGGGTTGAGGATTATTCTTAAGTTTCTGGTTTGTACAACTAGCAGGGGAATGTAAATGAAGGACTGGGTTTAGGAAAAAAAAGATAATGGGTTGGGTTTAAGATATATGGAACTTAGGATGTCTTTAAGACATTCAAGAAGAGACATAAAATAGTTTTTAAAAAATGTCGTGGAGCCCAAGGGAAAGGCCTGAATCGGAGATAAGTATCAAGTTCCATTGTTCTATTTGTCTATCCTTGCTCCAATCTCACTCTGTTCTAATTACTATAGCTTTACAGTGAATCTTGACAGCACAGATACTGTAAGTACCTCCACTTTGTTCTCCTTTTTAAAACTGATTTTGAATATTCTATATCCTTCCATATTCATATGAATTTTAGAATCACGTCCTCAATGTCTTCAAATAAAGAAACGTTTGCAGGAATTTTGGTTGGGACTGCATTGATTCTATAGATCATCTTGAGGAAAATGGACATCTTAACAAAATTGAATCTTCCAATTCAGTATAATGTTATATCTTGCCATTTATTTAGGTCTCCTTTCTTTCAGTAATGATTTATAGTTTTCAGGGTAGAGGTCTTTCACATATTTTGTTAAATTTATCTTAAGTATTTCATGTTTTTGATATTGTGAGTAGTATTTAAAAGTTTTCATTTTCCAAAATTTATTTGCTGGTATATAGAAATAAAACTATTTTTACATGCTGACTTTGTATCCTGAGATCTGATTTATTTGTTTGAGTAGTTTAGATTCTTTAAATTCTTTTAAATACATGATCATATTTTCTGTGAAAGAAATACAGTTTTACATTTTTCTTTCCCTTATATTTGCCTTTTATTTTTCTCTCTTGCCTTAATTATACAAGCTACAGTCTCCAGTAAAATTTTGAATAGACGTGGTCAGAGAAGACACCATTGCCTCGTTCCTGATTTAGGAGGAAAGAGTTCAATGATTCACGTTTAAACATAATGTTAACTATAAGTTTTTCATAGATTTACTACACCTAATTACCTCCCAAAGTCCCCACCTCCAATACCATCATGTTGTGAGTTTGGTCTTCAACGTATGAATTTTTGGTGACATAATTCAGTCCATAGCAGTTTGTTTGTTTAGCTTCATCCCTGCTCCACAAATTTTGGCTCTCTTAGTCTTTTCCAGCTCTTTTATTTTCCCTCTTCATCTCAGTGAGACCACTATGCTCTGCTTGAGATTCCCCTCCCTGCATCGTGTTCTAGTATCAAACAATCATATGTGAATCACAGCACTGTACTTCCTGTTATGTACTGCCTAAGAACAGTCATTTCATATATTTTGTTTAGTTTTTATAGCATTTATAGCAAGAGTTTGCATCCAGTTATATTAATCAGGCAGGAATTAGAAGCCAAAACTATGGATTTTTGAAAGTAGGGAATCAAACTGGTGGAACCAATGAGTTTGAGGAATGGTATAGTGTAAAATTTAGGTAGAGTAGAAATCAGAAAGAAGGATGTGAGAATTCATGATTTTAGAGATGGAACAGTTATTAGTGATGACGCAGTGTCACAGTGTGAGAGGCTTACTTCCTCTCCATCTTTCCTTTACAGCTAAATGGTAAGAAAGAGGTAAAAAAACACCAGTCAGCTATTTGGTAGTACTGTACATATACATTTACATATTCACTTACTAAGCAATATGGACATTCAATTATTTATTCATACTGGTCCCCAAACATTCTCTGTATATCACCCAGGGCTAAGACAAAAATGTATGGAAATTCAGGATTATAAAGTTTACCCTGTGGCTAGAATGAGATCCTAAGGAGCAATTTAATCTTGGGAGAAGACATAAAAGTTGAGTAGAATAGAACTTTGGGAGTGGAAGTAAGATGTCCTAGTTAATGCAGTTGATGATTTTTAACAGAAATATTCTAGATACAAATACTTTACTATATTTATAAACTTTTATATCCTTAGACAGTCATCAGATTACATCCTATTGAGGGAAATAAATCAGTCTATCCATCTATTTCTCTGTCAATGCCTCATAAAATAGTTGGTTTACGTCTCAGACATAAGAAAAAACAAAAGTCCATGGAGTATTTTCCTTCCCAAAATGTTCCAGAAAATTACAAGCTATATTCTTTGGAATTGCCTGCCATATTATCAAAGGATCCCAGTTACCCAAGCATAAGCCAGAAAGGTGATATTACTTAGTGAGTCAGACAGAATGGATTCCAGCCCTGGCTCTGTATCTGAGTAGCTCAGTGACCTTGGGCAAGTTGCTAACTATGGAAAAGAAAGAAGATTCAGATTCAAGATATATGGAAGGAAAATGGACAAGAATAGTGGCTGACTGGCAATACATAGGGAAGAGTCAAAAGTGATTTCTTGCTTCCAATCTTGAAGGACTTGAGAATAGTTGTACCATAAATAGAAATAGAAGGAGGTCTTAAGGGAAGTGAATAACTTCAACTTGAGAAATGCAGAATTTGATCTCTAGGTGGAACTCACTATTGGGCTTCTAGGTGGAGTCCTCTAGTAGAAATTAAATGGTTTGACATTAAATATTGGAGCTCAAAAGGGAATCTAGTCATGCATACATTTTATTCAATCAATGATAGTCAGATACTTATTTTTCCACATTCACTGTGCTAGTTACTGGAGATTCAGAAATAAAAGACAGTGATTCCCTCAAGGAGCTGACCTCAGTGGAGCCAGAGAGTTTATAAGACAGATTATACAATCCTAAGTGCCCAGTTATTTGGGCTAAAATAGAGTTAGGGACACAGTGCTGTGGAAACAAGAGGTGAGGAGTCAGAGTGGGCTTCCAAGGAACTGAGCTAAGTCTTGAAGAAAGAGTAGGAGTTTGCCAGACAGAGAAATTGAGGAAGCCCTTGTAGGCATTGGAGACAGGGTATGTAAAATATAGAGGCTTTCACCAGCATACCAAGCTCAGAAAAGCTTGAGGAGTACATATATAGCCTCCAGTAACACCAGGTTCCTCATTTGATTCTTATCTCACTGTCCATTTTTCTTATTATCCTTTGTTACTTCTTTTGCTCAGCTTCTAAATCGCAGCACTCTTTCCTGGGCTGCTTCTCTCTTCTGTCTATGTTCTCTCCATAAGTGAGCATACCTGGGGTTTCACGTGTCATTTTCATACCAGAGATCCTTCTCTGAGCTCCAGACTTTTAAATCCTTTGATATCTCCATCCTCCAACTCTCCCAGAGAAAAAACAAAAACAAAACCACACAAATACAAACACAAAAAAACCCACATATCTTTTTCATAAACCTGTTCCAAATCCATTGTTCTCTGTAAACAGCAACATCATCCACCGATTGATTATTCAAATCAAATGGAGTCATCCATTATTTCTCTCTTTCCCTTACCTCCTACATCAGATCAACCAGTGTATCCTTATGACTTTATCTCCAAAATATACTCCCATAATCTAATACTCTCTATCTTCACTGCTATTCCCTCTAGTCCTAGCTACCAACAGCTCTCACTTGGACTATTGCCACAGCTTTCTAAACAAATCCCTACTTTCTTATTCACGTGCAGTCATTTTTCTACGCAGTTGTGACCTTGGAGAGGGAAGTTTCAGGGGCAGTGGGACAAAACCAGATCATAAGGTGTTTAGAAGTGAGTAATAAAGGTTTTGTATCTGTTCATTTATTCCTTATTAATTCATTTAATTTGAGAGACACCTAGGCAGTTTTAGAAAGCTGTCAAAGTACAAATAGAAAGGGAGAAAAAAAATCAACATGGCAGAGGATCATGTATAGAACTAAAATTCTAAGACATTAAAGAGAGGCAGTATGTATACTACAGTGGTTAGGGAGATAGGCTCTGGAGCTAGATGATTTTTGCTCACACACTAGCAATATGACATTGGGGAAATCATTAAACTTGCAGAGTCTCAATGCTCTTATAAGTAAAATGGAGACGGTGAATGGTGGTTGTGGGAAGTAAGCGAGCCACACGCATAAAGCAGAGTCTGGCACAAAGGAAGCACCCCTTAAATTTTTGACATTTAAAAAAAAAAAAAAATTTTTTGACATTTAAAAAAATTAATTGGTGGATATCCAAAAATGTTTTGAGGTGAAAAGGCAGTCCAGTCTGCTTTGTAAAGTAAGAGTCATGGTCATCTGTAATGAGTAAAATGGAGGTCTTGGAGATTGAATAATTATAATAATAGCAGCTACTATTGATTGTTTATTGATTGTTTACTGTGCGTAAGGCATAATGTTAAGTATCTTACATACATTTATGTTATTCTTCCAATAGCACTGTGAGGTCAATGCCAACATTACCCCCACTTACCGATTAAGAAATGAAGGTTTAAAGAGTTGGAATAACTCACCCAAGGTCACACAGATAGTAAGTCCAGATTTGGACTTAAGTCTACCAAATTCTGTGCTCTACACTGCTGAACTATATTGCCTGCCAATGCCCTGCTCTGCAGATTTGAAGAAGGAATGTCTCAAATTGTATTAAAATCACTACCTTTTCAATAAAATCAGAATAGAACAAAGTGATTTTATATCACATATGTTGATAACTCCTTTTATTGAAACACACTTCATGCGACTAAGAAAACAAAAACAACCAAACTGTGCTCAGAATTCCTTTGTAATCAGAATTAGCCTTCCACAGGGTAGAAACTGAAATTCCACAGAGGAGACAAAAGCATCCATTATCCTGAATTGTTACAATGCTGGTGGCTGACAGAGACATCTGTCTAGGGGCAACGATCTCAAGCAGATGTTGACAAAGTTAACATTTTTATAGGAAATTTTAAAATCAAAAATATGCTTTCAGAATTCTCTTTAATCCCTAAGTCATGTTCTCAATATTTGCTCTTTAGGCTTCTGTAATAGGACTACCATGTCTTCGCCCATAATAAACAAAAATAACCCTAGGCTGACCTGGAAGGTCGGGGCCCAGCGAGTGATAAATCTGTTAGCCCCAATTTGGAGAGTAAAGTATTTTCTAGAGGTCACAGCACCAACCATTCACACAGGCCTTACAAATGCTTTCAGAGGTGCCCCCTAGTAAAATCAGGACCAGGGCTTTGATGTCAGGGTCTCGTTCTTTTTGTAACATGTCCGAATACCTGGGATTGGGAGGCAGGCAGAAGTTAGAGTGAAATTAAACAAACAGTGGAGAGTGACCAGCCAGGGTGGCTTCTAGTACTGAGGTCATGTGTTTACCTTTCTACTTGCAGATCAAGGTGAAAAGTGCACCCCGAGCTCCGACCAAATATGGTATATAAACACACATGAAAGAAGGATTAGCTCTCTTCCTTAAGACTAATGGGGACCCCAAAAATCAATAGCTGATTTGTGACAACAAGACTAAGTCAACACTGGACCAAAAGATACTGGCTGTATCCAACTCGCCCTTAATCTCAGGTAAACTTGTAGTAAATTCAACATTATTCATTTCCCTGGCTGCAATTCCCCCCGACTCGGAAGAAGTGCTGACGTAGGAGGCACACACAAAAGCCACCACTTGTTTCTTCTAATCAGATCCCTTTCTTCTCCGGACTCATGACAGATTGCTGTTTGCACACATTTTTTTGCCCTCCTACTTCTAGTTCAGCCAGCAGGAGCTCTTCGCAGAGGGAGAAAGCAGCCAATGGATTGCCCCCTATGCCACCTGTGTCCTGAATTCCTGATGCAATCAGAGAACCATCAAGAGCAGGGTCCTCCGTAAGGGAAAGACTGCTAATGCTGAACTTGTAACATGGAAGGTTCCCTTCATCCATCACTAGGAGACATACGAGGCAAAGTTTATGGGTCCTAGGAGTCATGCTGTCACAGAATTTCTTTAAGACTTTGCATCACAGACTCAAGACCCCCACATCAAAGGCTTTTATGAGCTTGGGGTGGGAAGGGGCTAAGTCCCATCACCCGTGGTCTTCACTCCTGAGATCACGAGATGTTAAGAGTCCCAGACCAACCTCTCCAATATACATCTATTCAGAATATTTTGGTTTACCAGCCAACTTGTGCACAGAGATTTTTCCAAAATCAACCCAAGGTAAAACTAAGTTGAACTCCTAGGTATACGCACTATCGCCCTCTACGTTTTGCAGATGAGAAAGCTGCCTGAGACACAGGATGAATAAATGATGAATCCAGAACACACATCCAGGGAGTCCGACTGAAGGGTGGGTGGGCTCAGCCACCAAGCCCTGCTGCTATGTGACCTTAGCATGCATTTGAATCTCTCTGAATCTTGGCTTTCTCATCAGTAAAAGGCATATTTTAATACACATCTGACAACGCTGTGATGAGCAGTCAATAGAAAATTCATGTCAGATACTTAGTAATGCCTTGGAACATAGAGATCAATAAATGGCTAATTCTTCTCTATCCTTTTCTTTGATAATAGAAATATACGCAGCACTGATTATCTGGGCCACTTCTTGGCACTGCTCATTGCCTCACATATTTTTCGAGTTTTATTTTAAATTTATATTTTGCTGACATGCTATTACCTTAGATTTGGGCTGGCCTTTGGAAACAAATATCAATGCCAATGCTTCAACATCAGGAAGGGGCTCAGCTTTCCTCTCTCTAATGGCTTCAGCTTTTTTATTCAGCTGAGAATCTAGCTCTTAGAGTTTTGGTGAATAATCAAGAGCTAGTCGTCCAGAAGGGTACCTGGGATGCCTGCTTCCTGGATCTGTACTGAATCCATAGTGATTAATGGAGAAAACACTGAGAGTGCTCAGTGAGAATGAAGAGAGTTCAGAGTTAGGGGTTGTGGAGTCTAAACCTTCCCCTTGTCTTACATTTGGGCAAATCATGACAGAGGAGGAATAAACTTGCTCAAGAACCACAATACATCAGTGGTCCTGTATGCTGTGATGTTCGGATGCCAGGGAAACCTCCCTTCATCCTCATAACCAAAAATAGGAAAATATTCATCCATGGAGTGCTTGCTATTTTCAGGCAATTGGCTAGGTACTACACATTCATCAAGGTGCACACATTTTGACAGAGTGCTGAATGGCTGATTATTAAAGTCAATATTTGGCTGGAAGCCGAGGCAGAGACTGAGTATCACTATCACAGACTGCTCTTTTGAGATACAAGGATAAATCTGAAGTTTTATCACAAAATAAATATTATTGCAACTTTATCTTCAACATTTTATACTCAAATTTTAGAAGATTGATATAATATAGGAAAAAATATATAGTGTAGGAAAAATCAGTTGCCAATTACTCTGGTGGTTGACCATACTGTACAATTGCAGCAATAAAGAGATGCTCATTTTCAGCCAAGGTCATTGGAGGAGCAAGGTAGTTTAAGGTCTGCTTTGCCAGTATGAGGCACTGCTGAATGCTGCTCCCATGTTATTGAGTTTTCCTTTCCCTTAAATTGTAACTGATTCAAGTAAATATTGATCTTCTCTTCATCTTCCCTGAAGATATAGTCACTGAAGGCATCTCATAAGCTAAAACTTTTAGCCTTGCTTGAAGAAGATGCTTTCAAGATGACGAATGTTTGAAGAATATTTTCAGAAACAAGGCTGAGGTTGATGGCCTTACCCATCACCATATACACTTAAAAAAATTTTAATCCTTCCAACAACCCTTTGTGCAGGTAGGTACCATAGCTCTATTTTACCATGAAGAAATTAAGGTTTAGAAAAGTTAAATGACTTATCTAAGTTAGTAGTTAAATAGGATTTTGACCCAAGCAGTCTCAAGGCTATGTACAGTGTTCCATGACACCCTAAAAGAGCAAACAGCAGCTCTCCACTGAATCCTGCCATGTGCCTGGAATGACATATACAGAAGTCATTAATTCTTATACAAAAAATTGAAGTAGTCATTCTTATGCCTACCATACAGATGGGCTGGGGCCTAACCTAATTTCTTAGTGGCAAAACCAGGATTTGAACCCAGTTGTCTGATTCTTAACTAAATACTACTACCTACCATGTGATCCTGCCTCTAACCATTTTTTCCACCCTCTAAAGATTCTTTCAACAATATTCAGTGGCTATTATTGAGCTCTGACTGAATGCCAGGTACTGATAAGGTTTAAAGTCGAACATTCCCCAAAAAAGGCATGAAGGCTTATTCCACATGGAGAATTAGATTTGCATGGTCACTTGGGAGAAAGAATACACAGTAACACAGCACACTTTTAGTAAGTTACAGAAAACAGTGGATTTGCAGCATAATAAAGCAAGAAGAAAGCTGGGGCATGGAACCAACTGCCCTGTTCCTTGCCATTTTGCCCACGGTTTCTCTGATAAGAACTGGTATTAGGTTAGAAAACAGAAAGGGCAGCTTCCTGGCAATAACTTGCAGCAAGCCAACCTCTTCTTCTCCTTGTGTCTCCTCCCCAGGCTCTTCCCCTGGGACAGGACAGGAGCCACCAATGCAACCCAACTCTGCTGCTCTGAATAAGGTGGAGCTAACCCTTTCCCTGGCATGTTTGCTTTTAGTGAAATATTTTCTCCCACTTCCAGTTAGCCCATTTTCCATTATGTGAATCAATCTGACAGTTTAAACCAACAGAAATATTACTTTTTTTCCCCTAAAGTGTGGGTTAAATGCAACGTTTAACATAATGAGCCCAAGGGGGGAAAAGTTCACAGTAAAGATAAATACTCCTCTTTAAAAAAAAAATTAGACCCAGTTAATAGCTAGATGGTATAAGCTTGCAAACACTGAAAGGGGAAATAGGGTTTTTTCTTTCTTTCTTTCTTTTTTTAAAAAATTAAATCACACGGTCTATTGTTTTGTTTTAAAGCCTGAATACTGATATATTTCATACATTATGACTATTTTCTTAAAGGAAAAATATAAACTATTTTATTAACAACTATTCCCTCATATTTACGGTAAGGTAAACAGCAGCCCTAGGTAACAGCTCTTTTTCCCCTAAATTACTACTTCCCCTTGCTCCCTGGAGACCTAACTAACTCCAGCTTGACAAAGATTGATCCTCAGTCGAGACTGAGGAAGGCATGCTTCTCACTATGCACTCCTCACTTTGCAATTCTCAGTGGTTGAGTTCCAAATCCTACCCAAACCACTCAACATCTTTACTCCCAGTTTTCCCAGCAAAATCAAAACTTGTTTCTTACGAAGGTCCTGGCTAACATTGCTTACTAAGATGAGTTGTTGAATATTGCCTTTCTCTTAGCTAACAGCAGGCAGAGTATTTAAGTCTAAATGAATCAGAAACATATGGCATGCATTTCTCTTAATAATGCTTTGGGTTTTTTTAATATATATATATATATAATTAAATGAGAACAGTGCTACAGGCAAAGTATGCTTTGAGAAGCTATTGAAAGGCAAAGGTTGAGTGGGATGGAGGATGATCCATGAATGCAAAAGAAAGGCCCACTTGGCCTTGAATTTTTCAATCCTGAGCTACCAGGGAAGACACCAAGCCCTTCAGGGAAATTGCTAAGACAGCATTCCATCTTCACCCTTTCTCCATATTTATTTTATTTATCTGTTTCGTTGCCTACTTCCTCCTACCCCCTATCCCACATCTACCACTTCTGGTTCCTTTACTAAGATCTTCTTCTTATTAAAGTTAATTCTACATTTGCTTAGAAGCCTCTATATGCTAAGACCTACATGAATTGAAGGTAGATGCTCAATTATAGTGTGTGTGACCAATGCCTAGTCCTGGGATTATATTTTCATTAATCTCATAATTAAGCAATCTTAATATCAATCTCATTTAAAATCCATGGGGGCTTGATGTTGGCTTATAAGGGTTATCATCATCTCTGCCACCTTTATCGGGTCTGTGTGTTCAGTGTGTGTTTATGTGAGAGAAACAGAAGGGGATCCCACACAGCTGAGTTACAACCTCTCAGTTACAATCTGCCTTGGAGAAGACGCTTCATTTTCTTCAATCTCAGGTTTTTACATCCACAAAGTGGGACTGACATTAAGGCGATATCAGGGGTCTGTGGTAAGAATGAAATAAGATAATAGCTTAAAAATTGTTTTGTAAGTTATAGTCAAATTAATTTTGAAAACATTACTTTCACCACCTCTGGCCTTTAAATATTTAAAAGGCTGTCTTAGACATGCTCCATATTTTAATTTCATTATGATTTCCTGTAGATTCTCTATACCATTTTGGAACATTATTTTTCCTCAAAGAGAAAAACTGGATAAACCAAGTGTCCACTTGGTGTAACTTGTAGCCCAAATGCCCAAGAAGAATTCCTTTAAGAATTCCACCTTTTTCAAATGTTGGACCTTCTGAGAGTCTGTAAACTGTCTAGCCAGTTCTTACAGATAGCCAAATAAAGTGACCCTTCTCTAAAATTATCTAAACCAGAATTAGACATCTCCACCCTCAATTTTCTAGTCTGTCACCTTGTGTTTTGGAATCAGACTCAAAGCTCCTCCTAGAAAGGACTCAATCTTTCATTTACCAAGAGTCTCCTGTGTGTCCTGCACTGAACTAGGCCACCTTGTACAGGCCATCTCGTTTCATTTTATCTCCACTGGACACATGTTAAACCAGGGGTTTTGAGGGGCCATGGAGACCTGCTTAAGTTTAAAACCAGAAATATATCAAGTATCACATAGATTAGGAAGCAAGAGCCACCTGGTAGGCCCCTATCTGCTGCCGGGGGACCTGAAGGCTGTGCGTTGGCATAGCTGCTGGAGCTGCCCATCAAAGCAATGTTCCTCCTTGCATGGCCACGTGGATAACTCTGGTCAGTACTCTGGGAAGGTCTGGCTTTGGATAAGGTTAAGCCTTCTGAGATATAAGTCCATTGCATGATTTCAGGCCAAGAGAAGCAAACAGGATGGCAGCGACCAGGAAGTGGGGTGCTCCTTTGAGAAGAGGTACAGCATAGCCCAGTGCAGTGAGCTGTGGATCAGGCACTGGCCTAGATACAAATCTTAGCCCCCCACTCCTCCCATGTACTAAGCCAAGTGACCTTGCCCAAGTCACTACTCTGGGCCTCATTTTCCTCATCTGTGAAATAGGGATGATCATTCCAGCCCTTCCCACCTCACATAGAAATGGTGGAAGTGAAATAACATTAAAAAAAAATACGTGAAAAACTGCTTATGTGCAGTGCCGAGAATCAGGTAGATGTTAACACCAACCTTCTGTGATATACCAGGGGTACAGCCACTGTGCTCCCTCCAAGGGCGGTGGAGGTGAGGCATCTCTAGAGAAAACTCTGCACAGGCTTTCCTCTTCCTGATATTTTCTAGGACTTTACCGTGACAGCCCTGGGCCCTGGCGACCTTTCTTGACTCTGCTCAGGCCTCTATCTCTGGCCTCTGCTGAGGATGTTGCTGAGAAAGAGGCTGATGGTCCTTTAGAAAACTCTCTCCAAGGAGCAACAGGGCATTGTCTCCTCTCCCGGCCTGGCTAGATCCTCATGAGAACAGGACTCAGCAAATGGACAGAGCAATTAGCCAGAGGCAGCAGGAATCTGGAGAAATGGAAATGAAATGCAGCCAGGTGTGGCCAAGGCAATGATCAAAGGTGTGCCACGAGAAGAAACATGGCTCACTGAAGAGAGGGACAGTGGGAAAGCTTTTCCCTTCAAGTTGTATTAACCAACGCTGTTTTATGCAACTTATAAGTTTGGAAGATTTACTATAACCATGTTTAGACCATCCAGGATATGATTCCAGATGGGATACTGTGGAGAAGCAGAGGAGAGGGGCAAGGTGAGAAGAGAAGGAAGAGAGGAGAAAGAGAAAACTTGAGAGCATAGGGAAACAAGACAAGATGGAATGGAGAGGGCAACTGATCCCTAGAAGGATGAAGTCACACTTTTTGTCCAGAACAAACTTTAAGCTCTGTCCATCATTCATAGAAAATGAAATGTGGTAGCATAAACCATTTATTCCCCCAATTTCCCTGTCCCCCAACCTCAGCAATATTTGAAGTTAAGGACTCCTGATTTCAACCAAGTCTCTATGATCTCAGTCTATGCTCCTTTGACAAATAACATAGAAAAAAGTAAGCGTGTGTGTGTGTGTGCGCGTGCGCACGCGTGCATGCGCGTGTGTGTGCTGGAACTGGGGCAGAGTTACTCCCTTCCCAGCGTCTGGGCACATTTTGCTGCAGAGCCTTTCCAGTAGGATGGCTGAGACGGCAAGCCCAGCTCGGGTTTCATTTCAGAGGCTGATTAAAGCTCTCACAAATGCCAGCTTACATCATTTCGATGACTATTAATTTAAAGAAAACAGTTGCCTGGAAAAAAAGAAAAACATTGCAAACCATTCCTGTTTTATCACCAAGGGGTCCTTCTTCTCAGACAACTCTTTTCTTCGTCTTGAAGTGGGCAAGTCTGACCTGGGCAAAGTTATCCAGGTGGAGCAATTAGAGGAACACGGGCCAGATTCTTCCAATTAGGTGAGGGCGCACAGACCTTTGCCATGGTGATGGCAAAAAAACTACTGTTCAGTCCCCCATTCCCACTGTTCAAGTGATAAATGACCCCCAGCCTGCTCTCCCCAGAGCCGAGTGAGGCCTGTCTCTGGACAAAGGCCAGGGAAAACAGAACAAGATTTATAAGAGCCAAAGGCAGAGTGAAGACGAGCTGGAGGGCATGCGGGAAAAGCCCACATGAGAAAATGTGGTGCGTTTTAGTAGCTGCATGTTACTTTATGGTGGCGGGGTGGGAGTAGAAGGGGCGCTGGGCTGCTGGTGGAGGGTAAGTGGCCACAGTCAAACAGCGTCTGGGCGGCCGGGGCCTTCTCCGCAGTTGGCCCAGCTCTTGGGAAAGCAGGGAGCCCTGGCCCTGAAATCCTGATCTGGCTCCTTCATTCACCCCAAATCCTTCTAAACGGACACCGTTAAAGGAATGTCTTTAAAACTAAGGAGACAAATGGAGACAGGGAAAGTGGTCCTGTGCTGCTAGATTAAAAGGCACGATGGTACAATTAAAGATATTCACCAGCGAAATTTGAACCCCATTACACGCTGGCGTACAGTACGCGAGGAAGAGCTGTTTTATATCATTAAAGACAAAAACCAGGTCTATAGGTAAGCTTTAAGAACAATAAACATCCTGAATTCAAGAATAAGTCTGTCAAATGAAGGGATATTGATTTTGGAACAAGGAATATTATGTCAAACAACATTAGTTTAATTGATCTGAATTTAGTTTAAGTACTAAAAGCATTTATATACAAACAGCAAATGAAAATTAACTGCAGCTGAAGCCCCGCTGTTCGTTCACAGGGGTTTCGCGTAGACCAGAACCTGGCACCCAAGCGGCCTGGCTGCAGTCAGGAGCACACAGCAGAGCTGGGCTTTCTTCCCCCGCATGACAATGGGGAAGGCAATGTGCTTTCTCTCAGAGGTAGGAACATTTAACACCGGCCTTTGACTTTTCAAAATACACAAACGCCATTTCTTGCTCCAGAGGAATTCATGAGAGAACACGGGGTGAGGCCAGGAGAGAGGAACCGAGTGGGCACCCAAGTAAGTGAACCGCTTCTGGTCCCCAAGTGAACGAGCCCCGGCTCCCCCTCTGACCGCTTGGCCCCATCAGAACCAATGTCTAACAAGGCTGCCTGTTCTCCGCACAGAGCTGCCCCTTTCAGCGGCTGCCAGGCCCTAGGAGCCCCAGGTAGAGGCTCCAGGAAAACACTTAGGCTCACAGCCCAGGCAGGACAGGTTCTCAATAAACAGTACCAGCCTCAGTCCCTCAGTGGTGACAGAATGGAGAGAGACTGTGAAAGTGTCCGAACCCATTTCCTGCCTTGTGCTCTTGTTTCCTTCTGAAAGAGATCCCAAGTCAACCACTTTTTCTTTCTTAATCCTCCACCTACAGCCAACCCGTGGAACTCACTCCAAAGCGTGTGAATATACAGGAAATGCACAGTGGTAAAGCCAGGACAGAGATGCACATTTTCTCTTTAGTTACCAAAGTCTTGTGTGCGAGAATAATTGTGATTCTCCCACAGGATTGTTCAAGGGAAATCCAGCGGAAGCCTTCAGAAGTCCACTGGGCCTGGTGATCACCCCGAGTCTGCTTGCAGAGGGCTCACTGTCGGCTGCCATGGACCCCCGTGAATGGGTGAGGGTGTGAACCACTAAGTTATGTGTCAGACTCATTCTTTAAGGTCTGGTCAGCTCAGGAGCCGACCATGTTTCCACTTTGTTTTCAGAAGGCCTGACAAAGGCTCCAGGATGTTGTTTTGTTTACATCTTGCCACCTGCACACTCCCTCCCTGAAAGCTGAATCTCCACTCCCAGATCAAAGGGCAGTTAAGTGGAGCTGGAAGAAAGATCTCTCCACCTCCAGCCCTCAGCTTTCACTCTCACTCCAGAGTGCTGCACGTTGTCAGATTTATAGCCTTACGTGTGAACACGGCCACAAAAACCAACAAAAACAGCCTCACACCGTGGTTTTCCCTCCATCCAGACCCTTTGCCACACACGTGAGGTTTATTCTCAGGGTTTTAGCTGTGAAGGGACCTTTATATGAGCTCTCAAGACACCAGTTATCCTATCTGTCTTGATTTCTCCTTGTTGAAACATTTTTCTATTCCATCCATTTGACACATTTTCTATCAAAATATTTTTCCCCTCTGATAGCCCCAGCCAGCAGTCAGCAGAGGAGCAGAGTGACTGAGGACCCGGAGAGCAGTGTTCTAGAGTGACAGATGGGACCTGCTGAGGACAACGTAGTAAGAAAGAGGACATGAATCAAGGCCTTGGATGATGGCACATTCTGGCAACATGCACACTGTAAAGGTGCTGTGTAGTAGTCTCACAGACTCCAATGGACGAGTATTCCTGGGCTAATATTCACATTATATTTGTACTTTGAACACCTGTGATGTGCCAGACCTTCTGCAGAGCATCCGTGAAGACTTGTACACGATTCCTGCCTTAGTCCAGAGGCATATGATCCGAGCACAGCCTGGTTCGTATCTGCTGAACAGAGGTACAAACAAGCCCCTAGAATAACCTAAAGACAGAAGCAATTGCTCTTCCAAGAAATAAGGTTGCTATGGTCTGAATGTTTATGTCCCCCCAAAGCTCACATGGTGAAATGCTCCCCTCTAAGGTGATAGTATTAGGGTATGGGCTCTTTGGAAGGTGATGAGGTTATGGAGGCAGAGCCCTCTTGGATGGGATTGGTCATCTTACAATAAAGGCTCCAGAGAGATCCCTCACTCCTTTCACCACACGAGGACACAGTGAGAAACTGGCCACCTGCAACCCAGAAGAGGGCCTTCACTACAACCTGACCAGGCTGGTGACCTGATCTTGGATTTCCAGCCTCCAGAACAGCAGCCTGAACCGACTTAAGACAAGGAAAGTAGAAAGTCAGGAGCCTGTCAGCTGGAACAGGTGGGTGGGGGGAAAGATTCCATGAGGAGAGAACTGTAAGCACAGAGGGTACAGGTGATATCTGCACAATGCTGCCTAGTCCTGTGTGGCTGCATCACAGTGGGCTGTGGTGAGAGCCGGGCAAGAATCCTTGACAAGAGCACGCATGGCTTCCTGACCCCTTTATTGCATTCCTTTCCCCTTCAGAAGCTGTAGTGGACTGAGAGGCAGATGGTCTTCACTTTGAGTCATTTAGAGCCATGACCTTGGACGAGTCACTTAACCTCTCCAGACCCCAGCTCCTCTTGTGAAATATGCAGAAAGTAACAGTTACCTCCCCACAAAAGTGAAGGTAAGGCTTAAATAGAGTCAACTTTTGAGAAAGCCCTTACACACAGTACATAGCTAGGCTTACCAGGGCACTCAGTCATGTGATCCAGAGGGGCCCACACACTGAAATGAAAGGGGGAGGTCAGGCTTTTTCTGGCCTTAATTTAGGGAAAAAAAAACTCCCAATAGTTCTTTATATGTGATGCTGAGCAAGTCACATCACTTCTCCAGGCCTTATTTTCCTTCAATAAAACAGGAGTGGAAGGGCCAAGGTCTCTTCCGGTTTAGATTTCCAAGGACAGAGTTTAAAGCTCAATGGGCAAAATCTTCAGATTCCCGGAGACCTTGTTTAAATCCACCTCCTGGAGTGTAACTGTTATATGTCTGAACATTACAAATTATGAAATACGAAATAAATACATGCACATATACATAAACACATGTGAGTATATATAGACATGCATGTATATACGTAACTCAATTGTTCCAACCAGGGACATCGGTCCAATGCCTGGAGTTTCTCTCTTTCTTTCAGGATTCAACATTTGGCTCAGTTCCAATATATTCCTGAGTTTCTGAGTCTCATTCCCACAAAGATCTGTCTTCTCTCTCTGGTTAAAAGAAATGCATGCTGGGCATCCTGCCAAGCACTTGGGGGCCTTGTAGTATTCTGCCGTGACCCCTGGGGCGTGCCCCGTTTCCTGTGTCACTGGTTGTCGGAGTCGGGGGAGGCCTACCATGGCCTTGCTGGAGCTAGGCATTGAATTCTGAAGCATGAAAGGTTTACCCAGGCCCAAGACTGGACTCCCCAGATTTGTGTCTCAAGAATCCCAGCCAACTATGTCCTGACGCACCAGTACCTTACAAAGTGACCCTTGGAAGAGAGAGAGAGAGACCCACCTGCTCTTCCAGAGATCTTTACTAACCTTCTCTCACACTGAAAAGGCCCTTCAAGGTTTACAAAATACAGTTATATCGTTGACCTGATATAAGTCAAACCGGGGTATTAGCATCCAAACAAGGACTCAATTTTTATGCACATGCGTATGAAATCCTAGGGGTCATCTTTTGAGGAAGTGCCCACTTACTGACCTCTAATTATCCCAGAAGGGCCCAGATATACCATTCCTTGGGAGAGATAGGATATTCTTAAGCTCAGAGGACAGAAGGGCTAAAGGTTGGCTTTAGGCAAAATGGAAACAAACAAACAAACACCTAAAAGAGGAAGAGACTATCCTCCCTTTTCATATCCTGCCCTCCTCAAAGTATCATTTCTACTTCTCTCACAGCCTTCATCTTCCTACTGGAAACAACTGCTTTCAGAACACAATTTATTCACAGTCTCTAAAGGCCCTTAAAACTCTGATGTTTTATGGTTCTATTTGAATTTCATCCAATTTCTTTTCATGAGATGAAGCTCTGGTATTAAGGAGTTTCAGAAATGTTAGGGTCATTTGGGAGGGGAGGTAGGGGCTTCCCTGCCTAAGCAGTTTTTATGGTGGATGTCTTCATGGAAACAGGCAGCATCATGGAGCCTGACCAGGGAGCCTGACAAGGTCTCCTCGTATATAACAGAAGGATGTCCAGGCCAAGAGGAGGCCCCAAAAAACTGAGCCTGCTTCTGGAAAGACACAGCTCTTCTACTGATGAACGTAAGTGCGATGAAACAGAAACTACTGTGAACCTAAGGGCAGGAGCTCTGAAGGGAAATACTCCATGCCTCTTGGATTTAAGGAGTCCCTTGTCTACTAGTGGAAATATGCACATAAACAGATAATTTCAGTAAAATGTTCTAAGTGATAAAACAGATGTAAGTAAGGGTATTGTGAGAGCAGAGAGAAGGGACATTTAGCCAATCTAGAAATTCAGAAAATACTTCTTGGCAGGAATGAAATCTATTCATGTTGTATTTTGTGTGCTTTTTCGTCTTTTTGTAACATGTTCTTGTCTTTTCTCTCACAATATCACCACTCCATCCCTGTGATGGAGCCAGAGAGAGGAACATTACCTCAACTGACAGATAAGGACACCAGGGCACAAGAAAAATAGACAAAGTTGCACAGCTAGTTAATGGCAGAGAATGAGCAAACCTATGTTGTTTTTATGCACATAAATAGTCAATTGGATAGAGACTAAATGGAAAAATGGTGAGAGTTCTAGAATATTTTGAGAGTGGTGCAAGGGAAAAGGAGGGGATGGGATAAAGTTTTTGAGAGTTTGGTATGTTACAGCAGTATTTAATTTGCTTCAACCAAAGCTATACTCTATAGAAATGTACATGCACTATCCCTGGGTAGCGGGGGGTGGGGGGAATGGGTGAAGGAGGTCAAAAGGTAAAAAAAACAAAAACAAAAGCACATAACATCATTTACAATTCTTCCCAAGAAAGTAAAGTACTTGTCTATTAAACTTGTGCAGGATCTCTATAGTGAAAGTTATTAAATGCTCAGGAAAGAAATCAAAGAAGACCTAGATAAATGTAGAGACATGCTATGTTCATGGACTGGAAGATTTAACACAGTAAAGATGTCAAGTCTTCCCAAATTGGTCTACAGGTTTAATGCAATTGCTATCAAAACCCCACAAGCTTTTTAAATAGATATAGACAATCTAATCCTAGATATATGTGGAGGGAGAAAAGTCTGTGTAAATTGTGTGTTTATGCCTATCAGGTTTAATGCTAGCTCTGTAACTTTGGTTAACTTTTCATTTTTATTCTGAGAAACTTATGGTATGATAAAATATACTAGTGTAAATAAAGACACAATTCTTAATATGTAAAAAAAGAAAGGAAATGCTATTCCATTTAAAGTTCCAAAAGTTTATGCTGGTTTCATGCTTTGTATTTTGCATATTCTGTTCCCTTTGATTGTAATGCACTTCCCCAACTTTTGCCTACCTGGCATATTCTCACACATTCTTAAAAATGAAGTCAAACATTATTGGTCTCTGTTCCCTTGGTCTCTGGAACACATGCCCCTCAGATTTCATTCTAGGGATAACTGCTTGCTCTTTTGTCTGATTGGTTTTTTTTTTTCCCCCACCAGATAGTAAGGATCATGAGTATAAGAATGTTATTCTATTTATCTTTATGTCCCCAGAATCCAAATGGTAACTGCTTAATAAGTGGTTGAATAAACAAATGGGTGAATAAAGAAATAAACAACAGGTGATAATTAATCTTTATAAAAATATAGGGTCAGTGAAGTGCATAAAACTTCAGCTCCAGGATATAAAGATATAGGAAAAAAGCAGCATTCTCACACTAATAATGAAAAAGAGCCAAACTAACTTCAAATTCACAGTATTTTTCAAACCCATCAGAGAATGGAGGTTTCAGGGAACTGGTTCAGAATCTAAGTAGAGATGGTGACTGAAGAGAGAGAGAATACACGAACATGTACTCACCTGGGATAGACAGAACCAGATGTCAACAAAAAGTTCAGCTAGAATAGCTGACAAATTGGTGAAGGCCAAGTGGGAGTGGTAGGACAGAGGAAACGTCTGGGGAGGTCACAGAAACTAGGTAAGTCCACAGTATCTTTCAGGTTTGTTCTCCATGGACCCCTGTGAACACCCTGGGTGTTCACATAAAAGATCAGAAGGGTCTATCATGGTTCAGATCTGAATGAGAGGAACAGAAGCCATGCAAGAAGGACAAGAACCTCTGCTGGATCCCTCCCCTACATTTCCACTATGGAACAGAGACATTATCTGAGGCGGAAGAGCAACAATGCTGGCCCTAGGGCACAGGTGAACATACATTGTATATGTAAACAAGGAACAGTGGCAGAAAAATCCTAGTCTTGAGAGAAGAATAGTTATGTGCTGAGCCCACAACTGCAGCCAGGCCAGGGACAGAGAACAGAGAAGGCCACCATGATGAGGTCCAGGGACATGGTATATACCTAAGACTGAGCTTTAATTAGAGTAACAGAGACCCCACTTCACCACCACTAAGATAAGAAACGTGGGATAACAAGTAAAAGAAGAATACTGCTAGAGAAGCGCAGAAGAGGAACAGAGCTTCCAAAGAGACACTCTCTGAGGTACAGCCCAAATGGAAGACCTAAAACTCAGAATCATACAGATATTCCTCGGATTAGCCACACACTACTCTAGCACAAAGTACCTCTAGAGGAATGGGAAGAATGTGGTGCACTGCGAAAAACTAAATCAAAAATAGTAGCACTCGAAAACAGTAGAATATATTTTCTTTTCTAGGGTAGGTGGAACATTCACAGAGGTAGGTGCAGAGAGTTCCACTGGTAAATTCTACCAAACATTTAAGGAAGGAAAAAAATGCCCATTCTATACAACTTCTTCCACAATATAAAAGCAGAAAAAATACTACCCAGCTCATTTTATGAGGCCAGGATTATCCTACTATGAAAAGGAAACAACGGTATTACAAGAAAAGAAATCTACAGAAAAATATCCCTCATTAATGTAGAGACAAAATACTGAAATGAAAAATATAGTATCTCTATTGTAAATCTAATGTTTTCCAGAGTACAAAGTTTAAAAAATGGTATGTTTGTTTAGAACTCAATATAAAACTCCCCTATTAAACAGAGCTTTCCTAAATCGTGCAGTGGAAATCTTAAACTGTTATCTTGATTTGACCCGTTAGCCAAGGTTACACAGGTAATACATGTAAAGTAAGAAGAAAACTGGAAGGTAAACTTCTATCAAGTGATCAAAACAATATCAAAAGAAATCATTTTAATCATATGGCACCTGATAAGATACAAAAGAAGATGTAGCATCCCTTCTTTGATATTTCTGCCAAAGATACTTGGCCTGAATCTACTCATGAGTTAATATCAAACAAACTCAACTTCAGAGGCATTCTACAAAATAACTGACTTGTAATCTTCAAAAGAATCAAAGTTATGAAAGTCAAGGAAAGGTTGAAGAACAAGCCCACACTGAAGAAGACTAAAATCAATACGCCATTCTAAACAGTATACTTTTTCTGAAAGGAATGAATTTGGCTACTTGGTGAAACTTGAATATATTTATAATAACATGTTTAGAGAAGAATGGTGCATCATGTCAGCAACTTACTCTCATCTGGTTAAGAAAAGTTCTTTTTCCATCTTCGAAACTTATAGATCAGTTTAATTATAATTTAAACACATATGCACAAACTTATCATAGCAACATTACTCATAATTGCAAAATACTGAAATCAACACATACATCCTATAGGAGACTGGCTGAAACATGACACATCACAGAATGGAGTCTTATGCTACTGTAAGAAAAACTGGGGAAGATTTCTATGAAATTATATGACATTATTTTCATAATAAATCATTGAGAAAAAAGGAAATTGCAAAGAGTATCTACAGTACGCTATCTTTCAAATAAGAAAGAAAAGGAGATAATAAAGTATATACATATTTGCTAATCTGTGCAAAAAGAAATACAGGAAAGTTCAACAAGGAACTAGTGAGATTAACTGCCTGTAAAGGGTGGTTAGAAATAAGGTAGAAAGAACAGAAGGATTAAAAAGGAGTAGAAGGGATGAAAAGGAAGTGGTACTTACTTGAGCTTATCATTTGTATAATTTGGACTCTTAGAACCACTGTAATGTTTGGCCTACCTCCCAAATAAACGAATAATTACAATCAACAGAGATATGTGTATATGGGGCGGGGGGAGGTGATTCAAGGTAGAACCAAAACAGTAACAAATAGACCTAGCTATATTATAAAGAAATAAAATAATCGCAGTGAAGTGTGTGAGGAAGAAAATAACTACTTATGCAACAGAAATCCTGCACTATTTTGGTTATATAATGTAAGGTTAGAGATGGGAAAGAAAAGTGTTTACAAAATACTTTGTTTTCCACAGAGGTATAGATGAAACTGCTAACACTACTTTATGTATATACAATAATTGAAAAATAAGTGAATATATTAAGGAAAACAAAAGCCATGTTTCTCACTGTTAGAGATATTACAAATAAATAAAGAGAGAAAGATAAAATAAAACTCATGGTGTTTTTCTGCAATCAAAAGTACCAGTATGAACTCATAGCTTTTATACAGAAGTAAATATAAATGTGTAGGTATGCATGCATTCATATGCATACATATATTTCCTAGCTCTTAATGTTAAGAGGGACTAGAAGCAATGATATCCCAGTACCAGTGAATACACAGAACCTGGATCTTAATTTCTAAATTCTGTTCATAAATAAAAGGAACAATGAAGTCAGAAAAATGGCTGATTCTAGAACTGGAACAGGGAAAGTACATGATGATCTGGAAGATGTTATGGTGCTAGAGATTAAGTAAATGCTCAAAAATTGATAGGGTCTTGTCAAAAGATCATATTAGCCAACTTAAAGAGGCTCACAATGGCCAAATCTTTATAATTTGAACAATAAAGTAAATAATGATAGTAATAGACCACAATTTATAGGATAAAATAAATATTCCAGACCCCATTCTTACATAAATTATAAAAGAACAAAATAAGTAAATGGGGGAAAGGGACATTTTGTAGAGCCCTAATTAATAAATGTAGAGAGAATGATGGAAATTTAAAAATAAGCATTTAGCAAATAAAAGGTAATTGTTGCAGGCAAGAATAATCAATGGGTGAGATTGGTTCAAGATGGCAGAGAAGAAGGACGTGTGTTCACTCCCTCTGTGAGAGCACTGGATTCACAACTAACTGCTGAACAATCATCGACAAGAAGACACTGGAACTCACCAGAAAAGATACCCCACATCCAAAGACAAAGGAGAAGTTGCAATGAGATGCTAGGAGGGGTATAATCACAATAAAATCAAATCCCATAACGGCTGGGTAGGTGACTCACAAACTGGAGAACACTTACACCACAGAAGTCCACCCACTGGAGTGAAGGTTCTGAGCCCCACGTCAGGCTTCCCAACCTGGGGGTCTGGCAACAGGAGGAGGAATTCCTAGAGAATCAGACTTTGAAGGCTAGTGGGATTTGATTGCAGGACTTTGACAGGACTGGGGGAAACAGAGACTCCACTCTTGGAGGGCACACACAAAGTAGTGTGAGCATTGGGACCGAAGGGGAAGGAGCAGTGACCCCACAGGAGACTGAACCATACCTAGGTGCTAGTGTTGGAGGGTCTCCTACAGAGACGGGGGTGGCCGTGGCTCACCATGGGGACAAGGACACTGGTAGCAGAAGTTCTGGGAAGTATTCCTTGGCATAAGCCCTCCCAGAGTCTGCTGTTAACCCCACCAAAGAGCCGGGTAGGCTCCAGTGCTGGGTCACCTCAGGCCAAACAACCAACAGGGAGGGAACCCAGCCCCACCCTTCAGCAGACAAGCGGATTAAAGTTTTACTGAACCCTGCCCACCAAAGCAACACCCAGATCTACCCACCACCAGTCCCTCCAATCAGGAAGCTTGCACAAGCCTCTTAGATAGCCTTATCCACCAGAGGGCAGATAGCAGAAGCAAGAAGAACTACAATCCTGCAGCCTGTGGAATAAAAACCACATTCACAGAAAGACAGACAAATTGAAAAGGCAGAGGACTATGTACCAGATGAAGGAACAAGATAAAACCCCAGAAAAACAACTAAATGAAGTGGAGATAGGCAACCCTCCAGAAAAAGAATTCAGAATAATGATTGTAAAGATGATCCAGGACCTTGGAAAAAGAATGGAGGCAAAGATCGGGAAGATGCAAGAAATCTTTAACAAAGACCTAGAAGAATTAAATAACAGACACTTAGAAGAATTAAGAACAAACAGAGATGAACAATACAATAACTGAAATGAAAAATATACTAGAAGGAATCAATAGCAGAATAACTGAGGCAGAAGAACAGATAAGTGACCTGGAAGACAGAATGGTGGAATTCACTGCCGCAGAAAAGAATAAAGAAAAAAGAATGAAACGAAATGAAGACAGCTTAAGAGACCTCTGGGACAACATTAAACGCACAAGCACTGGCATTATAGGGGTCCCAGAAGGAGAAGAGAAAGAGAAAGGACCCAAGAAAATATTTGAAAAAATTATAGTCAAAAAATTCCCTAACATGGGGAAGGAAATACCCAAGTCCAGGAAGTGCAGAGAGTCCCAGGCAGGATAAACCCAAGGAGAAACATGCCGAGACACATAGTAATCAAATTGATAAAAATTAAAGACAAAGAAAAATTATTTAAAGCAATAATGCAAAAGTGACAAATAACATGTAAGGGAACTCCCGTCAGGTTAACAGCTGATTTCTCAGCAGAAATTCTACAAGCCAGAAGGGAGTGGCACAGTATATTTAAAGTGATGAATGGAAGACCCTACAACCAAGATTACACGGCAAGGATCGCATTCAGATTCGATGGAGAAATCAAAAACTTCACAGATGACCAAAAGCTAAGAGAATTCAGCACCAACAAACCAGCTGTACAACAAATATTAAAGGAACTCCTCTACCTGGGAAACACAAGAGGAGAAAAGGACCTATGAAAACAAACCCAAAACAATTAAGAAAATGGTAATAGGAACATACATATCAATAATTACCTTAAATGTGAATGGACTAAATGCTCCAACCAAAAGACACAGGCTTGCTGAATGGATACAGAAACAAGACCCATATATATGCTGTCTACAAGAGAACCACTTCAGACCTAGGGACACATACAGACTGAAAGTGAGGGGATGGAAAAAGATATTCCATGTAAACAGAAATCAAAAGAAAGCTGGAGTAGCAATACTCATATCAGAAAAAATAGACTTTAAAATAAAGAATGCTACAAGAGACAAGGAAGGACACTACATAATGATCAAGGGATCAACCCAAGAAGAAGATGTAACAATTATAAGTATATATGCACCCAACATAGGAACACCTCAATACATAAGGCAAATGCTAAGAGCTATAAAAGAGGAAATTGACAGTAACACAATAATAATGGGGGACTTTAACACCTCACTTACACCAATGGACAGATCATCCAGACAGAAAATTAATGAGGAAATACAAGCTTTAGATGACAAAATAGACCAGATAGACTTAATTGATATTTATAGGACATTCCATCCAAAAACAGCAGATTACACTTTCTTTTCAAGTGCACATGGAACATTCTCTAGGATAGATCACATCTTGGGTCACAAATCATGCCTCAGTAAATTTAGGAAAATTGAAATCATATCAAGCATCTTTTCCGATCACAACACTATGAGATTAGAAATCAATTACAGGGGAAAAAAACCGTGAAAAACGCAAACACATGGAGGCTAAACAATACATTACTAAATAACCAAGAGATCTCTGAAGAAATCAAAGAGGAAATCAAAAAATACCTACAGACAAATGACAATGAAAACATGACAATCCAAAACCTATGAGATGCAGCAAAATCAGTTCTAAGATGGAAGGTTATTCAATACAATCCTACCACAGGAAACAAGAAAAATTGCAAAAAACAGTCTAACCTTACACCTAAAGGAACTAGAGAAAGAAGAGCAAAGAAAACCCGAAGTTAGTAGAAGGAAAGAAATAATAAAGATCAGAGCAAAAATAAATGAAATAGCAATAGCAAAGATCAATAAAACTAAAAGCTGGTTCTTTGAGAAGATAAACAAAATTGATAAACCTTTAGCCAGACTCATCAAGAAAAAGAGGGAGAGGACTCAAATCAATAAAATTAGAAATGAAAAAGGAGAAGTTACAACAGACATTGCAGAAATACAAAGCATCACAAGAGACTACTACAAGCAACTCTATGCCAATAAAATGGACAACCTGGAAGAAATGGACAAATTCTTAGAAAGGTATAACCTTCCAAGACTGAACCAGGAAGAAATAGAAAATGTGAACAGACCAATCACAAGTAGTGAAATTGAAACTATGATTAAAAATCTTCCAAAAAACAAAAGTCCAGGACAGATGGCTTCACAGGTGAATTCTATCAAACATTTAGAGAAGAGCTAACACCCATGCTTCTCAAACTCTTCCAAAAAATCACAGAGGAAGAAGCACTCCCAAATTCATCCTACAAGGATACCATCACCCTATACCAAAACCAGACAAAGATACTAAAAAAAAAAGAAAATTACAGACCAATATCACTGATGAATATAGATGCAAAAATCCTCAACAAAATACTAGCAAACAGAATCCAACAACACATTAAAAGGATCATACACCATGATCAAGTGGGATTTATGCCAGGGATGCAAGGATTCTTCAATATACGCAAATCAATCAATGTGATACACCATATTAACGAATTGAAGAATAAAAACCATATGATCATCTCAATAGATGCAGAAAAATCTTTTGACAAAATTCAACACCCATTTATGATAAAAACTCTCCAGAAAGTGGGCATAGAGGGAAACTACCTCAACATAATAAAGGCTATATATGACAAACCCACAGCAAACATCATTCTCAATGGTGAAAAGCTGAAACCGCTTCCTCTAAGGCCAGGAACAAGACAAGGATGTCCACTCTCCCCACTATTATTCAACATAGTTTTGGAAGTCCTAGCCATGGCAATCAGAGAAGAAAAAGAAATAAAAGGAATACAAATTGGAGAAGAAGAAGTCAAACTGTCGTTGTTTGTGGATGACATGATACTATACTAAAGATGCCACCAGAAAGCTACTAGAAGTAACCAATGAATTTGGTAAAGTTGCAGGCTACAAAATTAATGCACAGAAATCTCTTGCACTCCTATATGCTAACAACAAAAGATCAGAAAAAGAAATTGAGGAAACAATCCCTTTCACCATTGCAACAAAAAGAATAAAATACCTAGGAATAAACATACCTAAGGAGGTAAAAGACCTGTACTCAGAAAACTATAAGACACTGATGAAAGAAATCAAAGATGACACAAACAGATGGAGATCTATACCATGCTCTTGGATTGGAAGAATCAATATTGTGAAAATGACTATAACTACCCAAAGAAATCTACAGATTCAATGCAATCCCTATCAAATTACTAATGGCATTTTTTACAGAATTAGAACAAAAAAGTCTTAAATTTTGTGTGGAGACACAAAAGACTCCAAATAGCCAAAGCAATCTTGAGGGAAAAAAATAGAGCTGGAGGAATCAGACTCCCTGACTTCAGACTATACTACAAAGCTACAGTAATCAAGACAATATATTACTGGCACAAAAACAGAAATATAGGTCAATGGAACAGGATAGAAAGCCCAGAGATAAACCCACTCATCTATGGTCAACTACTCTATGAAAAAGGAGGCAAACTTTATCATAGGTGGCAAACTTTGTCAAAGGAGGAAACTTACAAGCTTTTGCACAGCAAAGGAAAACAGGACGAAAAGACAACCCTCAGAATGGGAGAAAATATTTGTAAATGAAGCAACTAACAAAGGATTAATCTCCAAAATACATAAACAGCTCATGCAGCTCAGTATTAAAAAAACAAACAACCTGGGGCTTCCCTGGTGGCGCAGTGGTTGAAAGTCCACCTGCCGATGCAGGGGACACGGGTTCGTGCCCCAGTCCGGGAAGAACCCAGATGCCATGGAGCGGCTGGGCCCGTGAGCCATGGCCGCTGAGCGTGGCGTCCGGAGCCTGTGCTCCGCAACGGGAGAGGCCACAACAGTGAGAGGCCCGCATACCGCGAAAAAAAAAAAAAAAAAAAAACAAAAAACAACCCAATCAAAGAATGGGCAGAAGACCTAAATAGACATCTCTCAAAAGAAGACATACAGATGGCCAAGAGGCACATGAAAAGATGCTCAACCTCACTAATTATCAGAGAAATGCAAATCAAAACTACACTGAGGTATCACCTCACACCGTTTAGAATGGACATCATCAGAAAATCTACAAACAACAAATGCGGGAAAGGGTGTGGAGAAAAGGGAAACTTCTTGCACTGTTGGTGGGAATGTAAATTGATACAGCCACTATGGAGAACAGTATGGATGTTCCTTAAAAAAACTAAAAATAGAATTACCATATGACCCAGCAATCCCACTACTGGGCATATACCCAGAGAAAACCATAATTCAGAAAGGCACATGTACCCCAATGTTCATTCCAGTACTATTTGCAATAGCCAGGTCATGGAAGCAACCTAAATGCTCATCGACAGATGAATGGATAAAGAAGATGTGGTACATATATACAATGGAATATTACTCAAACATAAAAAGGAATGAACCTGGGTCATTTGTAGAGACGTGGATGGATGGAGAGACTATCATACAGAGTGAAGTAAGTCAGAAAGAGAAAAACAAATATCGTATATTAAAACATATATATGGAATCTAGAAAAATGGTACAGATGAACCAGTTTGCCAGGCAGAAATAGAGACACAGATGTAGAGAACAAACGTACGGACACCAAGCAGGGAAGTGGCGGGGATGGTGGTGGTAATGGGATGAATTGGGAGATTGGGATTGACATATATACTCTAATATGTATAAAATAGATAACTAATAAGAACCTGCTATATAAAAAATAAATAAAATTAAATTAAAAAACAATTTTAAAAATCATCGTTGTTAAAATAAATCATCAATGGATGCTAAAAGAAATAGGTGAAGGCATGATTAGATATAGGATATTAGCACATTCTAAAAGTATGAAGCTATAAAATTCGAGATACTTTTTTATTAAAAAGGAAAAAAATAGTGATTTTATAGTAGAGAAATGTAGCAGACATCACCTTAATCAGGTGATCAAAATTAACATTGCCAGCAACAAACTATATTGACATAATTACCTCGTGACAGATGCACTGAGGAAAGGAAAAATATTTCCATTATTCTTACAAAAAAAATTCATAACCTCAATGTAATAATGAAAAAAACATCAAACAAACTCAAACTGAGGGATATTCCACTGACCAGCCCTCTTTAAAAATGTCAGTGTATTGAAAGACTAAGAAAGACTGACTAGGGGGATCAATCAAGATGGTGGAGTAGGAGGACATGGAACTCAACTTCCCCCATGAACACATCGAAGATACATCTACATGTGGAACAATTCTCACTGAAAACTAAATGTAGACTGGCAGCAAGACTCCTGTACAACCAAAGATATAAGAAAGATCCATATGGAATCAGGTAGGAAGGAAAGAGAAGTGATCAGTTTGGGACCTGTGCCCCTAGTCGGGACTCAGAGGAAAAGGGAGAATACACAGGCAGAGATCCACCCTAGGGAATGAGAGGTTCTAGTCACATATTGAGTGCCCCAGCCCTGGGATCTGACACAGAGAAGATGAGGCCCCTTTGCTGGTTGGAGGGCCACTGGGATTAACAGGAGGCCTGTGGGAAGCCTGGGCTCCACTCCTGAGAAGCTCATGAGAGCTGGCTTGCTCCCAAGGCAGGGCACAGAGGGCAGAAGGAGGACGGGTCCAGTGGCTGCCCAGTTTCTCACAACCACCCCAGCATGATCCCCTGTGTGAGCCGAGCAAATGCTCCAGCATTGATTACTTCACCTCGCAAATCCACACTGGGGTGAGGGCTTCCACACCAGGGAGAGAGCCTGGCTAAAGGATGCATAGGTGACTCAGACCCTGGGCAGCACCTGAGCACAGTAGGAGTGTCTACTGTTATCCGGTCACAAGCCAAGAGCCTACTTGGGCTCCCTCTTGCTCCAGCACTGCTCCCCTCTGGGGCAAGGGTGCTGGTTCTGGGAGAGGAGAAAACACACACTTAAAGGGGACAGAGACAACTCAGACCTGACCCTCAGGGATTCCGCTCCATCAGCTTGGCATCCCACCCCATCCCTGATAGGGTTGTAATGGCCATTAAGCAGAGGAGAAGTCCCACCTCACACTTGGCCCAGGCCCTAGCCCCTCCATCTCCAGTTCCACCTCCTACCAATGTGATGGCTGTCAGCACACCCTGAGGAAAAGCATGAATTGTGTTCATGTGAAATTCACCTCTCCCCAAAGGCACTGGGCACACACAGACTGTAGAGAAACCTAAGGACACCCACATAAGAACACTCTTTCAAGACTGCAATAGGTAGCTGTTTTACTTAAATTTATAGAGACAGAGAAAGTTAAGCAAAATAAAAAGACAGATGAAGTGGTCTCAACTGAAAGAGCAAGAGAAAAACCATGAAAAAAATAAATAAAACAGAAATAAACAATTTACCAGATAAAGAATTCAAAGCAGTAGTAATAATAATGCTATCTGAATTAGGGAAAGGAATAGATGAACACAATGAAAAATTTAACAAAAAAATAATAAAAAGAACCAGTCAGAACTAAATAGTACATTAACTGAAATGAACAACACACTAGAAGAAACGAGTAGTAGACTAAGCGATACAGAAGAACACGTAAATGATCTGGAAATAGAATAATATAAATCACCCAATAAGAACAGCAAAAAGAAAAACAAATTTTAAAAAATGAGAGCAGTTTAAGAGATTTCTAGGTAACATCAAGCATACCTACATTTGCATTATAGGGGGTCACAGAAGGAGAAGAGAGAGAGAAGGGGGTAAAAATTGTATTTGATGAAATTATAGTTGAAAAATTCCCAAACCTGAAGAAGGAAACATATATCCAGGTACAGGAAGCACAAAGGGCTCCAAACAGGATGAATCCAAACAGAACCACACCAAGACATATCATAATTCAAAATGGCAAATGCTAAAGATAAAGCGACAGTTCTAAAGGCAACAAGAGGAAAACAAACAGTGATAAGGCTATCAGGCCAGAAGGGAGTAGCCTGATGTATTTAAAGTGCTGAACAGGAAAAACCAGCAACCTAGATACTTTACCCAGTAAGATTATCATTTAGAAGTGAAGGAGAAATAAAGAACTTCTCAGATAAGCAAAAAACAAAAAAAGTTCATCAATGCTAAACCTACCCTAAAAGAAATGTTAAAGGTTCTTCTCTGAGTGGAAAAGAAAAGGTTACAATAAGAAATAAGAATTTATAGGAAAAGAAAAATCTCTCTAGTAAAGGCAAATATATAGTAAAGGCTGCAGATCAACCACTTAAGCTTGTATGAAGATTAAAGGATGACACATTGTAAAAGCAACTATAACTATAATATATAGTTAAGGGATAGACATGAAGATGTAAAATATGACATCAAAAACAAAACTGTCACTCTTTGCAGAGGATATGATACTATACATAGAAACCCCAAAGCCTCCATCAAAAAACTGTTAGAACTATAAATGAATTAAGTAGAGTTGCAGCATACAAAGTTAATATACAGAAACCTCTTACTTTTCTGTACACTAATAATGAACTATCAGAAGGATAAAGCAAAAAAAATAGCATTTAAAATTTCATCAAAAAGAATAAAATACCCAGGAATAAACTTAACCAAGAAGGTGAAAGACCTATACTCCCAAAACTATAAAATGTTGATGAAGAAAACTGAATATGACAGAGAGAAATAGAAAGATATCCCATGTTCTTGGACTGGATGAATTAATATTGTTAAAATATCCACTCTGCCAAAAGGAATCTACAGATATAGTGTAATCCCTATCAATATACCCATAACATTTTTCACAGAACTGGAACAAATAATCCTAAAATGTATGTGGAACAAATATAGACCCAAATTGCCAATGAAATCTTGAGAAGAAAAGAACAAAGCTGGAGATATCATGCTCCCTAAGTTCAGACTATACTACAAAGCTACAGTCATCAAAACAGCATGATACTGGCACAAAAATGGACACATAGATCAATGGAACAGAATAGAGAGCCCAGAAATAAACCCACATGGATATGATCAATTAATCACAACAATGGAGGCAAGCATATACAATGGAGAAAAGACAGTCTCTTCAATAAGCAGTGCTGGGAAAATTGGACAGTTACATGTAAGAGAATGAGATTAGAACATTTCCTCACACCATAAACAAAAATAAACTCAAAATGGATTACAGACCTAAATGTAAGACCTGAAACCATAAAAATCCTAGAAAAGAACACTCTTTGACATAAATCATAACAATATTTTTTGGATGTGTCTCCTAAAGGAAAGGAAACAAAAGCAAAAATAAACAAATGGGACCTAATTAAACTTAAAAGCTTTTCTACAGCTAAGGAAACCATTGACAAAACAAAAAGACAACCTACTGAATGGGTGAAAATATTTGTAAATGATATGGCCATAAGGGGTTAATATTCAAAATATATAAACAGCTCATACAACTCAATATCAAAAAAAAAAACACCAAAAAACACCTAATTTAAAACTGGGCAGAAGACCTGAATAGACATTTTTCCAAAGGAGACATACAAACAGCCAACAGGCACATGAAAATATGCTCAATATCACTAGTCATCAGTGAAATGCAAATCAAAACCACAATGAGATATCACTTCAAACCTGTCAAAATGACCATAAATAACAAATGTCAGCAAGGATGTGGAGAAAAGGGAACCCTTGTACATTGTTGGTGGGAATATAAATTGGTGTTGCAACTGTGGAAAACAGTATGAAGTTTCCTCAAACAACTAAAAATAGAACTATCATATGATCCAGCAATTCCACCCCTGAGTATATTTCTGAAGAAAATGAAAACACTAATTCAAAAAGATACATGCACCCCAGTGTTCACAGCAGTATTATTTACAATAGCCAAGATATGAAAACAACCCAAGTGCCCATCAAGAGATGAATGGATAAAGAAGATGTGAGATACACACACACACACACACACATGCAATGGAATATTACTCAGCCTTAGAAATGAATGAAGCTCTTTCATTTGCAACAATGTGGTTGGGCCTGGAAAGTATTATGCTTAATGAAATAAGTCAGACAGAGAAAGACAAATACCATATATTATCACGTGTGGAATCTAAAAAATAAAACAAATAGATGTATATAACAAAACAGAAAAACTCTCAGATATATAAACAAACTAGTAGATACCCATGGGAGAGAGAAGGGGGACAGGACAAGATAGGGATATAGGATTAAGAGATACAAACTACTATGTATACAATAGATAAGCAACAAGGATATATTATACCACACAGGGAAATAGAGCCATTATTTTGTGATAACTTTAAATGGAATATAATCTATAAAAATAGTGAATCTCTATTCTGTACACCTGAAACTAATGTAATGTTGTAAATCAACTATACTTCAATAAAACGAAAGTAAGACTGACTAACTCTCTCAGATTGGAGGAGACTAAGGAGATATATCAATTAAACACAATACTGGATCCCAAGATCAGGAAAAGAATACTAGTGGGACAATTAGCAAAACATAGGGAAGTTGGCTGATGGATATACCATGAAACTCATCATGAAGATTTTTTTTAATTGAAAATTATTTCAAAATTAAAAATTAAAACAAGTAAAATCTAATGAAAGAAAGTATGAATAGAATGAACCACCAAAGTTTATCCATCATCTGCAAGGAAAGAAGAGTCAGCCATTTGGCTGGATGAAGTGGGACATGGTATTTCAGCTCTCACCCTACGTCCAACTATCCTTAGTAACTAAATATTGAAAATGTTTTCAATTAATCCTCTTGTTTTTAGTCACATCAACACGCTACTATCAATGGCACTAGGGCACCAAATTCTTGAGCCTTTATACGGATCCGCAGTGATAAATAATTAACCCTACTAATCTCCACCACCACCAAGAACACAAATAATTAAATTTTGCTTTCTCTGTTCTTTTAAATCAATTACTACTCACTTGTCTTCTTTCCACCTTCCAAATTTTTGTTAACATCTCTTTGTCAGCATCTCACTTCTCCATGTCCTCAATGGTTTATTCCTACTTTATCCCTCTATTTTCATTTTAGTGGGGTTTTGGAAGAAAACACAAAGAGTGTGTTTTCAATCTGCCATGCTTATTTTTTTAATACCTCTAGTGTTTGTATCCAATTTAATGATTGTTGTTGACCTGAACTAAGTTTATATAATACTAGTCCCATTTGGTTGGAAAAGAGAAAACTCTGTGAGGACATCCATGCCCATATCCATTTACACAAATACCTAAAGGCTCTTTACATGAAGAAACACAATTGTTAAGTTTGATGACTGATTTTCGCTAATCATAAGAAAGAATTTTCCAGTTGTCAGAATTGCTCAGAAAAAAAAAAAATGCATTAGAAGGTACTGAATTCCCTTTGTTGAGCATAATGAAAGACTTGATGCCTACTAGTGAGTAATACTGGAACCTACAGTGGAACTGGAAAAAACTTCTAAAGTGTGAATTTCTGGGATATTTGGGAAAGACTCTTATCAATTAATTCAACAAGTATATATTGAGAACCCATTATGTGCAAAATTGGGTTCTAAGCCTCCCAGAAGTTATGTGAAATCTAGAAAACCCAACACCAATACAGACACTAATCAGACACTATCTTAAACAAATATGTACTATGTGCTTTGCATTGAGTTAAGCATTTTATGTACTTTTTCTTCATTTAATCATTAAAACAAATCAAGTTTATTCACCTCCAATTTAGTAGTGAGGAAACTAAGGCTTAGGAAAGTTCATTATGTTGCCCAAAGCTACACAGTAGTATGTGGCCAAACCAATATTTATAACCAGATCTGTCCAGCATCAATGATTTTGCTCAAAATCAAAACAAAACAAAATCCAACACATACACATGCTCAAGTTTCACTATCAATGTTAATGCATCAATCAGGCAGCCTTACTTCGGCAGATCCATTATAAACACAGTAAAAACAGTTCTCTTTATTTAAGAACTCATAATTTTAGCAGTAGGAAATCACACATATGTTTTGAGCCAAATCTGGAGTTTATAGGGGAATGTATCATCAGAGAGGCTAATAATCCTCTCCAAAACCAAGGTTGGTCTAACATTTAGTACAGAGATGCTCAACAAGAGAACATGTCACAGTCTCACTGTTTACGCTTCTTCAAACGAATGCCCTGCATTTTTCTGCAGTGTGACAGAGTCATGAAAATAGAGTGTTATGATTCAGTTAGGAAATGGATGATATCTCTACTGTCTGCTTTCCTTCCTGTCCATCCTTTTGGATTCAAATTAAACAACAATCCCATGTCTGTAGCCCAAATGTATGAAAACAATGGTGAAGGTGAGTGAAACTTCCTGGTGCTGAAAATATCACAAAGGAAAGGACATTGAGAAAGCAATGAATGCAGATAGGACATAAAAGGTCATCCAGCCTGGTACAGCTGTGTCATCTTCAGGTGGAGTCTGGAGCAGCACAAAGATTTCAATGGTAACAGTGCACAAGGAGGATATCCTGATAAATGAATGTGAAGCCTGGAAATTTCCACAAAGGAGATGAGAAGACTTTATATCCACACATTTGGGGCTTCTATTTTGACCTCACTCTCTCTGACTTCCAACAGTGTGGTCTATTTGCTTTTCAGAGCTATTTGTTGATTGTGGAGCTGAAATATAACTTGCTCTAGAGTTGGAAGGAAACACATAGGAAACCAAGGTCAGTGTACTGTCTCTTTCCCTAGATTTATTTGTCTGAATCTCAGTCAAAGGCAGCTGAGAAGTGGACAGCAGAGAAAAGCTTTGACAGGGCAGAGAACACTGTTAGAAATTAATCATGCAGTCGGTGGGTTCAATCTTAAAGATTTTTCAGCAGAAGTTTCGAACTACTTAACAGCTTTAACAAAGTATATATTCTTTTATATTTGTTTTCCATTCATTAAAATCTTTGGTATATTTCAGTATGGAGGGTATGCATTGTTCTATTTAAGAGATACCAGGACTTAAAATCATTGTGTCTACCCTTAATGTCTTAAGGAAGATAAGAGAATATTTTAACTGGCTTTAATTTTAACCACAAGTAAACCAGAAAATTGAAATCTGAACACATAGTATTGATGTCAAAAAAGGCAGTACAAATTTGCGTTATTGTACCCTGGCACGGATTGCAAGCTCTGGCAAGTCCTAAACTTTACTCACACCATATTAATAACTACACTCCCATACGGAGAAAACCACATCAAATTCTTTGGATGATAATGGTGGCAGTTAAACCTTTGAAAAGGCATTTGATAAAGAACTGCTGTAGAGCCTACTGGCTTAGCAGACTTTAAAAGATGTCAAAACATTTGATTTTTCTCACAAGACATTACTCTTCAAGGTAACGGGTAGGTGGCTCACACCATGCGTTTATTTTGAATTAGCATTTTCTCTCATTTCCTTTACCCCATCTCCTGCTCCACTTTTCACCTGAGCCAAGGGGGTAAATACACACTAATGACACCCGTTAGCTTTGTCTTTACAAACATCAAATTGATGAGCAAACACCCCAAATCCTTCATTAGGTGGGTCATAAACTGAAAGGGCTCTTTGATTATAATATGATGAAAGATTTATTAACAAACATGAATTCAGCTAAATCATAGTATTGGCAGGTTTATGAGATTGTCTCTCCCCAGCTGACAGGTGGGGCCTGCAGGCTGCTGTGGGAATGAAAACACTAAATCTGTTAGTGTACTACATAATGATCTAATTACCGCCCGAGGAGCACCGCACAAGAGGCTAGAATTTCAGAAAGTTTCCTTGGGCTTGCTAGGTCCTGACACAGAAAAAGAAACATGTATCACACTTTTCGGGGACACAACTAAAATATGTTAAATAAAACAGAATAAACTAGGGTTTAACAGAAGGCTTAAAGTCAAGTGACTTATCTAAAAATAGTGAGAAAGGAAAGAAGGAAGGAAAGAGGGACTCTAGAAAATGCCAAGTCACTTGCAAGGACTCTTGATTCTCCAAAGTCCTCTAGTGGGGGTTTCTAGGAGACTTTTCAATAGGTAATGATTGTTAGGAATTGAAAATACAGAATAAATATGCCAAATTGTACACTTAAGTCACACCATATGACAAAAGAATTGCACATAAAAATAATGAGAGTGATATATTATTGGCTCATTTAAAATTAAATATTTGTGCATATCTTGAAAAAAATGAGAGGCAAAAACCATATTTATAATACCTTATACCATTGGACCCGATGAGGTTTTTCCACTGGCCATTCTCTCAGAATTACAGAGTTTTGACATAGGGTCATGTATATATAGGTATACTCCTAAAATTTGGCTTCTGAGAAACTCTCTGAAAATGTTTATCAAGTTACCAACATTGTCTAATTTAACACTCCCCAAAACGCTGAATTATTTTGTGTAGTGAATCAACTGTTGTGAATAAGCACAACAATTTTGGGTAGGTTCAGATTTTTACAAGATGTCTTTTCCTTGAAGTAATTGCTTTGTCAGACTTAGACACATTTTCTAAATTAATAATTATACGTGAAATTAATAATAAATACTTTAGTTTGAAATGTGGCTTTGGCCAAAACATTTGATATTTAGAGAAAATTTATATGCTTCTGTGTAGATGTTAAAACTGAAGAGTGATAAATAGCATAAAGGGGACTATGCTCTTAATCCTTGTATTTCATGAAGATAGAATGAGGAAAGGAAAATTCTTAAACTCTTAGGACTGGAAATGACTTTATCTTTTCTTCTAACACTCACACTATAGACACAGTTAGACAAATTCAGATAATTTCCTCAAATATTGTTTCCATAAACATAGTATTCATTTTCCATCATATGTACACAGATGAGAAACCACAAAATCCTCTTAAGGACGTATCAGTCTTCTGATATTAATAAAGATCTCTGTCATCATAAACTTCTATAAGAAAGCGAGGCACTAAAGTAGTACTTGACATCATATAATAGAAAAGTATTCTGTAGAGTGTGTTTGTGCATGTAACAAAAAATTAATTTTCAAGCATACAGATAATAATAATAGCTTTTATGTTTTGAGTACTAGTCACTGTGCTAAACAGTGTGCTAGGTACTTTTCATATAGAGAGTATCACATGTTAAAAGGATATATATTGCTATAATCATTTTAAAACAAAATGCATTTAATGAGCCATTTCCTCACTTTTATCAGTTCAGATTATCACAAGGAAATATTTACTGGCATATAGATTTTTCCTAAGTAGGCTTTAGTGAGGAAGCAGATGTACTCTGCACTCCACTTAACCTCAGTTTATCATTAAAATAGCAATGCTAATAATTACATTGGTATTACAGGCTTGCTGTGAGGATAAAACAAGAGAATATATACAGCTTCTGAGCTGCTAATGATATATAGGTTGACCAATTACTCTTATTATGGACCCCAATAATAACATTTTCCACTTTAGATTTGGAACTTATCACATGCTCACCTTTTCTAACACCTCTTTTGGTCCACATTCTGGGTAACTTGAAACCCAGGGATTTAAGCAAGCATTATAATTTGAGCTGCCTTATATCTTCACTAGCTAATAAGGACATATTTTACCTCCTTAGGAAGACTTGGCGCTCTCAGAGGACAGAGAAGACACCCCTCTGTCTTTTCTAATCTCTGCATCTTCCAGAATAGGATAGGAGACAGGAAATATATTCAGTGAACACTTAGCAGCTCATACAGTTGTGGAAATTTTGAAAGTGTCACTCTAAGAGGCAGATTTCCTAAAATAATACATTCAAAATTATTTTCAAGTTATTAAAAATATTTTATTGGAAATTTACTTTGTGGTAAATAGCCCTTACTGAGCTATCCTAGGTTATTTCTCTAAGATTTCATTCATCCAAAGAAGTCTCAATATCTACACTTTATTTTCTCAAAATTAGATTATGGAATCCCTTTAGTTATAGAATCCTCTGGCAAATACACCTAGACACTCCACTGTATGGAGGACACTCTGGTCCTTTCATTTAAGGAAAAGCAACTGAGACTTCATATAGATGACTATTACAATGTCTGGAGCAAAATAAACCCCAATAAGTGATTGATAATAAATTGTTATAAACTGCAGGATGAAACCTATGCAATTATGGAACAGGCAGCACCCAGATTGATGAGGAGGTTATTCAAAGGTGGGCAATGGAATCAGGAGGACAAAATTATTCATAAATTCTTATTTTTTATTAGGTAAGGTATATGCTAGGTTCTGGGGATTAAAGGATTAAAATAAAAGACTTACAGTCTAGGAGGGAATAGATAAAATAACATTAAACAACACAACATAGTATAATCAAAGTGCTTCACTGAGAAAACAGAGGGTTCCATGGGAACACAAAGGAGGGTATCATACTGTGGCTTGGGGAGTTGGGTTCTCTGAACTTTACCCAGAGTAAGGCAAAGGCAGGGAGCAAGAAGACACTAAGCAAGGGGAAGGCCTTGTGATGAGTAGTGAGAGATATTTTAATAAATTAAGGGGAGGAAAAAAGACTGTCTCACTGTGGCTAGAGCAAGACACCAGGGGAGAGATAGTAAGAGATGAAACTAAATTCAGGGTCTTTTAAGTTAGGGGGTTTGGACCTCATCCAGAAGACAATGAGAAGTCAACTGAAAAGCTTTTAGTAAGAGAACGGCATAATCAGCTTGTATTTCATAAAAATTATTTTTTTTGCAGTGAGGAGAATAGATGGAAGGGGTCCAGACAGGAAGCATAAAAAACAGTTAAGAGACTACTGGTAAAAATCCCTGTGAGTGATTATAATAGCCTAAACTAGAGCCATAAGAACAAAGGTAAACAGAAGAGGACACCATAGCTACCTATATCTAGATAGGTAGCTAGATGGATGGATAGATAGATAGATAGATATAAACAATTTTATATAGTTTTTTTTTAATTTAGGTATTTGTTTAGTTTGTATGTCTGACTGGATATGGAACATTTGAGAAGCCAAATATGACAGTACCATTGTCCGAGTTTAGCAGACATAAAACTGGCAGATTTTTAAAAAATTTATTTCTGGAGAAGAAAAAGGGCCAAAATTTCAATTGATTGTTATAGCAAAAGATAAACACATCAGCTCAATAATTAAACATTTTTGTATGGGTTTGATCAAATAAATTGAATAGTTCTTCAATTATGTCGTTCGAAACCAAAGGTTATCACGTTGTAGATTTCTAGCACCTCTTTTCTTTTCTTGGAAATATAAGACATTTCTGTGCTGCTTTAAACAAATAATTGAGTTTCTATGGACTCAATATGATCAGTTTTATGTCCCTTGTTTCATTCTCTCCTGAGTGGACCTTAAAAACTTAATGTTGCTGCCTGCAAACAAAATGAGGATCTAAGGGGAAATTTGGAGGAGTAGGATCCTCATCTGTGTGAATGAGGAAAATCTCCACTGATAGAAGAATCGAAAACTATGCTATCTTTTTATACATAAAAGCAATACTTTTAGGAATCCTTAAAAAAGATTAAAAAAATCTTCTACCTCTCTGTCAATAACGTAATAAGGGACAACAAGAAATATTCAGCCCTGGAAATACATCCAGCAAGAACTAATAAGTAACAAAACTCACAATGTTTAGCGGCCATTTTCTACCCTATCTTTCAGGGGAAAAATCTGAAAGAGGAATTTTAAAGTTAAAGCAATTCTGCAATGACAAAAAAAAGAAAAAATAGATAATAAAAAATTAAAATATTCAATTACTTTCATTAAAAAATAATAATTTCTGTTACCCTTCTGCAGAGGTGGGAATGGGCCTGTAGTGGGAGAGAGGGGATGAGGGATCCTTCCAGGGAGTGAAAAAGAGTCTATATTTTGATCAGGGTGGGAGTGAGGTTATAAACATCTGTCAAGCCGTATGTCCAAGATTATATTTATCCTATGTTACATCTCAATTTTTCAAAAATGGGAAAAACTGATTTTCCCATTGGGAAAGAAAAGGGCAGACTTAAGAGTAAAAATAATGACTTCAAGTGGGACATATGGACTTTAAGATGTTTATGGGATGTTTAACTGTTTCTATGCATTAGACAGTTGAAAATATGGATCTCAAGTACACAATGAAGAGATAGCCTGAAAATATAAATTTAGGAATCATCAACATGTGGGAAGTAATTAAGTCTTTGACAGTGGAAATGGTCATTTGAGCAATACAATTTAGTGGATGAATAGAGGAAGAGATTCCCACAAAGAAGAATGAGGCAACCCAGGGGAAAACTGGGAGAATGTCATGTCACAGAAGCCAAGGAAAAAGAGATATTTTAAGAAGAGGGTGAGTTAACTGTATCAAATGTTACTGAGAAGTCAAGAGAAATAAACACTAAAAAGTGTTCATTGGATTTAATAGCAAGGAGATTGATGGTAATTTTAATGGGAACAGTTTCACTGAGATGATGAGAAAGGAGGTAGTTGGAGGGGAATTTGGTAAAAAGGGGCATTTTAAAAGGATAGGGAAACCTCACTAACCAAGTTGCATTTGAAGAATGAGTGGAGAAAAAACAGCAGAGAATCCTGGCAGAGGTAAGAGCTAAGATAGGGGGTCATGCATGGTTAGTAAGTGTCTGATGTGGTTTAAAAATGGCATTCCTTGAAGAATGTTGAATGGGCTAAATCAGGGCAGATCATTCTAATCTTTGAATATGGAAGACGGAGACAACTGGATATTGTTCTCTAGGACACTTGGGAGCCACTGAAAGGATTTAGGTAAATGTCAAGTTTAGAATTAAATTTTAAAAAATATCCTAGGCATAGAATGGACAATGAATTAGGGAATAATTACCACTAATCAGTAAGTGATGAGAACTAATAGGAATGGCCCTTCTCAGTAGTAAAGCACTGAACAATGTCAGTACAGTCACTATATCATCCATCCATGTGCACTGTGTCATAACATGATAGTGCTGTGGCCTCATAATACTTGTGACTTTGTGAAGTCCTTGTTCATATGGTAAGGAAATGCTAAGAGAGTTTTGATCCAATTGCTTGATGAATGACTTTAAAGCAAGACTACTGAATTCCTAATAAATAGCCAGATCTCCTATATCCAGATGAATGTAGAAAGTAATCCTCTCAGATTCTCCTTTTTTTTTTTTTTTTTTTTTTTTAAAGTTGTGCTTTTTGCTGAGAATGATTATTTGGCAACAATTATCACCATACCCACTAGCCTGGGTTCCTGGTGAGTCAAACTGCCTCTAGAAATCAACTTAAGGTTCCAAGTTGGAAATAATGCCTTTCCTGAAAACATTCAAAAATTTTGAAATCATATCTAAAAATGCATTCCAAAAATATCTGGTACAACAGTAGCCTAGTTCGAAGATGTGCCAACAGTACACTCTTCCACAGTTACATCTCTCGCTTGACTAGAAAGGAAAAAGCCGGCCAAGGCATGGTTCCTCTCATATGACTTTTAAGTCCCTAAACTAGCTAGAGTCCTATTAACCAATTAACACAGTTGGGTGCCACTTAACAGCCTACACTCTTACTGAGGACCTACATCCTCTATTTGACCTTAGAACAACTACCATCCTCCCTCAAATGCTTGATTCCAACAATTCAGGCCTGGGGACACTGATAAGGGAAAAGAAGGGTTTTCATTTCTGAAAGCAAGAAGCCTGAGTCAATTTGTCCCAATTGTATCTGCACAAGGCCTATTATATGGACTGTGATTTCCAGGGATGAAAGCTGTGAACTCCCAGGTCACTTGTAAACTGATCACTCCCCAGTCTTTCCTCCTCCTGCTTTTAAGTGGTTTGAGGCTGGTAAATTGAAACCTGAAGAAACACAGAGCTCTGATCCGGGGGACCTCCAGAGCTAACCTGGACTTTGGCTGATTTGCTGTAGGAAGTAACTGCTTACTTACCCCATAATTAACACCACAAGCTGATCTTTGGAAGATAAAGTACAGAAGGTCAGACATAAGATCATTTAGAGAAGGATTTCACTAAAGCACTACTTTTAGTAGTTCTTGTGGCTACTTCACTCATGAAACAATTGGGTGTAATTTCTAAAAATATTACTGTTCATAGACATGGAGAAAAGAATGAATTACATGTCACTGAATACCGTCTCAGCAAACTCCTCTTTGATTAATGAAACTACAGCACATGCCAACTTGATAATGTATTGAGATGAAAAACATGCAGTTTGTTCAGTGGCAAGTTAAACAATTTTAACTACATTTTACTATTCTAGATACAAAATGTGCTTTCTTCCCTCGTTAAAAATATTCACTGGTTTACCAACCTTTATGGAATAAAGTTCCCCTCTGAGCCTACAGGCCTTAGTGACCTGGCTTCCTGACCATGTTCTGTAGCTGCCTTATTCTTACGCTCACTGCCAACTTCTCAGCCATGTCCACTTCTGATGAAGGCAATGAGTTTCCTGCCTCTGTACTTCTGAACAGACTGCTCCTTCATTTGGCATTCCCTTACTTGTTTGCCTATGAGGCAAATTACTCCTCATCCTCAAGATCCAGCTTAAGAATCACTGCCGTGCAAAGCCTTCCCTGGCTATATCTGCAACATATCCTTCTCTGTGAGTGTACAGCAGTTTACACGTATTATATTACTATAATAGAGAATATCAATCTCTCTTGTAATTTGTTCATCTATGGGAATCCAATTATACGAATTGGATGAAGAGACATGCCATTAGAAGAAATTGTTTTCTAGTATCTTTCCTCCCTAATAATCTATAATCAAGGTTTATCTTCACCCAGGATAATCTGCTTCTTGGAGTCAATGAAATTGGAGGCAAATAAGGTTTTTTTAATGTAGTAAAAACCACTAAGGCTTAACCCAACTAAAACAAGTAGCTATTCATAACTATTCTACTGGTCCCAGGGGAGCTCAAGAGTGAGAGTTCTCAGACCATATTCATCAAGACTATTCAGAAGTCACCTGTGGCATGTATTTGTGCTGAGTCCAGGTCAACAGCATTACCCTCATATACAAATATTTATTCCCTTTCACTCAGTGCCTCTACCATGGGATAACTATAATAATCCGCCAAATTTGACAAAACTCTCAATCTAACGATATTCTTTATAGCATTATACATACTACAAAAAAGTAGAAAATAAGTTAAATATCCAAATATAAGGGCATTGATAGATTCATATATATGAATATCATATATATGGTATATATATCATATATATGGTATAGAAGCATGGTAGAATATTACAAATCCATCAAAATTGTTAATAAGGATATATATCATGGAACTACATATAAGTGTTAGGTTAGAAAAAGAAGATAAGATAAAAATTATCTTATGGAAGAGTCATGTTAACATGCAGAGAAAAAAAATAAATGAAGATCTACACTAAAAAAATGTGTTGTATAATTTAATGAGACCATACATGGCTTTTTAAATCTTCTAATTTTTAATATTTTCTAAATTTTGTGTAATGAATATGTATGAATTCAACCAGAAAAACTGTAAATGTGTTTTAAAGGGAAAAATTTTCAGAATACATTTGTAATTCAACAAATTAACACTTATAAACCATATTAAATATACTGGCCAAATTTGAAAAGAATTCTATTTATGCAACAAACTAAAAAAATACTCATTAGAAAATCTAAATGCAATTTCATTAAATTAATAAACAAACATGATAAAGTTCAAATGGGCTAGAGGAAACATTTTAAAACAAGTCTCAGAATGTGTTTCTTAATGTACAAGGTAAATGCATTTGTAACCAATAATCCATGTTTCATGTTTTAAAAATCCATGATGTATATATTTATACTATAAATAGAAAGCACTTTAAAAGAATTGAATAGGGATTTAGATAATCAAAAGTGCATGCAAGGCACTGTCTAGTGATGTGACTTTGAACAAGTTCTTTCCTCTCTGCCAACACAAAATCAGCAAAATCAAGGCGTTACATAAGATATTAGCTAAGTTTCCATCTAGCTCCAAAATGCTGGTTTTTGAAGGGTTGTCATGCAACAGATGAAAGTGGGGAGTAAAAGGGGTCTGAGGGATATGTCCAGGAAAGAAATTAGCTTTCCAGCAGGTAAAAATATTCAAAAAGAAATGGTCTAAAAACAGAGAAAAATTAGAGGGATGGGGTGGGGGAGGAAATGGGAAAGGAGGGAGAGAGAAAGAGACATCAAAGAGAGAATATTTTATGGGAGGGAAGCAGTAGTAAAATGCTCAGGGATGTTCCAGGGTGAGAAAGTGGAAAGCATGTATATGAGATTTAAGTCCATGTGGCAAACTAAGGTGACACGAAGTCTCATGCCCATTCCTACTCTGCGGCAGCTCAGAAAACAGCATCTCACCTTCTGTTAACTACGTCAGATCTGGAGGCCAATTCCATGCCATTACCCATGGAATGAAAACTAAATAGGGACCCTAAATTATCAATATGTATAGGATTAATAAATAGTCGTTCAGTACAGATAAGAGATAATACTTGAACCATATTTGAATCATAACTCCAAGTGCACATCTCCCCTGAATAAGCCAAAGGAACTTCAACTTCAATATTACCAAACTAGAATTCATCTCCATGCCCCACACCTGTTTCAAGCACTGGTACCTCCTTATGCCTAGGCTCTAAAGGCAAACGTCTGGGTATCAGTCCAGATGCTATTTCTAACGTATACCTAAGTCTCATGAATGTCCAATGTAGTATGTACAAGGTAGTACACCCTAAATATCTTTGGAATCAATTTCTTACCAACCCCCTTCAAGTACGGTTTATACCAGCAAGTTTCTAACTGGTGTTTCCACCAATATCACCTCTATACATTCCATGTGCCCCATTGCTGCTCGGTAACTTCCTAAATTGGAACCCCACAATACCATCTCATATGTTTAAACCCTTAAACAATTCCGGTTGGTTATAGTTCTTCCAAAATAAACCTAAACTCATCAGAATGGCATAAAAAGCTGATCAGAATCTAGCCTCACCTGCCTTCTCTGGCCTCTGCAGTATAGTAAGTCACCCAAGGTCTTCCACACATGGGGGCTGAGCACACACTCTCCTCTTCATTCTTCAACAACTACCTCAGGAGTTACTTTCTCTGGAAAACTTTTCTTGACTCCCCCAGAGAATGTTTCTTTCCTCTGTGCATTCTTAGATCTTAATGCATTTCTCCATTTATACTTCTCTAGCGTTAATCACACTGTATTGTGATTATTTGTGTCCATATTTATTCTCTTACTGAAAAGTAATCCTTGTGAGCAAGGATCTGAGCTGTAGAAGTCTGTGTATGTCCTGCATTTGTTAATCTTGTACATAATCAGTAAATGCTAGCTAAATGAATTAAATGAATAAAATCCTTTAAAGATATAGGGATACAAATTTAGCGATTAGAGATGAGTAATATGTGCTATGTCAATATTTATATCTTAATCTAAAAACAAAATTTAATGCACCACAAATATCACTCCATGTCCTGGGTCAAGTTTAGTCATTTGTACTACACAAGAAGAGTTCAATACCTCAAATCATTTGATGGTATCTGGAAAAATGTACATGTGGTGCCTCGAAGAAATATACTAGCCTTTGGGTCGCTGGGCATGCTAAGTCACCATGCTTCAGAAACCAAGATAATATTAGAATAATTGGAAACAATGGATGAACTTTGAAATTTTGACCTAGATTGCTTTAATCAAGAATTGAACAAAAGGGAAATAAATAGTAAAATACCTCTAGGTGTTTACTTTGACTCTATTCTCTTTTCTTTATGGTTTTAACCATTACCTCTAAGTAAGAAATATTAAGTATGAATATATTCTTAAGCTCTAGAATATTCTTCTCAGTCTCCTGGAAATCTCTACCTGCTCTTCTACAGGAAACTCAAACCCAGCAATAATATACTGTACTCTTTATTTCAATAATCTCTGTTAACTAACTCTTTTTTTTTTTTTGCCGTATGCGGGCCTCTCACTGTTGTGGCCTCTCCCGTTGCGGAGCACAGGCTCCGGACGCGCAGGCTCAGTAGCCATGGCTCACGGGCCCAGCCGCTCCGCAGCATGTGGGATCTTCCCGGACCGGGGCACGAACCCAAGTCCCCTGCATTGGCAGGTGGACTCTCAACCACTGCGCCACCAGGGAAGTCCCTTAAAAATTATTTTTAAGAAAACTTATCAAGTCTTCAGAAATTTTCTAATGGCATACTGGAAACGGAGAAACATTCATTCAAGAAAATCTACCAAATTTGGTAAGAATACTGAGAGTCTGTGGCATTTAGCCACCGTCTACATCATTAGTCCTCTCTGCCCCCATAACTTGGTGTTATAGAAGCCTCCAGCTCCCCGTGTGGGGTTACAGTTCCACCGCAGGAGGAGTAAGATGCTGGCATTTCTTATCCCTCCAGAACCACGTTGCATAAGTTCTGTTCCAGGCAGGCACCGTGGAGAGGACCATGTCTTTTTTCTTTGGCCAGCCCCCACTCATAAAGCAGAAGCTCTCCCCCAGGCCCAGTAGGTCAAGAATACTGGGATCCTGATTGCCCCTATCTCAGTTCACTCATAGGTAGGAGGCGTCACATCAAGAACAGTCCAGAAGACCAGGGGCTGCCTATCTGCCCTCCCACATGCTTACTCACAGAGTGGGAGTGCTCAAAGAACAGAGGTCCCCACCCATACCTTCAGTACAGTGATACCCTCAGGCAAGCTATGGAGCTTTTCCCTCATGGTCTGCTTCCCCTCAGGGTAGAAGCACCTCTATACCAAAATCCACCCAGACATGTTGTAATAAAAATACTGAAATCTAAAATAAGAAAAAAATCTTAAAGCAGCAAGAAAAGAATGATTCACCACATAAAAGGAAGGAAACCACAATGAGATTAATAGCTGACATCGCCTCATAATCAAGGTGGCCAGAGGCAGTGGGATGACATATTAAAAGAGCTGGAAGTTAAAATATCAACCAAGAATCTTACATCCTGCACAGGTATCTTTCAAAAATGAAGGCAAAATAAAGTTATTCCCAGATAAACAAAAATTGAAAGAATTTGTTGCTAGTAGACCTTTTATATAAGGAATACTAAAAGTTCTTCAGGCTGAAAGCAAGTGACACCAGCCAGTAATTTGAATCCACATGAAAAGCAAAAGAATACTGATAACGATGATTATGCAGGTAACTGGAAAAGACAGTATAATTACATATTTCTCTCCTTTCTTCTCTTGACTGATTCAAAAAGCAATTATGTAAAACAATGTGTGCATTGTTGCACATACTGCATTGTTGGGGTCATAATATACTGAAATGTAACAAATATCTGACAATAACAAAGCTGTTTTGAAGTAAGGAAATGATACCAGATGCTAAAGCAAACCCACAGGAAGAATTGAGAAGAACCAGAAAGGGTAAGTAAGATGATCAATATAACAAACTCTGTAAATATATACTTGCTATACTTTTTTTTTCTCTCAGGTTATTTAAAATATATAATATATAAAGTATATATAATATATATATAATTATAAAAATGTATTGCTGCATTTATAGTATATATACACTGACATAATATGTATAACAGTAATAGTTTAAAAAGGTGGGGAGGAAATGGTGTTACATAGGAGGAAACTTTCTATATTTCACTAGGCCTAAGTGTATAAACCTGAAGGGTATTCCGATAAGTTAAGATGTGTGTTGTAAGCTCTAGAGCAACCACTAAGGAAATAACTCAAAACTATAATTAAATATCATTAAAGGAATTAAAATGTTACCCTAGAAAATATTCACTTAATAAAAAAAGGCAATGAAAGGGTGAGAGAGAAACAACAACAAAAGACATGAAATATATAGGGAAAAAATAAAGCAAATTGGTACATGTAAATCCAACCATATCAATGATCTGGACTTCTACCTCAAATCATATAAAAATAGCTCAAAATGGATTACCAACCTTAATGTCAGAGCCACAACTATAAAATGCTTACAATAAACCACAGAAGTAATTCTGTGACCTTGAATTAGGCAAATGGTTTCTTAAACATGTCACCAAAGCACAAGTAACAAAGAAAAAATAAAGAAATTGGCAAATGGACAAAATAGATAGACAAAATTGACAAATAGACAGATTTTAAACAGACAAATGTAAAACTTCTATGGTGCAAACTACCATCCAGAATATGAAAAGACAAGCCACATGATGGGAGCAAATGTTTGCAAATCTTATATATGAAAATGGATTTGTATCCAGAATATATAAAGAACCCTTTAATTCAATGACATAAAGACAAGTAAGTTAATTTTTTTTCATGGACAAAGGATCTGAATAGACATTTCATCAGTGAAGATATACAAGTGGCCAAAAAGCTCTTGAAAAGATGCTCAACATCATCAGTTATTAGGGAAATGCAAATAATAACTACAAGGTGAGATGCCTTTCCCACCCACTAGGATGTAAAGTCAGATAATAACAGGTGTTGGAGATGATGAGGAAAAATCAGAGTCCTCATGCATTGCAGACTGGAAGGTAAAATGTTGAAAGCACTTTTAAAAAACAGTTTGGGAGTTCCCCAAAGGGTTAAACATAGAGTGATAACATGACCCAGCAATTCTACTCCAAGGTATATACCCAAGACAAATGAAAACATATATCCACACAAAAGCTTGTAAATAAATGTTCATAGCAGCATTACTCATAATAATCAGAGTGGAAACAACCCATATGTTCATCAGTTGATAAATGAATAAAATATATCCATACAAAAGCATATCAATTGGCCATAAAATGAAATGAAGTGTCAATACATGCTACAATATGGATGAACCTTGAAAACTTTAAGCTACATGAAAGAAATCAGTCACAAATATGTGTGAACATATTTGAATGATTCCATTTACATGACATGCCTAGAATAGGAAAATTTACAGAGACAGAAAGTAGATTAGCAGTTTCTTAAGGCCTGGAGGAGGTAGGGGGTAGGATAGGGAATTAATTATATTGAGCATCTTTTTATGTGCTTACTGACCATTTGTATATATTCTTTGGAAAAATGTCTATTCAGATCCTTTGCCCACTTTTAACTGGGTAGTCTTTTTATTCTTGAGTTATAAGTGTTCTTTATATATTCTAGATACAAGTATCATCAGATTTGTGATTTGCAAATTTCTCTCATTCTGTGGATGTCTTTTCATTTTCTTGATGGTGTCCTTTGAAACACAGAAGTTCTAAATTTTTATGAAGCCCATTTATCTGTTTGTCTTTTGTCACTTGTGTTTTTGGCGTCATGCACCTATTCTTTTTAAAAGGAAAACAAAGAGTCTGATTCTGATGTTTCCCTCCTGTTTATGGACACAATACTGAAATACTAGTCTGTCTCAAATTGTATCCTAATGGTGGCAGTGGTGTTGTGAGAAGAGTGCATCGTTATCTTTATGGAGCTAATAGGTGTTTTGTCAGTAGATCATGATTTAATGAATACCTCTCTGGTGTTGGGGAGAAACCAGAGCATTTTGGTAACATGGGACAAATAAAGTTTTGCCCCAATGACATTTAAGAGATGTGAATTTCACTTAGAGATTTATGATTCTATTGCTTTCATGACACTTTAGGAGCAAATTAATTCATTTGCCTACAAAAGAGGGGTCTCCTCCTTTTTTTTTTTTTCTAGAACAAGTGCCCAGATGGACAAGGAAAGATAGACTCTGCTTCCCTTTGGATGAAAGTCAGAGGAGTCACAGTCCCCTTTGTACTCCAGTCCTCTGTCCTTAAGAGCCAAGAATAAGCTATCCAGATTAGAGCAAATATTAGATGCTTAAAATGCGACATTTAGTATTTGACAAGAAAGTACTTATACAGCTAACAGTGTCTTTACAATTTCAAATAGGGAGAGCAACTCTCGTCTGAGTGTGTGTGGGGACTGGGAGGCAGGAACAGTGAAAATGGGCCTTTACCACTCCTTTTGTGTTTTTTCTATGCCCACCCAGGCCATCCTAGGTCTGTCAAGTTAGGAGGAGTGAAACTAGAAATGTAAACATCACTCTCACATCAATGAAGTTCCAGGCAAGAAGACAATGAACACTGTAGCCTGTTTGGCTACATGGAAGTGGTAAGCATCGTCCTCATTAGAGTCCTCTGTGTCTCCAAGCTGCCTCAGGTGTGAAGCTGCTGATGAACTCAATGTCTACCGATAAAGATCGGTAGACATTACCAATCTCTGCATGTCCAGCAGTCAGTGACTGTTCTCTTACTAACACCACAGGAGGCTCAACTTTTCCAAGAACTGGGGTTCCTGCACAATTCAAAGATGCCCCCAGGAAAACAATTTTCCATGCAATAAGAAATCATAGAATGTGCATCACTCTTCCCTTTTTATGTCAATATTTTGTTAATTAGATAGGATCCAATAGTTGAAGCTTACGTATGTATATACATATATACGTGCATGCATTTTCATACATAAATTTATGTATTATACATTATTTTGAAATATGTACATTTATAAAGGTTGATTAAGAATAAATGACAGAGCTTTATGAAGCTGAAATATGTAAAACAAATGTCTGTACCACATGAGATTTTTTTGACTATGTGTATCTTCATATTATTTGTTTATTTAATACGTGTTTGTTGTATGTATCTTTGGCATATCCCACACATTGATGAATGCAATAAACAAAATCAACACACTCATGGAGCTTACATTCCATTTGGGGAACAACCACAACCCAAAACTGATGATGGTAGACACTATGATGAGAAATAAAATATGATAATATGACAAAGAGATCCTGGGAAGCTACTTAGCATTACCTAGTCAGGGAAGAGCTCACTGAGGACATGGCATTAAGACTGAGACTCAGATCTGATTGACAGAAGAATACCCATGAAGACAAGATGGGCAAGGGTGGAAGGCAGCATTCCAGGCCCAGAGAACCACCATTGCCAAAATCTGGAGACAGGAAATGTGTGGGTATGTCCCAGGATCAAGAGGGCCAATGTGGCAGAAGCAGAGGGAGGAATGAGCAGAGTGACAGAAGATGAGGTCAGCCAAGTTAAGTAGCTGGGATTTTAGTTGCATTTTAATGCATTGTTGCTGACATTGCTGTCTGGGAATCAAGATTTGGGTGGGTTTTGATCAATGCCCTGCCATTAACTTACTGTATGACTCCGGGAAACTTATATCCTTTCTCTTGGCCTCAGAGCGACCTCAACTGTGAAACAAAAAGCTTGAACTAGAAAGTAGATGATCTATGAATTCCCTTTGAGTGCTAACATGCTATGATTCTAATCTTTGCCCTCAATGATGAAGTTGAACACTCCCTTTTCTTAAAAGTACTGAGGCCCTTTCATGAACCAGGGAAGGATAGCTCAGGGTATGCTGGTCATTTGCCCTGAATTGTAAAACTGCCAAGACTTAAGATAGGACCAGGAGCCAAAGCTTGCATTTCCCCTGTATTGTTGACATTTCTTACGAAACATATTTGCTGTGAATTTTTATATTTTGCTTCCTGTCTTCATTACTTTTCCAGTTTTTTTGGAGTGCCTGACTAAGTTCCCCTCAGTTCTCTACTTCCACCTCAACAATTTAAAAAAAAGAAAGGAAGAGAGAAATGAATGAATATGGAGGTCATTAATACCTTCCCAATATCCGCAGGCACGCTGATTTCCCAAACTCTCTCTTTTGGGAATAAGATCAAGTGTGCAAAGGCTAGCTCACTTCTCTCTGCAGAAAGGTGCTTGAAGATGTGACACTAATGTAAGCTTCATCACTTTGTAGAAATTCCCAATTGGAAATATAATCAATCAGACTAGTGATTCCCAGAACGTGAAATTCACTGTGACCAAAGATTAGTTGGCTCTCACCATAAATAATTTAGAAAGACTACTAAACAAACACTTCAATAGCTTCATAGGGTTGCTAAATAAACAAGCAATACGTGCACAAGATAAACCTTTTAAAGGAACAGCTAAGAGATTTGGACTTTTAAAGAATATTTACCTTGGAGCTGAGATAAAACCCAAGACTGAGTTTAAAGAGATAGCACATAGAACACAGGCCCTCTTCTGCGGATCAAGAAGAGAAGAAACCCTGTTTCTGATTTGTGGTATTTTAAGTTTCAGGGCTGCATTAGTACCGTGACCTCTTTTTCCAAGTCACGCATGCTTTAGCAGGAAAAAACAAAACATTTTAAAACAATATAGATATTTGTGAGTTTGCTATGTTGTGTGATTTTTATCATGCTTGAGGGGCCAAAATACATCAGCTGGAAAACAACTCTAGTTTATTATGGAAAATAATATCTGACACAAAGAAACTTCATTTGTAAGAAAAAAATGTATTCTATAATGAGATTTTCAGCTAAATTAAACAAATGCTCTAGAAAAAAGTGTTGTTTATTTTTTAAGTTGCTAAGAATATGAGTCATTTAAAAGGTGTTTTATTATGTACAAGTAAGAGTACATTGGATGACTGGGTTTTAACACTGCCTCTTTAGTAATTAGCAAAGTAAGCTTGGACAAGTTACTCAGCTTCTTTGAGTATCACCTGTATATGCCAGACAAGGCAGTTGGATTAAATGTTCTCAAACTGTAATTCGATGCTGAAATGCTAGAAATGTATTTTTAACACCACACATTGCTTTTGCATGCAGCACATGGTAAGTATTTAACCAGTTCATCAACAATTTAGTGAAAAACTGAAACAGTGAGACACAACATTTCGCTAATTAGGAAAGGGCATTACTGATTTCGATAATGTTATATCTTGGTAGAGTCCTGGACTTGTTATCACAAAACTTCAGTTCTGTCTCCTACAGGCCATAAAGAAACTTTGGGAAGATCATATAGACTCTCTGGACCACTATTTCCTCATGTGTGAAATAGGCATAGTAGTACTTTCTTCTCATAACTGTTCCAAATAATTAAGAACACAGACACAGGAATCAGATAGTTGCATTTTAAAATCTGGCTACACCAATTATGAGCCGTGTGATTTAGGGGCAGTTTGCTTAACTTCTGAGTGCCTCAATTTTCCAGTCTGTAAAATGGAGAGAAAAACAGCACCTAATTGAAAGAATTGTTGTAAGGATGAGGTTAGACACCATATGTATAGCAGTTAGAAGAGCGCTTAGCATTTAGTAGATCCTAGTGTTCTTTTACATTATTATTATCATCATTAGTATTACTAGAAATAGTAGTATTAGCAGTTTCAACAGCAGAGGCATGTGGAAATCCAGGTACTAAGTAGAGAAAAGTCAAGTTGCTTTAAGGGCCAAGAAAATAAAGTATTCCTGTGGGCTAGAGCTATTCATGAAGGCTTGAGGATGCAGCCATGGCTAGGGTTGGGCGTCAGTGAAGGGAAAAAAGGCCAATGGAAATTACAACTGGAGAGGACAGAATAGTCAAAGAGATGGAAGGGAAAAACCCAAGTGAGATTTCCAGGTGAAACCAGCCAAATAAACACATGCACATACCCCTGCGCCTTCCTGAAGCACTAAGAAAATGACATGAAGGAAGTATGTTTAAGGCATAAAACCATATGAAAAAAATAATGGAAGAGAAAACAGCATCAAAACTTCGGAAACTAGTGCTAAGTGAGGAAACCTGAGTAATATGAATTCCAAGTTGGCAGTAGGAAAAGCTAAAATGTGACCACACTTATGGCAGAATGCCCCCATCCCCAATTCAGGAATGTAAAGCACCAGTTACCTCCAAGAGTGGAAGTGAGGGTAAGGCTTAAAGAGTAGGGAACCTGGGCTTCCCTGGTGGCGCAGTGGTTGAGAGTCCGCCTGCCGATGCAGGGGACATGGGTTCATGCCCCGGTCCGGGAAGATCCCACATGCCGCGGAGCGGCTGGGCCCGTGAGCCATGGCCACTGAGCCTGCGCATCCGGAGCCTGTGCTCCGCAACGGGAGAGGCCACAACAGTGAGAGGCCCGCGTACCGCAAAAAAAAAAAACAACAAAAAAGAAAAAGTAGGGAACCCGTGAAAGTTTACTTAAGAAACACTTAAATCCCTACATTCTCTCCCCAGGTGCAAATAATCAGAAGGTCTTTGGACACGGAAACACAAGCATAGTTGAGGATGGTATTATCTTACTGCAGTTAGTGAGATCACGTGCACATTTACATGCCAGGTGCTGAGATCCACCGAACTACCTCATTCCTAGCCTTCCATCACTGATGGACTTGTAGAACACTGAAAATCAACTTGATATCCTGTGGGGGAAAGACTGGAAAATTATCTCTGGGAATCTGACTAGCCCAGATACAAAGGTACTGGCATTAAGAGTTTCCACAAGACAGCCCATCCAGATCACCTCTCTACTTTGAATACTCTGGTTGACAAATTCCACCAAAGTGCTCAGAATTTCACAACAGCCTTGAAGAGAATCACTCTAAAATACAATCAGACCATTTAGAAAAGATGCTAACATGAAAGATAGGGACCTAAATGCAAGTGAAGAAAAAAGCAACTTGGAGATTAAAAAAAAAAAAAAAAGGAAGAAAAAAGTTCAACAGAAACTATTATTTATGTATTACATTCATAAAGTAGGAACTGGATGTATTTTATAAAAACAAATATTCTGACAATATTAAAAGGGTCTTGGAAATAAATATAATAACAGGAATGAAAAAGTCAGTAGAATTGCAAGATTAAATGAGGGAAATTTCCCCAAAAGCAGGACAAAATGTCTAGGAGATGGAAAATAGGAGAGAAGACTACAAAAACTTACAATCAGCCTAGAATTTTTGATATCCAAATGATAGGAATTCCAGAAAGTAAACAATGATAAAAAGGAAGAAAGGAAGTGATCAGTGAAAAACTGTATCAAAAATATTCAGAACAATATGAATTGCCAAATGCCTGGCACAGCGAATGCAAGCAGACTCATACCAATATGTATCATCTTGAAGTTCAAAGACCATACACATTTCCAGAGAGAGAAATGAGTAGTCACATACAAAAGATGAGGAATCAAAAATAGCATTGGACTTTGCAATAACAGAGCTGGAAGGTAGACAACAATGAACCAGAGCCTTCAAATTATGAGGGAAAATGATTTACAACCTAAAATTCTACACCCGACCATACTTTCAATCAAGGGTGACACTAGAATAATGACATTTTAAGGCACGCCATGCTCTTTAAAGAGTATAACTTCTCATACCCCTTTTTTCTAGAGCTACTGAATAATGTAGTCCAGTAAAACAAGAAAGTGAGCAAAATAGAAGATGTAACTATAGTAAGAGGGAATCCAACTCTGGAAATGGGAAAAGACCCGAAGATAATGAAAGATGTACACCAAGAGGAGAAGACAACCAAATCCACTAGAAGCAGATACTTAGGATTTGGTTGAGATTTTTCTTAGAATATAAAATTTAAAGAATACCTGAAGATTTTGACAATGGGTAGAGAATTTGGGCTGAATTAGTGGTAAGTATATAGGAAACTCAACAAAGAAGAAAATCAAGACAAGTATTCACTAAAGAGAAAATTGTGCAGAAAAGGAGAAGAAATTATGATTTAGTACATGATTCAGGATTTACCTAGTCATAATACAGGAAACAATAAATATTCATATAACCAAAATTATGAGAACTAAATTGGAAGGGTGGGGGGAACAGGAAATATGTGTGTGTGTGTGTGTGTGTGTGTGAAGTCAATGCTTAATGCCTAAACAGAAACATCTGTAAGTAGCACTATATTTAGCAAAGCTTCCCAATCTTGCTCAAGACAGCGCACACACACACATTTATAAGGCACACAGGAACAAATGGAAAAGAAAATCGAGATTGGAGGCAATGAGACAGGGGATCAGGCCACCCCAGGTTCCACCTGACCACCCTGTGGGCAGAAAGGATCAATATCTCCTGACACCTGTAATGCATTTGCTGCTTACTGTTTGAGAAGCTCCGATTTAGAGATAGCAAGGTAAATACCAGAACAAGCTAAATGAATTGAAAGTGATTTCTCTGGGGGACGGAGATGGGAAGGGAGGGGGAGAGGAGAGAGACAAGCAGGGGGCAGAGACCAACCGTATTTCATAATAAATCTTGTAGAACTAACTGAATCTTTAAACCATGTGTGCATACTACTTTAAAAATAAAATAAAATAAAATTTAAAAAACCTGAACTATACTATGAAAGTGATATCTGAACTAAATATGATGCTAACATTTCTTAAGCACTTTTTACATGCTGCGCATACATTAATTTCCCCATTTGATCCTAGGACAACCAAGTGACAATTAACAATTGTGCTATTATACACATTTCAAATATGAAGAAACATAAGGTAAGAGAAATTAAGTACATTGCCCATGTTCCTACAACTAATAAATGACAAGACTGAAATCCAAATAGGCCTCTGCCATGTATCAGAGCTCAAGCTCTTGCCCACCCGCTGTGCTGTCCCTCAGGTGAGGTCAGTGTTGGTGGCGCCACTTTCTGAAGGGTCTTGTCTATCAATCTAGATGAAGTCCTCTGAGGCACTTTGGGAAATGGTTTCTTTCAAAATTTTTCACATATCAGGAATATGGGCCATATCAACCTGCTCAAGTCTAAAAACCAGAGTATTAAAAACCCAGCTCCATCATCTCCCCAACTCTCCTGCAGACACTTCCCCAGGGAGAACCTCATCACCACCCCACACTGTACGGAGACGATGCTGCACAGCCCTTGCTGTCCACTCAAGCAAGCTTCCTACTCTTTGAGCGGTTATTGCTGCTCTTCCACAGTGCTGCATTACTCTGATGACTTAACATGAAGGTTGAAATGCAGGAGTAAACCTCACTGGATGTTTAATATTGTTTATGACATCACCATTTAATTATTTTAACAAGATCACAATTGGTTAATATTTTCTAATATGGACTCTGGTTTCTCATAAACTTCTTTCAGGTATATGCAAAGCAGCATGTTCCAATCCAAAATTTAGAAAATAAAAGGAAAAACAAACTTTAAAAAGGTTGATTAACACGTCAATTCATATAAAAAGTGACCTCCATTTTAGCAACCAATACCGTTAGGAGGTTTCCTGGCATTTAAAACATTTTAAAGTTATTCTGAATATTTACATCCAGAAAAGCTTCAATACATACACACACACACACACACACACACACACACACGTGCACACACACAGACCAAAAAAACAGAGAAAGGCAAAGAGAGCAGGAGAAAGAAGAGAAGAAATTTTAAGAGGACAATAACAAAGAGCTGTGTTGATCTTTAATTGAAGTAGTATTTTATCATAGGGACCTATTAGGTAATTTACATTAAATAGATCTACGGAATTCAATGACTGGATACGGTTATTTCTTCTCATTGTTTTTCCGTCACTTTCCTGCTGGCAAACCAGACATGCAGACTTTTATACCACAGATCTTCTTCCCAAGGTCTTCCAGATTCCCCATACTAATCCCACACGCCCACGTACACACATGCACACGCTCACACATGGCCCTGATAATATCAGGATATCATCGTTGTCCAAGACCTAGCTTCCCTCTCAGAACCACACCTCATTCCAGAGCCGGGAATTAGGCTGATCCAATTCCATACTGTGTGGCTGGATTTGGAGCTGGCCACCTCAGACAACTCCCCAGCTGCCTTCTCCCTCCCAATTCCTCCACACTCTCCACCACCCACTGGACCCAGGATTCTTCCTCAGTTTTTACATCAAAGATGCCCTTTTCTCTAGAAAAGAGTCTGGAAGGGAAGATTATAAGATAACTGCTTTTTCTTGATAGTAAAGACAATCATTTGGTCTCCTTTTCTTCAATAAGAGCATCTTATTATTTAAATATATTGGTCTCCTCAGTTTAACTTGCTCCATAAGGAACATTTCCCCTTTCCCAGGACACAGACAATGTTGTCCAGGGCACTGACTGCCTTACAAATGTATTAAGTAATACATTAGTCCCTTCAAGCAAAACAATGTGTCATGTGTATCTACTGAATTCAGTAGTGTTTGGAAGAGTCAAGAAATGAAGCATTGTCCCTACTGGGATCAGGGCTCAACCTTGGAAGACTTGATGCTCTGGATGCTCCTGGAGGAGAGGGCCACCGAAACCAGACGTGTAGGAGGGAGTTGGGCGGGGGTGGAGGACAGGACAGGTGTGTGCGTGTATGGAGGAGTCTCCACTTGCCAAGGAAGAAGAATCTTCTAGGCAGAGAGACGTGATAGTGCAAAGGACCAGAGCCACAGACAATATTTAGGAAATAAAAGATTATTCTCCCGAAGCATAGGAAAAAAAGGGGGTGGGTTGGAGTTAGGTGGTGAGACACGAAGCTGAAGGCATGGGCAAGGTCAATCACGTAAAGCCTTGTAAGCTCACTTTGGTACTGATAATTCATTGGAGAGTTTTTTAAAGGGCAGTAACATGATCAGATCTGCATTTTTAGAATTTCACTCATTCTTGGCATCAGTTGGGTGCTTGGGAGATCTATACTCTAAAAAGCAAGGGTGGCTTGATTACAGCTATTCTATCAGTATTTAAAGAGTTGGATAATAGCTGTGTGACACCTGGAGATTACTAAATACTTCCAAACGTATTTTCACATTTTATTATCATAACTCAATACAAGGCCACTGTGATTATCTTCATTTTTGTGAAAGAAGAAACTAAGACTCAGAAAATTAAAGTGAAGTCTTGGGGCTGTCTCTAGGTTCATTCTGCCACTACTTTGTTACCAACCTACTGTTCCAGGACCAAGGCAAGGTACTTGTGCTCACATCAACAGCCTGGAACAGACAATATAAACAGATAATATAAACAGAATGGCTGGTTGCAGTTGACTGAAATTTATGACCTATAATACAATTTAGTAAAAAATGAAAAGACATGAATCTGAAAACCAGAAGAGTTTCCAGGCATCAGTGAAGTTCATATGCAACGGTCAATTTGAAAATTTTGTGGAAAATTCTAGGTGTTCTTTCAGCTAAGTATCTGTCTATTTGTAAAGACTATCTCTGATGAAGTTTTTTTTTAAAAAAAGAAACAAGTAGAATAAGGCAGAGTAGCACATGTATTATGGTGTTATTTGTATATATATACTCCTGTATAAACACAGAGTATCTCTGAAAAGACATATGAGAAACAGGTACTGGTGACTGCCTCTGGGGAGAACTAGGAACTAGAAGAAGATTAATTTTCACTGTGTAACCATGGGCACTGCTTAAATTTTTGCACTGTGCACGAGTCACACATTGAAAATGGGATTTAATTATGAAAAATAGGATATTTTGGAGAAAATGATAATTCTATGCTTACCCAGAGTAAGTGTTTTAAAATAAAAACCCAGAACAGATGGGCAGAAAATATCAGACACTTTTTTCTGCAGTATCTGACATATTCAGGAACTAGCTTTCTAATGCAGAGCAATGTTCTCTGGGATGCTATAACTCCTAGGGAAATAACATGTGTTCTGACTTAGAATAGCTCTTTTATGTCTCAGAGTCCCAGGGCTATGCCAAGGCACTGTAGTCCATGAGCTTCAGGCACTTCAGCCTTTGTTTACCCCCTGAGAAGGCACACCCCTGCCTGGCCACTGTGCAAATGCAACAAGTCAGCATTTGATCCTGAAGCTCCATGACTGAGTCTCTGGAAAGGGAAGGGTAGCAGGGTAGGAGGGACCATTCTTAATGCCCTAGGCCAGTGCTTTAAACGCTGCTTTCTGGGGGTGTTAATAGCTATGTCACAAGGAAAAGGAAACCTAGGTCAAATACATTTGGAACTGCCATTCGCTCCTCTTCCTGTTCTCTTCTAATGTGGACTGGGGCACGATGCACATGAGCGCATTAGAGTCTTCTTAAGGACCCCCTTCTTACATGGAGCACTGCTGGGGCAACGCTGCTGTAAGCTATTCAGTGGGTGTTCACAGCAACAGCCCCTGTTTGCCACGCTCTTAATACCCATACCTTTGTGCGTTCCTCTTCCCCCTGCGTTCTGACTTGGGCCATGTAATCAGCCTTGGCCAGCAGGATATCAGCAAAGAGAACAAGCAGAGGCTTGATAAGGGCGCACACACTGGGGGACTTGCCTTCCTGGATCTCTACCTGGAGATCCTCACGCGGCAAAGAAGTCAGGGGGTGAAAGACGGAGCCCAGTCAGCTGGGCAGGTGAACCCAGCCTCCAGCCAACTGGTCAGATGAATGTCACTGCATAAGTGAGCCCATGTGAATGTAGCAGAACTGTTCAAGCAGACACAGAATCATAACAATTAATAAATTATCATTATTTTAACTCACTCAGTTTTGGGGTAGTTTGCTGCACAATAACAGATAACCGATATTGACAGTTAAATATCAAGGTAAAAAGCAGCAGGCCAAGAATAAGGACACGTGACCTCGATTTCGAGCGCTGTTCTCTGCCTCAGTTTCCTCACATGTAGAAAGAGGAGGTTAGAACAGATACTGTCTAATGGGCTTTCTCGCTCTAACGTGTTTAAAGCAAAAGAAATGTGCTCCACATATATGTACTATTATTTTGGCATCTGTTCGACCTCAGACTGCAGGGCTTGAGCTTAACATATATCTTGCAGGTGAAAAAAGAGAGTTACACTTGAGAATTTGTAAATCTGGCTCCCAGTCCCCTAGGCTGACTTAGCCCAGATGTTAGAATGGAAATATCTGAGTCCGGAGTGGGATTCTTTGCAAAATAAAAGGTGAGGCGATGGCCCACGGGTCACAGACTCTTTGCCCCCTCACTTTTCTGAGCTCAACGGGTCTGTTAGCAGCAGCACGACCCTGAGTTTTGTGAGCGACAGGGTTTGTGTTTACAGTGCACAGGACAGAAGAGCAAGAGAAACCACCCCCATTCCCAGCCAAGCTTTCTCACTGCCCAGGAGGAATAGGAGTGTGGGATCACACTCTGTTTATTTGTGGTTCTTTTAAGTGATGTCCAGAGACCCACATTTCATGCTCGTTGGAAAGTGTATACGTAACTGGGGAAGCTGTTAAACAGCAGTCTGCCTTCACTCCAGTTATTTACTTATTTAGTTATATGTCAGCATGCAGTTCATTGAGTCATAATTCTTTACCGTGCCCTAAGATGACCAGCATTTGAGGGTGTCAGAGGAAATCTGCATCTCATATTTATAAAGATTTCCCAGGGCATCATATTTGGCTACTTATATTTCAATTATCAAAGGCTTTTTGTTTGTTTGTTCAAAAAAGCTTTCTTTGATTAGTATTATGACTTACACAAAAGGAGGGAGAAAAGAAAAAAGTCCATTTCAGAGGGAGGAAAAAATACGAGTCATCCCAAAATAAACTGAACCAAATTCCTTGAAAGTGCTGAAAACTACTTTAAGATGTGCAGATTCTAAAAAGTGGGAGAAAAGCAGTAATTCATAATCATGGATCTTTACAGAAAAGGTCTAACCTAAAGCAGAAAAGTTTAGTTTAATTATGAGCGAAAGATCAAATAAGCTCAAACACAAAACACATTTTTGCTATTTTGCATTGTGTACATTGGCAGCAGAAGAGATTGTTCTTAAGGAAAAATACAATTCTAAATCAAGTGAAAACAAACCAGAAAGTTAGATGAAGCTAACACCTCAAAGAAATGCTGCCTTCGTCACTTTTGTAAGAGAACTGACAACTGTAATCTACCAGCAACGTTTTCTGGCTCGCACAATGTTCCAAAATTGCAGGCAGTGCAATCTGTGTAACTCCTGTTGCAATACCCACAAGGCAGGCACTCAAAGATGAGGCATTTTCCTTCACCTTTCTGGAGCTTTTCTGTGTAATACACCGAAGGCAAAGGCAGGATGGCTTTGCATCCCTTATGCAGGAGGAAATGGCTGGCTAAAAATGTGTCTTCTCAGCCATCTCTTCTGTTTAGCTCTGGGTTCTGTGATGGGCAAGAAAAAGCGGCAGCGGGGTGGGGGAGGCAGTGGACACAAGAGAAGCCGAGTGGTGGGGAATGCCCCGCTTTGGGTCTGGAAGAAAGCTGAGTTACACGCAGGACCCAGAGCTGCCTCTGCCTTGCTCCCAGGAAAATGCCCATGAAGGCAGCCTTGAAGAATCTGAAAAGGTGTGGTCACTTCTTCCTTGGCCACATTCTCAGGCTCATTTTTATAACCATTACTAGCAATCAGTCTTAAAAGATAAAAGTTTATTTGGAAACTCAGTCAGCATGTTAACTGTGGTTTAAAGTGAATGGCTCCCTCTTCTCTCATTTTAGCCAGAGATTTACACCCCTTCCAAGCCGGCCCTGGTCTTATTTATGTAACTGCACTAGAGAGTGGCTTGAGGTTGCCTCTTACAATAACAAGCTCCATTTATGCCTTGTGGGGCTGGGCCCAGGCATTTAAAGCAACTTAGATCGAAACAGGCACCAGGAAAGTAGGAGCAGATCGCATGGAGAGGCTTCTAGCAAGACTACCCCTCCTTTAAATAAGACAGCTTGAGCATTTCGATCGTTCGGATCTCAGAGCTACGCATGGTCCAAAGGAACCTCCAAGGACTATGGGTTCTGCATTGTTTCAGGCACAAAGTTCCCTGAAATGTGTGCATAACCTTAATACAAAGCATCTACTGTTGGTGACGCAAGAAAGAGACAGAAATGCTCTTTCTCCTGTTGCTGCTTATCCTGATGGAAATAGGCATTATAAAATACACTTTGGTGTCAACTTTTTTTCAAAGAAACACCTCCAATTCCAGATGTTGTATTATAATATACACATATACACATTCATATGTATAATTTGTATTAGTAAGTTTAATAACACAAGGGGTTATTAACCATTATTCCTTTTCCTTATCAACATTCTTACCTTTCATAAATCCACCCAGAATTTATAAGAATAATTAATGCTATGCACACATTTACAATGGAGCTTAGATAAGGGATCCTTGCCTTCATTCTCAATTCAAATGTCAAATTTTAAGTGAACTGACATCTCAGAGAGGAATATGAAATCTATTTCAATTTCATCTAGAATAGCAATACCATCTCTTTCTATAAAAGAACAGTTACAAAAGCTGACTTTCTTTCTCCACAAGCTGTTAAACGGCGCCCCCTTCCTGTCAGTGATGAATTTGGTCAAGGAGAAAAAAAAAAATCACATTGTCATACAGCATCTTAAAATGTTCGACTTGTAACAATCCTGTAGAGATAATTTTATGTAGACCATCCATCAGACATGTAAAATAGACTGGTATCCAGGCAAGGGAAGTCTCTTATCAATTTCATGAATGAGTTAAAAATATTTTCAGCAGGCACTGTGTTAATCATTGGAGATAAGCAAGGGTCCTAATTTAAAATCTCATAGGGGACACAAAAAAGTAAACCAAGGACTACAATACAGGTCATTAAGTGCTATATTTGTGATGTATACCAAGTGCTGTTAGAGAAATAATAGGTTTGCCAGAGTAGTTGAAGGAGGGCCTCCTAGAGAAGGCTGCAGGTAAGTTAGGTAAGAAATGATGGTTACATGTTGACCAGGCATAAACGGTAGAAAGAGAGTCCTACACAACTAAGATGGAATTTCAAATTCTTCAAAGTTTGAAAGAGTGTTTTATTTTTTTTATTTTTTTTTATTTTTTGCGGTATGCGGGCCTCTCACTGTTGTGGCCTCTCCCGTTGCGGAGCACAGGCTCTGGACACGCAGGCTCAGCGGCCGTGGCTCATGGGCCCAGCCGCTCCGCGGCACGTGGGATCTTCCCGGACTGGGGCACGAACCCGTATCCCCTGCATCAGCAGGTGGACTCTCAACCACTACGCCGCCAGGGAAGCCCTGAAAGAGTGTTTTAGAATGAGGATCAAGTACTTCATGATTTTTAGCTTCATGGGATCTATGTGGACAAGTAAAAGAAGATGGAACTGGGGAAGCATTCTAAAGGCCAATATATGCCAAGCTGAGGAGCTTAGACTTCAGTCTGAAGGTGACAGGAGTCACAGAAAAGTTGTTAAACAGTCCAGTACACACACTCGGTTACATTTCAGTGCTGTCCCTTCATTACTGCCAATGACCAGGTCAATTAAGTATCTAACCAACAATCTGTACAGGGTACCAATTCTATGCTAAACCTTGGGGTACTTCAGAAGCATCTTCTTTGCCACAATATGAAAGCGTTATAAAGCCACAGCAAGAACAAGGCAGAGGGTAGGATTTTCATCTATTGCCATATTGGATCTTTGTAAAAAGTAGTTAAAAGAATATATATTATGCTACCTTTTGTGTTAAAAAGGAAAATAAATAAGAAAATACATATAAATCTGACTATTTTGCATAAGGAAACACGGGAAGGATTAATATAAACAATAAACGTGTTTTACTACCATAGCAGAGATAAGGGGGGGCACTCCTCTGAGTGTAGAATTCTGTAGAGTTTGAATTCATGGAAGCATAGTGATGCTCTATGCATTCAAAAATAAAATTAACAAAGATGGTGGGAAAAACTCAAACGAAACTCAAGAAAGAAACAAATAAATCCACTGTATTTAAAATGAATAAAATAACCATACTGAAGGAAAAAAACAGAACTAATACTAATGACTGTGGAACCAATTAATATAATTAGTGTCAAGGTTCTCACTGTGGAGGAAGATGGAAATACGGAAAGAGGGAAGGCAAGGGAAAATCATGTGGAGGTGGACTGGAATTTGAAGGTACTGGTAGGAAATAGTGATTTCTAAAGATATACACATAGTTTTCCCCCCAGCTCTGTCTACTGAAAGTGCTTAGAAGCAGTGACACTCCAGTAGCAATGAGCACGTCTAGCACCTGGATCTTGGCTTCTCCATACCATTCCTTAGTAGAAGGAAAAAAGATCCTTGGAGAAATAACTGATTCAAGAATGGAGTGACAAAAGTACAAGATAAACCTGGAATATCTTATTGTACCAGAAAGCAATGGATCTCTAAAAAGAACGCAGAGAGAATGTCAAAACGACACAGGAGCCAGCCTGAAGGGGCTCCTACTGGTATCAAAATAAATAAGGAGGGTAATGGATTATAACCCACTGATTAAAATATTAATTCATGAATATATGCTTAGATTGACAAATGACAGAGGATAGACAGATAAATAAGAAAGTGGGTTTTTCCTTATAGTAGAATGCCCACCTGTAAATGTGAATGAAGTGATATAATCATCATAGTAAATATTGGTTTGGAATCACAAATGAGTGCTAAATGTAGGAGAGAAAGCTTATTAATTGCAAGGGGAACATCATAACTGTAAGGAAAAAAACTGAACAACTACTTGACCAGCGATCAAAATTAGCATCAACAATGAGAGCAGATGGGCTTCTGGATGTGATATTCTGACAAGGACACAACCTCACCTTTGTAGTATTCCCACCAGGGACGCATAATCAAAATATAATCATGAGGAAATATCCAGACAAACCCTGACTGAGGAATATTCTATAAAATAATTATTCTGTAGTCTTCAAAAATATCAATCACATGAAAGATGTAGCAAGGCTGAGAAACTTACAGATTATGGGAAACTAAAGAGACATGACAGCTATTTAAATGTAAGATGTGACCCTATACTTGATCCTATAAATGGAGGGGAAAATTCTATTAAGGGCATGATTGAGACAATTGACAAAACCTGAATATGCAATACAGGTTTAATACAAATTTTGTATCAATGGTACATTTCCTAAATTTGATAACTGTACAGTGGTTACATATGAGAATATCATTTTTCTTAGAAAATGAATACAAAAGTCTTAAGAGGTAATGGAGCATGATGTATGTAAACTATTCTCAAATGGTTCAGAAAAATTACAAAATATGCACACATGTGCATACACACCACACACATACATATGGGGAGAGAGAGAGAAGGGGGGTTGAGAGAGAGATTATGGTAAAACAAAATGTTAAAAATTGATGAATCTTCACAAATTGTATATTGAAGTTTTTAGTACTATTTTAGCAAGTTTTCTGTTAGCTTGAAGTTATTTCAAAATGAAAAGTTAAACAAACAGAGCTACTCATGACCAAATGATGATATGCACAACACGCTCCACTGTTATTTTAATTAACCATGCAGCAACAAACCCAGCAGGCCCCAGTAGCACCTGAGCACCGAATGTGTACACATGTTTAGAGCCACTTCTAGGAAAGTATATAAAACAGTCTGTGTACCTCATAAAATCTATCTTTATTCAACTCTATAAGGGTTCCCCAGGTGGCCTTCATAACTATAATGCCACACTCCCTGCAGGGCCTTGGCAGCATCAAAAGCAGCTCAGACATCTTGAAGGACAGGGCTCCAATAATGACTCCCCAAAATGCCTTAGGCCAGGCGATCCCTAGACAGCTTCCTTCTAGATGCCTTGTGTCCGTAAGAGTGAATTCTCTTTTTCTGTGGTCATCAGACTCTACCTTAATGAATGCATTCTGAGGCCAGAAAGAGCAAAGACAAAAAAGGACATGGTGCTATAGATTTGCAGCCTGGATTCGCAGGAGACATCATTTTAACAATCTCTTTAAAGATTTTAAAGAGACCACATTGTGAACCAGATAGAGTTCTGGGCTTAAGATTCCAGCACATTAGAAGTGTTATGACCAAGAATATCAGTCATATTGGATAGCTTGAATTCTAATATTATTAATTTCTAAATGGCTCACTTTCATATAACACGGTGCAATGTGTGTGTCACTTTCAGGCATACTCTCTCCATAGCAGTAACACTGTCAATAGCAACAATAACTGTTGTTTATGAAGCACTTACTCTGCAGTGAACATGCTATTAAAGGCTTTACATATATGTCATTTAATCAGTCAGACAGCTCCATGAAGTAGTTTTTATTATTCCCATTTTACATGAAGCTCAGGTAGGCTAAGTAACTTGCTGATATCACAGAAAGTAAGTAGCCATGCTAGGATTCAAACACAAGACTGACATTAAAATCCAAGCTCTTAATCACAATTATCCCCATAATGTCCCCTATGAATATCATTCCCATTATTCAAATCAAGGAATTGAGGCCCTGGGTAGCTAAAGGATTTATCTAATTTTGGAAGAGCCTAGCTCAGATCTCCTGCCTCTAAATTTGGCATCATTCCTACCTTGGAGGCTACAAGGATCACATAAAACAATGGGTAGAAAGTGCTTTGTAAATTGTGAAATTCATGAATATATGAGGATTAAATATCATTATTACCTTTAAAAACTACCCTAGTGCATCATGAGAGCAAGGAGCAGCTGGGATTAAGAGGGCAGCTGAGACGCTCTGGAAATGAGTTTGGCAATTTCTTATAAAGTTAAACAGACACTTACCGTTTGACCTAGTGATCCCCCTCCTAGATATTTACCCAAGAGAAATGAAAATATATGTTCATATATAAATCTAGATGGGAAAGTTTACTGCAGCTTTATTCATAATTGCCCCAAACTGGATACAGCCCAAATGTCCTTCAAGTGGTTAATGAATAAACAAACTGGGACATCCATGGAATGAAAACAGTATTCAGCAATAAAATGAAATGAATTACTGATGCATGTAACAACATGGATGGATCACACATGCATTATGCTAAATGAAATAAGCCACATTCAAACAGCTTCAGACTGCATGTTTCTATTACATAGCATTCCAGAAAAGGCAAAACTATATGGGGAAAAAAAAAAAAGAGAGAGAAGAGGTAGTCAGAGGCTGGGTGTAGAAAGTACAATATATTGACTACAGAGGAGCACGAGGAAGCTTTTTCAGGTGATATAAATGTTCACCATCTTCACTGTGCTGGTGGTTACACAACTGTATGCATTTATTAAAAATCATCGTGCTCTACTCAGAAAAAGGGTACATTTTATTGGATATAACATACTCCAATAAAACTGACTTAAACATTTTTAAAAAAGGAAGCTGAGGGCTTCCCTGGTGGCGCAGTGGTTGAGAGTCCGCCTGCTGATGCAGGGGACGCAGGTTCGTGCCCCGGTCCAGGAAGATCCCACATGCCGCGGAGCGGCTGGGCCCGTGAGCCATGGCCGCTGAGCCTGCACGTCCGGAGCCTGTGCTCCGCAACGGGAGAGGCCACAGCAGTGAGAGGCCCACGTAGCGCAAAAAAAAAAAAAAGGAAGCTGAGATTCTCTAAGAGTTGGCTAAACAGATTGATGGATGATGGTGCCCTTACCATCTCCTTTGGCTTACTGGGAATACTTTTCAGGAAAGTATCAGTGTCCTAGAGATGGTGCCTCAAGGTTTTCCCAGGAAAACCATGCATATTCAAGTCTTACACCCATGCCTCTCCACATAGGGCTTTTGCTGTTCTCCAGTTTTTTCTCAACTTATTTTGCTTACATAATTTAGCACTATGAAAACACGGTCCATGCTGTGTCACTCACCTGAGTGGGCCTGAGGACAGCTCACCTGCCTTGTTCCTTTCTCTGAGAATCCCTCTGAGCCTCCCTCCTATCAGGAGCTCCTTTTCCTCTCTCCAGCTCCTCTTCATGGTTCAAGGTCCAGCTTAGCTCTGCCTCCCTGACAATCTCAGCCCGTGTAAGTCTATAAACTGCTTGTTTTCTCTTCATTTGGTTCTTACCAAATGCTACTGTTCGTGATTGTCTACAGCCTCTTCTTTAGTCTCTCAAATATAGATACAGTGTGGTAAACCTTACTAGTGGCTACTGGTATCAATTTGTCTTCTTGTTCCTGGATAGAAGGTAGACTTCACTTCCTTGAAGCCTTTGCAGTTAAGTGGAACCATGTGACAACGGCCTGGGGCTGTCAGAATTGATGTGTTTTGCTTGTAGACAAAGCTTAGAAGAGAAAGCCTGAAATATCAAGGAATTTGTTTCTCTACTTCTTCATGTGAAGTCTCATATTAAGATGATAAAGACTGGAATATACTGAATCATGAGGGAACCATTCAGAAGAAAGCTGTTTTTTTTAAAATTAATTAATTAATTGATTGATTTTTGGCTGTGTTGGGTCTTCACTGCTGTGTGTGGGCTTTCTCTAGTTGCAGCGAGTGGAGGCTACTCTTTGTTGAGGTGCGTGGGCTTCTCATTGAGGTGGCTTCTCTTGTTGTGTAGCACGGGCTCTAGGCACGCAGGCTTCAGTAGTTGTGGTACGTGGGCTCAGTAGTTGTGGTGCACGGGCTTAGTTGCTCTGTGTCATGTAGGACCTTCCTTGACCAAGGCTCAAACCCGTGTCCCCTGCATTGGCAGGTGGATTCTTAACCACAGCACCTCCAGGAAAATCCCCAGAAAAAAGCTTTTGTTGAACCACCTGGACCTTTAGTGAATTTTCTGTGAGGACAAAACAAACTTCCTCGTGATAAGCTGTTGAGACATGGGGGCTGTTTGTTATCGCACTGTAACTGAGGCTCTCCTGACTAATATAAGCAGAGAGCATATAAAAACATTTTGTAGGTTAGAATCCAATCCCATGGAAACCAACCAGAGAAAGGGATAAGTAAATATCGCCACAATGCCAGGATTTTACATGCTGCCTGAAGCAAACCCAGCAGGCTTGCAGTAAATGCCTATTGAACTGACATTTGCTTTGGCCACAGCTAGTCAGTGTGAAGCAAGGACTTACTCTGAATAACGATAGTTACTCAAGAGAAAAATTACTCTCAACAATAACAGATAACAGTAATTTAAGACCATTTTTATGTTAGCTTTTAATCTCCATTTATAGAAATAATGAGAACATACCTGAAAGGAACATTGTTTGAAAATCAGATAGTCTTTTAAATTCTATTTCCTTTCAAGCAGATTAGATATTTACAAACCTATTTAGTAACTCTTTACCCAAAAATGGTGATAGAGGTCTTCCTGATTATATATAACTTAACTGAAAGCCAAGTCATGTTACATGGAACCCTAAACACACATGCACACACACACACATGCACACATGTATATGCACAGGCAATATTTTGTGTTATTTTAAATAAACATATTCATAAAATAAGCATTTTATTTTATTTTATTTTAGAAAAGTCTTGGGCTTAGGCATCTAAGTAAATAAAAATAAAAGTGAGCTCAAATGGAAAAAAAACCCCAAAGAACATTAGATTTGTGTTCAGAAAATGGGGGTGAGACTCCAGCTCTGCTGATCCTACGTTTAGTCTTGAGCATTCCAATCCCCCCCCAAATAGACATAATACCATCCTTTCTGCTCACTTTACAGAACTGTTGTGAGATACAAACGAAATTCTATTACAATCAATATTATTTAAAACTAGTATATTCTAGGGAAAAAAATCCTAGCTTTTGTGATCTCTCCTAATAAAAGCAAATATTCCACTTAGGGCAACAAACAATTTTTCTTCATAGCAGCATTTTGTATTCTCTCAGGAGTTCTACATTTGCAAATTGCTCATCTCAAGAAAAATAAATAAAAATGTAATGCATCTCTCCATCAATGCACTTAACTTCTAAGCTATACTCCAGAGGTGGAGTAATCTTCAATTCGTCACTCCAATCACAAGTTTTGGAGTTTTCTCTTCTCCTCCAGGTGTTGTCTACACCTCTGACCCTGCTCCTTCTCTCCCGCCCATGTGGGTTTTCATCAACCAATGTGGGAAGTCAGGTGGGATTGCCCTTGCTGTGGACAGAGCACGGAGGGCTGCAGAGAGTCTCAGGGAGGCCAGGAGGGATGTGACGGAAATGTGGGAGTGTCAGGCGAAGGCATGTTGATAGCACTATAGGTGGGAAAGCTGGTCTGGAAATTGTTCCCCTCAGCCTGGATAATGTCCACACCATCTCTGCGCTCCTGACATTGTGGGACTTGTTTTTATGCCGCTTGGTGGGGAACAGTTTAGTTAGGATCACCCTTCATTCAGCAAATCGCTTTTCTCAAGTTTTTTGAATTGCAGTTTCTGACTCCAGGTTTCTGCCAGCACTGCGTACCTCAGTAGCTATTTCTCTACCATTCTGGAACTCCCAATTAAGTTGTAGTCAAGGCTCTCATGGCATAAATTAGGAACAGAAAAACCAGTTTTAACTCATGGCTCTGAAAAACCATCAGTACAGCGGTGAGGCCTGCTTTGGCAAAGGCTCTCTCTCAGCCGGGAAACAGGACAGCCCAGCCAATCAGTCAGCTGTGCCTTTTCTCTCCTACAGAAGCAGAGCCACTGGTAGGCACATGGCTGCCTGTTTGCAGCGTCCCTGCTGTGTTTTTGGCAAGCTCAGAAAAGTAGTAGGAGATGGTGAATGCTAGCATTCTAATTGGAGGCTAACTGCCTTCCTTCCAGATTGACTGTTCTGAGATCTGAGGGGCATGCAGCCCAGGTCCTGGCAACTCATGAGATGACTTTGTGTTACCATCTGGAAACTTCCTATTATATTCTGATGTAAAGGGTATGGGGACTCACTCCTGGGATAAACCATTCTCAAGGTTTCAAGGGAGACGCTGACCTTTTGTAGTCCCTTCTCTGCATGCACAGAAGTAAACCCAGCATGCCTCAGTCTGACATGGCCCATCAGTCATAAAAACGTGACACTAAAATCAGCAGTGGGGGCGGGACAGCGGCAGCACCGCAGCGATGCTCCTCCTCCTCTTGCTCTGTGGCCTGTGCTCTGAGCTTTACACAAATCCACGGCTCCGTTTTCCTTTCTTGGCCTTGGGCCCCTTCTTTCTGCCACTCTGTTTCAAAAACATCACAAGCCATGCAGGTGGTTTTTGTTGCACCACAGCTCATATTCTTGACAGATCCTACATCTGCACATTAATACTCCTCGATGCCTCCAGCCTGAAACTTTCCCAGACACACTGGCCTAAGAGCCTCAGAAGCCATGCATGAGGGGGACTAACCACACAGGAATTCCTTACTGGGTCTGAGGGTTGCAGGGTCATGGTGTTTTAAACAAGAGAAGCTTCATGGTCACTTAGCTCTGAACTTCAAGGCATTTGACTACATTAGAAACCCACCTTCCCTTCAGAGCAATGAGTACTTTTAGCCATAACCCTGGGGTAAATCCAAGTTACTGTAATCATGAGTTATCACCATTGCCACAATTGCAATCACACAATTAATGTTTACTGAATGAATAAATGAATAACAATAATAATAATAATATTTAACCTTTATTTAGTCCCTCCCATACTTAAGGCACTGGTCTAGATTAGACCAGCAGTCTCTATTGCTCACAACTACTACATAAGGTAGATACTAATTTACACACTTAACAGATAAGAAAGTGAAATAACTTAACTAAGGAAATAGACAGATAATCTGGCCAATCTTAACCACTGATAGCACAGTGGTTAAGAACCTGCGTGCCAATGCAGGGGACACGGGTTCGAGCCCTGGTCCGGGAAGATCCCAGATGCTGTGGAGCAACTAAGCCCATGAGCCACAACTACTGAGCCTGCCACTCTAGAGGCCATGAGCCACAACTACCGAGCCCACATGCCACAACTACTGCAGCCTGCCTCCCTAGAGCCCGTGCTCTGCAACAAGAGAAGCCACTGCAATGAGAAGCCCGTGCACCGCAATGAAAAGTAGCCCCTGCTTGCCACAACTAGAGAAAGCCTGCGCGCAGCAACAAAGACCCAATGCAGCCAAAAATAAATAAATAAATTTATTTTTTAAAAAATCTGGCCAAGGCTACACAGTTGGATTAATGGCAGAATAGGAAATTAAATATAGAGCATAGGTTCCCAAACCCAGGCTAATTCCATTTAATCATGCTGAGTTTAAACAAAAAGCAGGGATTGGGGGTACAACAAAGAGACTAAGGGACTTGAAAATAACTGCCCAGGAATTGATTTCTATACTGGGGTCTGTCTTTGAAGAAGCCTTTGGAATGCTTCACTGGCCAGAAGAAACATTTATTCTAATTTTACCAGCATGCAATGAAATAGAATGGGTTGCAGTGGTTTGGACTGAGTGAAAAAGAGGTTTCCCAGATTCAACAAGAAATAAAGATTGAAAAGAAAAAGAAAAATTCACCTCCCAGGAAGGCTGGAAAGAAGAAAACAACATCATCCCGGAGGACACTAAATAGATGAGTAGGGGGACTATTAATAAATCAGAGCTTTCAGAGCTAGCAGCCAATAAAAAGAAACAGTGTTAGAAGTAGTCTTTGAGTGTCCATTTCCTCCCTTCCTTCTGAAATAACATGAATTGTGAGTAATACCATAGACATTATCTACAATGACTCCAAAATGTTGTTTCTTTAAATCTATAACTTTTATTTTTAGGCTCACCCTGAGAAATTTGGCAGTTATAAAAGTTGTCAGGATAGAGGAAGGGGGTCAACACAGGGTTCAAGCCATCCTCTGGGGCCTGAAATCAAGCTGGAGAAGAGTTAGCAGGGGTGGAGGGAACTCCACTGACTGTATGCTGAAGAAAAGTGACAGAGGGCCTGAGCCACAGTGCTTCTCAGAGTGGGGAGGCTGAAGGGCTGCCTAGGTCCCAAGGACATGACTAACCCATGACTTATGGAAAGCTTGACGGGTCTGACCTTGGAATGATGAAGAATCACACTGGAATGGACCACAGCCCCTTCGCTGGGCTTCATCTCATGCCCTGAGGAGGGCCTCCGTCATTCTCCCAGTATGATTTTGGGTATGAACAATATCTGTGGGTGTCAACCACAGGGACAGGTCTGAGAACATTCTCAAAACATACATCTTAAATCTTTTCCATTTGATTAGCTAGTTTTAATTCCATATACTGTCCATGTAGTACAGATGGCTGAGAATAAGAAGTCAGAGGGAGGTATGATTTTGGGAAGTTTTTTGGGAAGTTTAACATTCTAAAGCACACAATCATGAAACTGAATTTGATTTCTCTGAAATTAATTGGAGAGGCTCAGATAGAGAAAAGATGAAGCTAACACATACCAACTATTAGCTAAATGCAAAACTTCTATTGACTTATTTTTACATTTTAACATATTAGATTAGTAATAATGTTAGTATTATTGTTGTTAGTTGAATATCTCGTTGGACCCTCAGTGAGAAGCTGCTATGTGCAAAGAAGAAGGTATGAACAATGCAGGTAGGTTGAGGCAAAACACACTTAAGACACTGCCCCTATTTTATTTTATTTTTTTATTTTTTTATTTTTTTGCGGTACGCAGGCCTCTCACTGTTGTGGCCTCTCCCATTGAGGAGCCCAGGCTCCGGACGCACAGGCTTATCGGCCATGGCTCACGAGCCCAACCGCTCCACAGCATGTGGGATCTTCCCAGACCGGAGCACGAACCCATGTCCCCTGCATCGGCAGGCGGACTCTCAACCACTGCGCCACCAGGGAAGCCCGACACTGCCCCTATTTTAATGGAAGCTTCAATCTAATTAAGAACAGACAAATGAATTTCACTATGTGGTATTGTTCCCATAATCATCTTGGGCCAGAAGCATTAAGTAGTGTTATATGAACGTGAAATGGGTAGAAAGTATCTAAGTGTTCTTAACATACAATTCACCTCCCTCAGTTGCCCATTTTGACTTGCACAAGGTACCTGAAGGAAGAGAAGGAAGAAGACAAACTTCAACCTCCAGAATACAAAGAGTTCTTTTACCCTAGACAGCTTGAGATCCCATCATAAAAACTCCATAGGTAGGAGAAAATGGTGAGGGCCTGCTCCCAGGTGGGAAGTCTATCAGGAGACCCCTGCATAAAGCTAGAATCCCAATGGGCTGTACTCTTTTAGAAGGTTGAATGAGAAATAAACTCACTGCCAAAAATAGAAGATCAAGGAAACTTTCCAGTCTCCACATTGGCACTAGTGGAAGGAAAAAAATCTCCCTTGAGACTTTACAATCACAACAGACCCTTCACAGGTTCACCATCCAAATTTATGCCACCTGTGAGGTCTGAAAGATCTCAAATGGACAATTTAATTTAAAGTGGTCCTAGGTCAGTGGTGCCCCCAGGAAACTGGCAGAAGCAAACACAAATCATTTCTGGAGGAACACTAATTCAACCCAGGCCTCAGAGAATTCCTACAGATAAAGTTCCAAAGAAAATGAACAACTCATTGGAAAAAAGAAAAACACAAAGAGACAAGGTACCTTGAGTTAAATACAGGAGAATCAGGTTGCTAAATATATCAGATACTGTAATTCCCAGAGAATATACAACTATATTTACTTTGAAGAAATAAAGGAGAAGCATGAAAGTATGAACAAATAATAAATATTTGAAATGTAAGTGTTTTAATAGATGCAAATAACATATTAGAAATGAAAAGCTATAATAACTAAAATAAAAACAAAATGGATAGTGCTTCCCTGGTGGCACAGTGGTTGAGTCCGCCTGCCGATGCAGGGGACACAGGTTCGTGCCCCGGTCCGGGAGGATCCCACATGCCGTGGAGTGGCTGGGCCCGTGAGCCATGGCCGCTGAGCCTGCACGTTCAGAGCCTGTGCTCCACAACGGGAGAGGCCACAGCAGTGAGAGGCCCACGTACTGCAAAAATAAATAAATAAATAAAATAAAATGGATAAGTTGAACAGAAGATTAAATTTGACAAGAATCAGTGACCTAGAATATAGATAAAAAGATAATATTAAACATAAAGATAAAAAATAAAGTAGAGAAACTAAGAGCCAGAGCATAGAGTGAGGAGAGCCAACAATGGCTGATTACAATTTTAGAAGATAGAATAAGCCAATATTTAATGACACTATATTTGAGAATTTTCCAGACCCAATGAAGGACACCAATTCTCAGATCCAAAGAGCTCAGTATATTCCAAAAAGAATAAATGAAAAATAACTTCACATAAAGACATATCATAGTTAAACTATGAACATCAAAGGAAATTAGTCCTTAGAGCAAGAAGAGAGAGAGAGGATAAATTACCTGAACATCAAATGAATGACTCATTTCATATTAGTATGTATGGAGATCAGAAGACAATGCACTATCCTGAAATGATTTGCCCAGTAAGGTTATTTTTCAAGGAGGGTAAATTAAAAACATGTTTTGCATAATGAAAAGTAGAGTTTATCACAAATATGACTTCACTGAAGGAAACACTAAAAGAAGTAAAATGAGATACAAGAAGGAATGGTAAGCAAAGAAATTGGCAAGTGGGTTAATTTAAATAAATATTGACTACGTAAAAATGCTAATGTTTAATTCATGGAGAAATAAAGCTAAAATATGGAAGAGCAGTAAAGTATAAGTTTGAATATGGGATAAGCCAAGGTAAGTATTTTTAGGCTTTGCTACTCAAAAAGCGTAGTCCAGACATCAGTAGGATTGTCATTACCCGTAAGTTTGCTAGAAATGTAGAATCTCAGGCCCCACCTCAGGCCTCCTGAATCATAACCTGCATTTTAACAAATTCACAGGTATTCTGAATATATATTTAATGTAGAGAAGCTATTCAAATACTTAGAAGTTCTTAATTATGCATGTTTAAAGAAAGTTACCTAGAGTAACCACTGAAAGCATAGACATGCAGCATAACTTACAAATAGTAGAGAGAAAAATGAAGAAATTATGAAAAAAATCTTGAATCAATATATCCATCATTATAGTCTGGTTATTCAATACCAAAGATCCTCATATATCATAGGCTTAAAACAACAAGGGATAATTTTTCATTTACACTGACCATCCTTTGTAAATTAAAGGGGGAACCCAGGGAACCAGATAGAAGTGACTCTTTAAGGATTTGGATTTAAATCAATAATCTGACCATTTGTGTTCTGATTATTTCTCTTAGCATGGGTCTGTTGACAACAAATTGTCTTTTTAATGTTCTTATTTCATATTTTGCCTTCATTTTTAGAGTATATTTAGTTAGATACACAATTATAGGTTTTCAGGGTTTTTTTTAGCACTTTAAATATGTCAATCCATCATCTTCTAGTTTCCATAATTATTTCTCATGAGAATTTAGCTGCTAGTCTCGTTGCTCATTTGACGGTAAAATGTCTTTTTTCCCCAGGCTGCTTTGGAAATTTCCTTTTTGTCTTTTGTTTTCAGTAGTTTTATTATATTGTACCTAGAGTTTTTTTTTTTTTCAATTTAGAGTTTGTCATTTTTCTTGAATTTTGTGTCTTAATGGTTTTTATCAGTTCTTGACCAGTATCTCTTCAAATCTTGTTTCCACCATAATTTTTTCCCTCTTCTTCTAACACTTGAATTGTACAACATGTCAGATCTTTTCACCATGCCCCATATGCCTTTAATGTATTTTTTATCTATCTCACATTTTTTTTCTCTGTGTGCATTGATTTGGATATTTTATAGTAATCTATCTTTAATTTACTAATCTTCTCTTCTGCTGTGATTAATCTGCTATTAAACCCATATTTTCAGTTCTTAATTTTCTTTTACGTAGTCTTTAGTTCTAGAATTATCATTAGATTATTTTATATATATATATTTTATTTTATACTAGTTCCACAGTAAAATTCTTACTCTTGGACATTTTTTAACATAGTAATCATAGTTATTTTAAAGTAAATCTCAAACAATAAATGAATTACCTGTTGGTATGATTTCACTGTATTTCTTCTTGGTTTTGGTTATTTGGATCTATTTCCTAACATTTTTATTCAAATGTCAGACATTGTAAATAAAAAACTATAGAAGTAAGTTGAGATTTGGCTGATTCATCTTCCTACAATGAGAAGAGAATTTTATTCTCCAGTAGCATTTAGAGTAGGTACAGATCACCATTATCCAGTTTGAAATTGAAAAAGCTCAAGGCTATTCTTTTGTGAGGGATCATCTCTTTCCCATTTGCCTTTACTCCTAGTGTGTACTCCTTCAGGGGTCCTAACTGCAAGTATGAAGCTTTTACCAGAGGGTTATTTCCTTGGTATGCTGAATCCAATTTTTATCTCCTCAGTCCCTTGAGATCTCCAAATACTCTGCTCAATTAGCTGCTACTTCCTGCTCAACTTTTTAGGCTCTTGGACCCTATGCCAAGAATATCAAACATCTGGAGTGGAAAAACAATGCAAAATGTTGGTTTCACCTTGATGCATTGCCTTCTTTCCGAGTTCTGTCCAATCTGGGTAGTCCTGGCTGCCATACTGGCTCTCTGGTGCCTACATGGATATTTTTTCCAGCTTCTCTAGATGTTCTGGTGGAAGTGTTGGTCTGCAATAAGCTACTCCATCATTATTAGAAACAGAGCTCCAAATTCCAAGTCTTATAAGCACTCAGTTATGGGAGGAAGAGAGGAACATAAAAATGTATTTTGTATATACAGACACAGAACATTTAGTGCTCCAACATTTTGTAAGAATAAATAAATGAATAAAGTACTCCAGCAAAATTACAAAAGGGAAAAAAAAACAGCAAAATAATGTAGGGTGTCAAGTGCTTTTATACATGCTGTACATGTATTATGTCATTTATTATTCATAATAATACTATGAGGAAGATACTATAATTATCCCTATCTGATGATGAGAAAAACAAGGCATATAAAGTCTAAGTAAGTTGTACAATGTCATATACACAGTGGAACCTGTAAGCTGAATACCAGTACTGTACGGCTTCTCAATCCAAGAGATATAAAGAAATTAGTATGACCAGAATAAATAAGGAAACCTAGAAGAAATTAAGTCGACCTATTAAACATTAACACTTGGAAGGACCTTTTTTATAAAACAAAGTTCTAGTGACAAAAAATTATATCTCTTTTCCTGAGTCCGATCATGCTATTGATTCTATCATTAAACATATTTAAATAACCACAGTATTACTGATTTTGTTGGTTAGATTTCAGATTTTAGAATCAAAACCTCCTGACAATAACATATTATTGTCACAGAGCCATATGCAACATTTGTTTGGTGTTTTCTATTAGGCACAGTTACTCACAGTTACTTATGAAAGAGGTACCATTATTATCCCTAATTACAGATGAGAAATTTCAAGTTTTGACAGGTAAAGTATCTTTTTCAAGATTTCATAGCTAATAAGTGAATAAGTGATGAATGGAGTTTGAACTCTAGGAGCTTACTTTTAACTAGGCTCCCTCCCAAAAAAGAAGCAAAAACAATAAAATGCTCAATAAAATTAGAAAGTGAAGGGAAGAGAGGAAGTGGAAGGTGGTGTTAAGTGTGCTAAGTTCCTCATATTTTATGGAAGAGACTCAATAGGTACTGTTTTAAAATAATTTTAGAAGCAGAAATACAAGCATGTCATTTAAAATTATAATAAAAACAACCAGGGAATGTAAAAACAGCAGCTATTTAACAGCATTTGCCTCTGGAGTGTAGGATGGGGGAGAAGAGGGGGAAAAGAGGTGAAAGATTTTATCTTTTCATTTTATCTGTATATCATACTCATTTGTTTTCACAATTTGTATGCATCACAAATAGAAACTTAGCTATATATCAAGAGAGAAATTATACTATAAAAATGTTGGGGGGATTATATTCCATTGAGAGCATATATTCTTGATTGCTCTTGGTCACATGGCAAACAATGGTAATAGCCGTCCCCCTGGAGAAAGCCCGTGGTTGGCTGGTGCCACCTGAGAAAGAGGCTTCATGAGTCTTTCTAATTCTAGTCCAGTGTTACAAAGCCCACATGCCCTGAGAAATAAGCCATATTAAACCATATCTGCTTTAGCCATGATCAAGATTATGTTTTGGCCTTGAAATTTTCACTTTTTGTTCTTATTTATAATTGGTTTAGAACTTGGTTGAAAAGAGGTGTGCGTTCTATATGAGTCCCTAGGCACACTCTAACACATTTAACAAGAGAAATAATTAAGCCTAAAGTTGAAAGAAGAGGAACAGCGTTGAATCATTTTACAATTCCTCAGCATACCTGAAACATCACAGCATGCTCAGAAACATTTGATATTTTTCTTGGACTCAAATACAACAGTTCTAGATGGAGTGAAAGCAAATCTCGAATTGGAAAAATGATCAAGCTTGTATTTCAATCCTTTTTAGTCATTCCATATCCCTAGACTTAAATTATGATTGGATGAAATGCAGAAGATGTTTCACTCATTGTTATGCAAAGTTTAACTTTCCCAGGTAAAGGTCCCAGGATTACCACACTGAATCCTGTTTGGACTGGGGAGAGCACTTGCAAAGAGATGACAATCCTTCTGAGAAGCTTGCTGAGTTTGCACAGCTCAGTCACAGTTTCATTGCACCCTCCTGTCACAAAAGCAAGTCTTCATTGTCATGGGCTATTTCCCCGGGGAAAAAAGAAAAACAAAAATACAACAACTATCTTGGTATCCCTTAGGTCCCAAAGCAAAGAGAACTTGGAGCTCTGTTGTTTTTCTGGAACATGTGCTCCTCTCTGCACTTTTCCCACTCTTTGCCAAGGTGCTGAGAAATGGTAAAGCTGGGACGGGTCGGCTCCAAGCAATCTCGCCTGACAGCCCAGAACCTACCCTAGGATGTGCTTTTTACCCAACAGCTGTTTCTGCTTCACTCTAATTTGTTCAGGATTTGGTTGGGACCCTAGAGTTCACCTTCTGCAAAATATTTGTTAATTTTTGTTTTTAGCTGAGAAAATACCTTTTCCCCTCCCAAAATGAGAACAATTTGCTCTGGGATTGAAGATGGATTTGTATTATAGTTGCAGTGGAAATTTGTTCAATTGCTTCATAGCCACATACCCAACACTCACTAATTCCTTTTAACAAGAAAATGGTAAACAGGTGGAGTTGAAATCATAGATAAATAAAGAGTCCTCTCCAATCCGTTCAGTTGGGTCTTTGTAAAAGGAATTCTACCCAGCTGGCAGTGCACACTCTTTAAAAAAAAATTGGACTATTTGTTTTAAACTAGTATTAAGAATGGGAGACATGATAACATGCTCATGAAATCTACTCAACAGACAAGACTTCAAAATAATCAACATCATTTTGCTAATTGCCAAAACTTTTTTCCAGATATTACCATCTTCACTTAGAAACAAATTCTTTTCATATACTACCTCAACCTATATGCTTTGATCTTATAACAAAACCTTTAACATTGTTGGTAACAAAAATTGTAGGCTTGTAAATTTTAAGTTATTTTTTCACAGTGAGAGTAACTGCCTCTGTAAGGCTAACAAACAAAGCCATGTATCTGACACCAACTTCCCCTAAAGGTATAGGTTTTTGTCCCTGAAAATTATATATTTTTAATATTCTGAAGAAAATATAACTAGACTATTGGTTAAGAAGATCCTGGGCACCTTATCAGTTCTAAAAAATGTCCAGTGAGGCTCATAGAACCCTGAGACCAAATTACAAGACCATTTACTTTGCCCTGTCCATACAGTCAGTGTCAGGTTGCTATTTGTGAGGGACAATCTAATTCTTCTTTTAAGTTGAGTAATATTTTATGAACAGACACAAATACAGGAACATATACACATAAACTAATAATCTCATTATAGCTGCTTTCTTCCTCGACTAATATTTAGCCCTAGTAGTGTTTGTTTTGTTGTTTTTAACTCTTTGTTCTTTGAAACATATTTTTTAAAAATATCTTGGACAAGATTCATTTTTTAAAAAACATCAAAATGGGTTTAATTAAAGCTTTATTATAAAATAAGGAACATGCTATAATGAAAACTTTTCCTTATCCTATAAAGGTAAACAAATTCAAATGTCTTCCTCATTTGCTTCCTTCAGACCTTTAGTGCACTGCTTTCAACATTTTGGACCTGGACTCACAGTGAGAAATTTTCTACTTTACTCTGCTCAAAACTAAAACCAAACTTTTATGAAATCATACCTCTCTTTGCTCTTTGTGATATCGCTCTGATTATCTTCTATTCCATTCCATTCCAGTCTACTTTTTTTTAAATTTTTATTTTTTTTTAAATGCTGGTAACAACCTGCAGTTTGAAAAATCCTGCCCAGTAGGACCTTATCTTTACCTCTACCTCTGCTAAACTGAATATTTAAGTCACCCAACCTGTCTCATTCTATTCTCCCACCAAACCCTAAAGAACTCACTGCCAAAGCCACTAGGTTGAAATTCAGGGTTTTATGAGGTCTCTCTATTTTCTTAACATCAAAATTCTAACCTGGTGTCATGTTCATCTTCAGTCCCACTTCACATGGTCAGGCCCTACCCCATCCCACCTTATATATTAACCACGCAATGTCTGTATATCCTGCTGAACCATAATTTCCATAGAGTGAGGAACTATATCTAATTTGGTTTAAATTTTCCTCTCCTGCTCTCTTCTAACATAGTCTTATTCATCTAGGAGGTACTAGGTATATTAAAACTAAAAAAAAAAAAAATTAAGGAACCTTTAAAAATTACACCAACGTATCTCAAATATATCCGTGTATTTCTAACTTATATCTTCAACTGAGTAATACTTAATTCAGTCTATTCCCACAAATCCAATTTGACAAACAATTTGTGAGATTTCATTTCCAGATCTACTGAATCTCCAGCAAAACAGATCTGTTTTCACTTTGAATTAAATGCTTCCAAACCTCTAACTCTGTCTCTTCCTAGACAGCACTTCCTAGATAGATGGATGTAAGACCAGGATACCCCAAGTCTTACATCAAATCATTAGTAACAGAACTTGCTGTCCCAGATGCTGACACAACTCAAAAGGGCATCCTGAGCTTCTTATTCCATGCCTCTGTTTTCTTATGCCCCAAACTTGCCCTAAGCTAATTTCCATGCTTATTTTCCTTTTTTAAACATTTTATTATTTTTAAAATAAAAATCATATATACTTAAGGTATACACATGATGATTGGAAATTTAATCAAATCACATAGTGAAATAATTACTACAGTCAAGCTAATTAACACATCTCATACAGTTCACTTATGTGTGTGTGTGTGTGTGTGCATGTGTGTTATGAGAGTACCCGAAATCTACCTCTTAGCTCATTTCCAGTATTCCATATGGTATTAACTACAGTAATCATGCTGCATGTTAAATCTCTAGACTTAATCATCCTGCATAACTGTAACCTTGTACCCTTTCACCAACACCTCCCCACTCCAGGCAACCACAGATTCCACATATAAGTGAGATTATACATTTATTTTCTGTATCCAGCTTATTCCACTTAGCATAATTTCATCCATGTTGTTGCAAATGGCAGAATGTCCTTTTATTAAGGCTAAACAGTATTTCATTGTATACGCAAATACCATAATTTCTTTATCCATTCATTTATTGATGGATACTTAGACTGTTTCCATATATTGGCTATTGTGAATAATGCTATAATGAAAATGGGAGCACAGGTATCTATTCAAGATACTGATTTAATTTCCTCTGAATATATATACCCAGAAAAGGGACTGCTGAATCATATGGTAGTTCTACTTTTAGTTTCTGGAAGAACCTCCATACCGTTTTCCATAATGGTTGCACCAGTTTACATTTCCAACAACATTTCAAAGGTTTCCTTTTCTCCATGTCCTCACCAACGCTAGTTAGCTTGTTTTTTCTTTTTTTTGATTACAGTCATTCTAACAGATGTGAGGTGATATCTCATTGTGGTTTTGATTTGCCTTTCCCTGATGATTAGTGACGTTAAGCACTTTGGGCCCCTAACTGTTGGTCATTTGTATGTCTTGTCTTCCTCGCTCATTTTTTAAACAGGTTGCTTGTTTTCCTGCTATTGAGTTGTGTGTTGCTTATATATTTTGGATATTAACTTCTTATGAGATATATGGTTTGCATATATTTTCTCTGAATCTATTATGTTGCCTTTTCATTTTCTTGATGGTTTCCTTTGCCATGCAGAAGCTTTTCAGTTTGATGTAGTCCCTACTATTTATTTTTGCTTTTGTTGCCTGAACTTTTGCAGTCATATGCAAAAAATCATTGCCAAAGTCAATTTCAAGGAGCTCTTTTCCCCTTTTTTTCTAGGGATTTTATGGTTTCAGGTCTTATATTTAAATATTTCATCCATTTTGAGTTAATTTTTGTGTATGATGTAAGGGTCAAATTTCTTTTTATTTTTTAGGTGGATATCCAATTTTTCTAGCATCATTTAATAAAGTTACTATTATTTCCCCATTGGGTATGCCTGGCTCCCTTGTAAAAAATTAGCTGACTGTATAGGCACAGGCTTATTTCTGGGCTCTCTATTATGTTCCATTGTCCCATCTGTCAATTTTTATGCCAGCACTGCACTGTCTGATTTTTACAGTTTGTAATACGATTTGAAATCAAGAAGTATGATGCTTCCAACTCTGTTCTCTCTCAAGACTGCTTTAGCTTTTTGGGGTATTTTGTGGTTCCATATAAATTTTAGAATAGTTTTTTTCTATTTCTGTGAAAAATGCCATTGGAATTTTAATAAGGATTGCACTGAATCTGTAAATCACTTTTGGCAGTATGGGCATTTAAAAATTTTTAGTTTCTCCGATCCATGAATATGGGATAGTTTTCCACTTATTTGTGTCTTCTTCATTTTCTTTCATCAAAGTATTATAGATTTTGGTGTACAGATCTTTCACCTCTGGGTTAAATTTACTCCTAAGAATTTAATTTTACTTCTTCCTTTCTGATTTGGATTATTTTTATTTATTGTCTTATTTCTTTTCTTTTCTTTTCTTTTTTTTTTTTGCTGTACACGGGCCTCTCACTGGTATGGCCTCTCCCGTTGCAGAGCACAGGCTCCAGACGTGCAGGATCAGCGGCCATGGCTCACGGGCCCAGCCACTCCGCGGCATATGGGATCTTCCCAGACCAGGGCACGAACCCGTGTCCCCTGCCTCGGCAGGCGGACTCTCAACCACTGCGCCACCAGGGAAGCCCTATTGCCTTATTTCTTGTCTTACTGCTCTTGCTAGTACTTCTAGTACTGTGTCAAGTAGAAATAGTGAGAGTGAGCATTCTTACCTTGTACTTGATCTTAGAGGAAAAGCTTTCAGTTTTCCCCCATTGATTACAATGTTAGCTGTGGACTTTTCATAAATGGCCTTTAGTGTGTTGAGGAAATTTCCCTGTATACCTATTTTGTTGAGAGTTTTCATCATGAATAGATGTTGAACTTTGTAAATGCTTTTAGTGCATCTACTGAGATGATCATGTGGTTTTTATCATTCATTCTCTTAATGTGGTGCAGCACATTGATTTATTTGTGTATGTTACACCAACCTTACATCCCAGGAATAAACCCCACTTGGTCACAGTGCATGTGTTGTTGAATTCAGATTGCTAGTGTTTTATTGAGGATTTTTGCATCTATATTCATCCGAGATATTTTCTTGTAGTTTTCTTTCCTTGTGGTATCTTTGTCTAGCTTTGGAGTCAGAGTGACTCTGGCTTCACAAAATGATTTTGGAAATATTCTCTCTACTAATGTTTTTTGGAAGAGTTTGAGAAGCGTTAGTATTAATTACTCTGACTGTTTGATGGAATTTAGCCATGAAGCCATCTGGTCCTGGGCTTTTCTTTGTTGGGAGGTTTTTGATTACTACTACTGCAATCTCCTTATTTGTTATTGATCTGCTCAGACTTTCTATTTCTTCTTAATTCAGTTTTCGTAAGTTGTGTCCCTAGTATTTTATCCGTTTCTTCTAGGTTAACCAATTTGTTCACATATAATAGCTCATAGTACTCCCTTATATTCTTTTTACTTCTGAGGCATCTGTTGTAATGTCTCCTCTTTCAACTCTGATTGTATTTATTTGAGTCTTCTCTCTTTTTTTCTTAGTCTAGCTATGTGTCTGCTGATTATATTTTTTCCAAAAAACAACTCAGTTTTGTTGATTTTTAAAAATTGTTTTTATTCTCTACTTGATTTATGTTTTGATCTTTATTATTTCCTTCCCTCTGCTAACTTTGGTTTTAGTATTTTTCTTATTTTTCTAGTTCCTTGAGGTGTAAAGTTAGGTTGTTTATTTGAGATCTTTCTTATTTTTTAATGTTGGGATTTATCACTGTAAACTTAGCATGCTGAACTTCTAATCTACATGTTTTTCCTTCTAGTTTCCCCTCTTCTCTCCATGATGACTACCCCATCCATCCTCCACATGCTTCTGTGGAAGTCCTGGCCACTTACTTCATGAAGTCTTCCTTGATTTTCAGTCTCCACCTACCAACTGACCCATATATGCACTCTCAATTAACATTTTTAGTGTCTTTTGTAAATTTCATGCCCATTTCACTCCTTCCCTCTGGTATAATTTATAAACTGGTCTATTTTCCCCCAGTATTCCCCCATTTACATACTCATATACCCCTAAGATTTCCCTAACATAAAGTATTTCTTGCATTACTTAGTTTGGTTTTCCAGAAACTTTTAAAACAAAGTTGTGGTAAAATATACATAAGATTTACCACCTCATCCATTTTTAAGTGTACAGTTCAGTGGTATTAAGTACATTAATATTGTGAAACCATCACCACAATCCTCCTCCAGAACTCTTTCTATTCAAAACTGTGACTTTACATCCACTAAACAACAACTTCCCATCCATCGTCCCACAAACCCCTTACAACTACCAGTCTACTTTCTGTTTCTATGAATTTGACTACTCTAGGTGCCTCATTTAAGTGGAATCATACAGTATTTGTCTTTTTGTTTTTAGTTTATTTCCCTTAGCATAATGTCTCCAAGGTTCATTCACACTGTACCATGTGTCAGAATTTCCTTCCTTTCACGGCTCAAAAATATTCCACCATATGTACACACCACATTTAGTTTATCTCTTCATTCATCAATGGACAAGTAGGTTGCTTCTACCATTTGGCTATTGTGAAAAATGCTGCCATGAACATATACATACAAATATCTGTTCAAGTCCCTGCTTTCAATTATTTTGGGTATATACCCAGAAGAGGAATTCCTGGCTCTGGTAATTCTATTTTTAATTCTTTTTTTTTTTTTTTTTTTTGGAACTGGCCATATTGTTTTTCAAAGTGGTTGCACCATTTTATATTCTTCCAGAGCCTTCTGAATGGTGCTTAGCACTGACTGAGGCTTAGTCAATGTTCATTTAATTTTATCAAGCCAAACCATTAGTCATTTAAATAAAGTTTGAAATGTACCAACTATTCTTTTTTTTTAACTATTCAGTAAGGCTTAAAGGTTAAAAATTTGCACTGGTGTTTGTGACTTGTTTGCCAATAGCCATCCATCAGTTTGGGTATCATTTTTATTGTTTCAAAATTATAAAAGTTAGAAAACATAAAATAGGGATATTCTTATTTCTAGAGACATCTTGTTGCATCCATACCCAGTGAAGCTTCTACCTTAATAACATGTTTAGTTAACAAAGGCTAGATTTAGAAAGCACAAAACAGCTGCCTCAACCCATAAGACTGGCTTAGACAGTCCCAAGCAAGACTTAACACTGGCCTCTATTCCTAGAGAGAGCCTCCATTCTGCTATTTATCAATCACTGCCAAACAATGGAGGAAAGTCTAGGTAAATTATGGTGTACTTGCACAGTTAAAAAGTTTGTAGTTTTCTGAAATAACATTTGTAATATCACTTGATACAGGCAAGTGCTTATAGTAATATATTAGGTGAAAAGTCAAGATAATTTTTTTTCATACAATGTGATCTTAATTGTGCAAAAAAAGAAAAACTAGACATAAAAATAACTGGAATGAAATATAGCTAAATGTTAATGAGTAATTTTATCCTATTTATTTATACATTATGTATAGCACCAGTTTTCTTCAAGTGAGTACATAGTGCTCTTATAGTAAAAATGCATATTCAAGAAAAAATATCTATATATCGTAGTCACTGGAGTTGTAACAAAAGGCGGAATCCATGGAAAAATACTCATTCATGGATCTCATTGTTCAGTCAGGAGAGTAACCTATTATTCAAGAAAAAATATCTATATATCGTAGTCACTGGAGTTGTAACAAAAGGCGGAATCCATGGAAAAATACTCATTCATGGACCTCATTGTTCAGTCAGGAGAGTAACCTATTATTCCTAAAGAGATGGCAATAGCTGTGCTCCCTGTGCAACAGGCAGTGTGACAGAGTCCTGAGGGATGTGGGGTGTACGTGGGGATGGGGCTGGTTGATGGCTGGCTGAAATTTAGAGGTGAAGGAGGAAAAAGTCTTAGCTGTTCCTAACCTGTGCCATGGTTGCATCCACATACTCTAACCTCAGCACTCTCTCAGCTCTCCATCCTTTATTCATACAGGGGCAGCAGGCATGAAGACCAACTTTGTGAGTCACCTCTCCAGAAAGTAGTTGTCTTAATAAAAACCAAAGTCTGAATCTAGACTAATGAAAGTCAGAAGATAGAATTCCAGTATTCGCCCACTTAAATACTTATCGAAAAGTCCATTCTATGCAAGGAATCCACCTCAGAGATGAAAAGAACGGTAAAACTCCCTGAAAGAACTCATACTCTGTTGGAACTGAAGTCTCTGTTCCAGGGGCTGGGGGAATACCAGGGAGGCACCTGTCCTGTGGAGCTTGTACTACACAGACCTCAGCCCTGGTAGGGCCTCACTCATCAGTGTGTGAGCCTCAGTTTAGGTTCTGGTAAAGCAAAGTCAGAATTTTCTGTCTACAGTTTGATTGTGTGTAAGCAGTGGTCATAGTTAAACGAGACTAGCTAATTTGATAGAGGAGGGAAACCATAAGCTTTATGGAATGACTCTAGAAGCTTTTATACTTATACTAATGTTCCTTTGGTCATGACTGGAGAAGCCAAAGTTCAGGACTGAGAAGCATCTGCAATGTTTTTCTAGGCAGCCAATCTGTTTAAGAGACTTCTCACAGTCGTTAAAGCAAACATCAGATTCTCCATACCACACCCTTAAAACTGGCAAAGAATTCTGAGCCAGGCCCAGCAGGGCTTGACCCCCTGAAAATGATGCTGTTTAAGCCCTCTGATATCAAAAATGCCTCTCTAGCCAGACTCATTTGCCAAATCTTTCAACATGGGCATACTTAACCTATGGTCTTACTTACATAAACTATTTTATCCAAGAAACAAAACTAAATGGAAACAGGCATTTTCGGTGTGTGTTTGTATATATGGTGTGTGTGTGTGTGTATGGGGTATGCATGTGTATTATGATATGTGTGTGTGTGGTGTGTGTGCGGTATGTGTGGATGTGTGCCGTCGGGACCTAACTCCTATTTATCCATGACTTGATATTTATCTGTGACAGGTCTATGAGTACTGTCAGAACTAATGGAGTAACTCAATTCCATGAGATATCCAATCAGAAAAAAAAACTCTCAGCAGGCCAAGGAAAACAGCTAGAGGAAGGAAGCACAGAGGAACTTTAAGGGCAGTAAGTGGTGCGGGACGGGATAGAGGAAAAAGAAGACGACGGTGTTCCCAAGACTGAGTAAATCCACGACCCTCACCATAGGCATTTTTCTTAAACAGCCATGCATTTTGGTCAGCATTGCCAGAAGCCACAGAAAGAGAGTGAGTAGCCAAAGATGCTTGATTCCATTGTACTAAGAAGGGGTCTGCAGTGCCTGGGATTTCCTGCCCTCTTGACCTACTGAAACTTCTCAAATCTCTCTTCTGAATTTTGGTGTTCTCACTGGGCGAAAGCATAGGGAATGCAGGGCTAGGATCTTACTATCACTTCAGCCACTGGATAATAATTTTGAGAGATTAACATTTGCCAGGCCGTCTGCTAAAGATACATTATCTCATGTTTTGGGTACTATTACCATGCCCATTTTTACAGATGACCAAATAAAAACTAAAATTTGAGTAACTTACTCAAAATTATGAGGTATGTAGAATACCTGGGAGAGGAATTCAAATCACAGGTGTGACCTCGTACTCACTCCTGAGCATCAAAATGCAACAGTAGGTGGTTAATAAATAACTGAATTTGTCTAGAAATATGAGATGGGTTGCAGCATGATAGTAAGGGATCCATCCGCTTCACACTCTAAATTGTACAGCCTGAGAGTAAGTCTGTGCCAAATGGAATCACAGCAGAACAGAGTCCACATGACTCATGGCAGGAACACTCACTAGAACCAGAAGGCCTGGGATCTGGAGGTGGACCACCACTGGTTCTCTGGGTGGCTTGACAAAAGCCAATTCATAACCTAGGGCTTCCATTTCCTCACCTATCAAACACAGGATATTCCACTTTACCCCATAAGTCTGGTAGGAGGACCAGAGGAGATAACTACAAGTGGAGATGCTTCATATAACCCACCCGGGAGGTAGCATCAGTGATGAAAGAGCCTTGACACTGAAGCTGCTCCATGTTCTTCTAACCTACTTATCCTCATGGTTGTTCTTTGCTTTCTGCCACTGAAGAGCACAAACAATACTACTACTATTTTAAGTAAAATTCAACAAACCCATAGGAAGTCCAAGGAAGGGGAATTGGGAAATTCTGGCAGGTCAGATGGAAATCAGATCTCTGACTCACCATCCCTTTCAGAAGAATATCAAATGCTCTCTCCTAGCATCCAAGACCTCTCCCAACTCTCCTCCATAGACTTCACACTCCAATAATAACACATGACATGTAGTCCCTCCAACACAGCAAGCTCTCTAAGACCTCTGATCCCTTTCACTTGTGCCTGGAACACTGGTGCCCCATCTCTTTCAGTGTTTGGAAACTCAGTCCATGTACCACTATTGTAGGGAAACTACTCTCCTCCTTCCTCAGTGCTCACACCGCTCATACTATTACACAATTTCTCAGCATCCTTATGTTTATTGCTATTAAGTTCTTCAAAAGCAGGAACTGTGCTTCTTTCATCTTGTTATTCCCAGTGCCTGGCATAGGACCTGGAACACTGTAAGCATATGGTGAAGTTTTTTAGTCAGTTAACCTAAATTAATGTGTGCATAGTACCTTGTATGCTCAGGAGAAAGTACAGGCTGACTAGTTTGCTGTTGAACAAATGCCTTCAAGAATAAAGCTTTATTTCCCTAGCATTTATGATCTCTTACAGTCATTTCATAATTAACCTAAAAGAATCTCCATAATTTTATCAGTGGGGTTCCTGCAACTACACTGAGTTTATCCAAGCTGGGAACCATATTTTATTAACCTGTCAAATCACAGCTTCTAAATAATGTTCATTGACGGACTAACTGAATGAATGAATAGATTTACTATACCCATTTCTATATCACCTCATGGAACCTAGCACGATGACTGGGACATAATGCATGCTCAAAAATGACTTTCAAATGAATAAGTGAACTAATAAATGTCTTTTTGAAATCTATTTTCTAAGTACAATGACTAACGAAGGGTATAGCATGTAGCAATTCAAAACTTGTTTGGTGCATGAAGAAAGTAAAGATTCAAGAACTACTAAGTGCGAATCTGGCTAATTTTTCAGGTTTAAGACCTTTTTTTTTTTTTTGCGGTATGCGGGCCTCTCACTGTTGTGGCCTCCCCCGTTGTGGAGCACAGGCTCCGGACGCGCAGGCTCCGGACGCGCAGGCTCAGCGGCCATGGCTCACGGGCCCAGCCGCTCCGCGGCATATGGGATCCTCCCAGACCGGGGCACGAACCCGTATCCCCTGCATCGGCAGGCGGACTCTCAACCACTTGCGCCACCAGGGAGGCCCAGGTTTAAGACCTTTTTACAATACAAAATTAAATATGACAATATCAGCCAAATGTTCACATTTCTAAGTAGAAATCTGCTAGCAAAAGCATCATTAAAATAGCACCCAGTGGTTGCTTAATCTCAAGATTGTCATGGTTATATATCGGGTGACACGTTATTTGGCTATGATCATGGTAGAGTTCTTAAGCTGATGCATTTAATGAAAAATATATTCAGATGTAGGATAGCTATTACTGAAATTACAGAAATATTGCATTATGTTAAATATCCACCTGTTATGTCATACATTCTAAAAGCACTCCTTCCAACCAATCTCCTCTCCCCACAAGCCAATTGGCACCCATTAGAGTTCATGACATGAAATCCTCTCTGTGATGTTTCCCATATAAAAAAATTTAGGCCTTAAGGACCAAGTACAGTCAGACAAATTTACCTCACCATGGCATTTTTCTGACAAAACAGTCAAAATAGCTCTCTCTTCCAGGAAACTCATGATTGGATTCTGTTTGGGGCAACATGGGCTCTTCCAGGCTAAGCCAACTTGGCTGAACAGTGACTCACTCTCCCACTGGGGATCATGAGATGAGCGTAAATAAATAGTAAATTTGGTGTTCAAGGAACCCAGATTCAAAGGTGAAGGCAAGGCAGGGCTTTGTGCATGGATACAATTAGTCCCCAAAATGGTGAACCACACGACTTCTCAAAATAAATCCACCTGAGTCCCAAAACCAAAGGTGCATGATCCAGCACCTCAGATTTCCTGTTTGAGTGGAAAAAACAAACATAGATAAAAAAAATTCATCAGCCCATAAACTTATTCAAAACTCCAGCAAAAGCCAACTGAAATAAATAAAATGTTAAAAAAATGAGGAAAGCACTCTCTATTCACAATAACTTAATGCCCAATTCTGATTTATTCTAATCCTAAACATAATTTATCTAAAAAGAACAACTCACAATGATATATTAATAAATTAACAATATGGCTTGTTGCCCTTATGTAAGTTAGCAAATGATTTAAAAAGAAGAGTAGGCAATGAGATCAAATACAGAGAAATGGGTCATCTCTTATATTGTGTTACTTCCTGTTAGGATGCACATATAAGATGAAAGTAAATAGAAGATAATAGAAAGTAGAAGTAATAAATGACCCTATATTCTCTGTCATCAAAAAATCCCAAACAAAAGGCACTCAACAGCTGATTTATATTAATCTTTTTCCGCCCACCATCACCTCCTTTCCCTTTTTCTTTTCTCCCACCTGCCTATTTCTCCTCCATTATCACTATAAACCTCATAATCATTATCATCATCATCATCATCATCATCATCATCATCAATAATACAGAGCAGACAGAAATCCCCTGGGTCTCTTTATAAGGAAATCACCATTTGTGAAACATCCAAATATGGTTGCTGTGGGATAAAGAGACTTCTGGAAATCGTAAGGCACTTGATCGCATGCCATGTTGTGTTGATCATTTAATGTTTACTAACATTGCTTCCCTTATTGATTTATTTTTATTTAACCATGTATCTCACCAACAAAATTAACAACTCTCTCTCTCTCCCTCTCCGTTTCACCCACACACATTCACGAGATCCTACAATCTCTTTATCCCATTTCCAATTAATTTACTTCTACTAAAAAGATTATAATTTTACAGAGGCAAAATGCAGATTGTTTAAAATAATAGTATCAATTATTATTTTTTAATCCGGTATTTTAAAAATCCTTCTAAAAAGCCATGCTAGTTAACACATCATAATTATACTCAGTAAGAGGGTGACACGGGAGTAGAGGAAGCAGGAGAAGGAGGAAAAGAACTGCTGTGTAAGGCGTATGAATACCCAGCGTGGACTAAGCGTTTTACATACATTACCTTGGTGAGTCTCCATCTTAAAAGGAGGAGAATGGAGACTCAGGAACATTAAGTGATCAGCTAGAAAGCAGTAGAGTGAGAGACTGAACTGTTGTCTTTCTGACACTAAGCCTCTGTTAATTTATATCTTTGTCTCTTATGATTATCCTGCTCTGTGACTCTTTTATATTTAAATAAAGCAAAACATAAAACTAATTGTATTCACTAAGTGATTTATTATATCAAGATTACAACAGAAAAAAGCTGGAATCAAGAAGACAAGTTAAATGTCTAATGATAAGAGAATGATGGCACAGCTCTAAAATGAACAGCCATAAAAAGTAATAATTCTGAAGAATTTACAGTAACATGGAAAGATTTATATTGAAATGATATCAGAAGGTTATATAATGGTATGGTCATGGTTAAGTAGAAAAGTAAAGACATAAATTAATTCATCAGAAAAACATGGTCATATCTCTTACAAATTTAGATACAAAAATCCTCAACAAAATATTAGCAAATTAAATCCAACAATGAATCAAAAGAATTATACACTATGACCAACAGATATCCATACCAGGTATGCAAGAATGGTTCAATATTTAAAAATCAGTCAGTGTAATATAGCACATCAACAATCTAAAGAAGAAAAGTCAAATTATATGATCATAACAATTAATGTAAAAAAAGATAATATTCAATAACCATTCATGGTAAAACAAACAAAAAACACAACTCTCAGCAAGTTAAGAATAGAAGAAAACAACTTTACTTGATAAGAAAGCATCTGCAAAAAGTCCTATAGCTAACATCATATTTAAATGGAGAAAGACAATGCTTTCCTCTATGATCAGGAACAAGAACAAGGCAAGGATGTCTGTTATCACCACTCTAATTCAACATAATTAGTACTAGAATTCCTAGCCAGTGCAATGAGGCCAGAAAAAGAAATAAAAGGCATACAGATTTGAAAGAAAAAACAAAACTGTTAATATTTGCAGATGACATGACTGTGCATTTAGAAAATCATAAGAAATTTACCAAACAAAAAAAAATTCTTATAATTAGTGAGTTTAGCAAAGTTATAGAATACATTTTTACAACATCTCTCTATTAAGAATGAATACATGGAAACAAATTTTAAAAAACCACAATTCTATTTACTATCACTCTAAAGAAAATGAAATATTTAGGTAACAATTTAACAATACCCGTATAGGACTTATATGCTGAAAAATTTTTAATGCTGATAAGACATTTTTAAAAAGCTTAAATAAATGAAAATGCATAATATGTACATGAACTGAAAGACTCAAAATAGTAAAGATGGCAAGTCTCCTAAATTTAGCTAAAATTTAATATCATTCCTACCAAAAACCCCATCAAGGTGTTTTGTAGACATATACAAGCTTATTCTAAAATTTATTTGGAATAGTACAGTTACTGTAATAGCTAAAACAATCTTTAAAAAAAAGAAGAATGTGGGATTATTGACTCTATACAGCTGTAATATGCAAGACAGTGTGGTACTGGTAGAATAATAGTCACATACATCAACGGAACAAAACAGAACCCAGAAATAGACCCACACAAATATACCCTACTGATTTCTGATAAATTTGCAAAAACAATTCAATGCAGAATGGATGGTCTTTGCATGAAATAAGGTTCGAATAATTGGACATCCAAGTTAAAAAAAAAAAAACCCAAACTAAAAACCTCCCACTTGGAGCGGGCAGAGTCAAGATGGCAGATGAGGAGGATGTGGAATTTGCACCTCCACACAACTAGGGCACCTACCAGGCACCAGTGGGGAACCACAGACACCTAAGGGGATGGGAGGAACCCCCAGCAACCAGATAGGATGTTGTGGGGAGTGAGGGGTTGAGAAGTGGAGGCAGGACGGGACCAGCACCCGTGAGGGGCAGCTGGGAGAGGAGAGGAGTTCCTACACCTGGTGGGACACACCCACGGCTAGGGGTCCAGCAGCAACAAAAGAGGCGGTGGGGAGGAATGGAACGGAGCGTAGCTAGGGCTTTCCCTGACCACTTGTGCACCTGGTACCCTGCTGGGCTCCTGGGCCTAATCCTCTGCCCTCAGAGCCTCCCTCCTGCTGTGCAGAAGCCAAGCCCTGGCCCTGCATCCCCACCCAGGGCCTGACCTCTACACTTGGCACTCAGAAACAACCTCTGAGAACCCCTCCAACCGCAATGGGCCTAAACCCCACCCGCACACCCTCACCCAGGGTCTTACCTCCAAACTCCAGAACTCCACACTCCGGAGGCACTCCTCCGGATGTGCTGGCTCTCCCCTTCTCTGCAGGTCCTAAGCCTAGGCCCCGCTCCACACCTGAACTTCACTCCGCATAGGCCCTGCCCCCAAGGACTTTACCGGCAGCTTGGGTCCGGAGCCTAGGCCCTGCCCCATGCTTAAACGTCACCCCTGCTTACACCCTGCCCCACCCTAAACCCCACCCTTGCCTAAGTTCCACTCCCACCTAGGCTCTGCCCCCCTCCATAGCCAAGGCCTTTTCTGGCCTTTTTTTTTTTTCTTCCTTTTCTTTTCTTCTTTTAGGTTGGGCCTCAGTTTTACCTTGTTGTTGATTCATGTATGTTTTTATTTTTTCTAATAAAACTTTTATTTTTCTAATTGTATTTCATTCTTTATACTTTGTTATTTTTCTGCTCCTCTTGGTTTGTTGCTTTTTAAATTTTTTTTCTTCTTTCTATTTTCTGTTGTCATTTTGTTTTACCTTGTTGCAGTTGTTTCAAATATATTTTTATTTTTTCTGATATAGTGTTTATCTTTCTAGTTGTGTTTTATTACTTATTCTTTGTTATTATACTGCTCCTTTGTTTCTTTTCTTTTGCCACACCATTCGGCTTGCGGCATCTTGGTCCCCAGGCTGGGGGTAAGGCCTGAGCTCCTGTGGTGGGAACGCTGAGTCCAAACCTCTGTGATGACAGAGAACCTCAGACCCCAGGGAATATTAACTGGAGTGAAGTCTCCCGGAGGTCCTTATCTCGGCACAAAGACCTGGCTCTACCCAACTGCCTGCAAACTCCAGTGCTGCATGCCTCAGGCCAAACAACCAGTAAGACAGGAATACAGCCCCACTCATCAAAAAGAAAAAAAAAGAAAAAAAAAGAAACTACAAAAAAATATTTTATAAATGAAGGAGCAAGGTAAAAACATACAAGAACAAATAAATGAAGACAAAATAGGCAACCAACCTGAAAAAGAATTCAGAGTAATGATAGTAAAGATGATCCAAAATCTTGGAAACAGAATGGAGAAAATACAAGAAACGTTTAACAAGGACCTAGAAGAACTAAAGAGCAAACAAACAGTGATGAACAACACAATAAGTGAAATTAAAAATGGTCTGGAAGGAATCAATAGCAGAATAACTGAGGCAGAACAGATGAGTGAGCCAGAAGATAAAATGGTGGAAATAACTGCCATAGAGCAGAATAAAGAAAAATGAATGAAAAGAATTGAGGACAGTCTCAGAGACCTCTGGGACAACATTAAATGCACAAACATTCAAATTATAGGGGTCCCAGAAGAAGAAGAGAAAGAGAAGGGGTCTGAGAAAATATTTGAAGAGATTACAGTTGAAAAATTCCCTAACATGGGAAAGGAAATAACCACTCAAGTCCAGGAAGCGCAGAGATTCCCATACAGGATAAACCCTATGAGAAACACACCAAGACACATATTATTCAAACTAACAAAAAATTAAATTCAAAGAAAGAATATTAAAAGCAGCAAGGGAAAAGCAAAAAAACATACAAGGGAATCCCCATAAGGTTATCAGCTGATTTCTCAGCAGAAACTCTATAGGCCAGAAGGGAGTGGCAGGATGTATTTCAAGTGATGAAAGCAAAATCCCTAAAACCAAGATTACTCTACCCAGCAAGGATCTCAGATTTGACAGAGAAATCAAAAGCTTTACAGACAAGCAAAAGCTACAACAATTCAGCACCACCGAACCACCTTTATAACAAATGCTAAAGGAACTTCTCTAAGCAGGAAACACAAGAGAAGAAAAAGACCCACAAAAACAAACCCAAATCAGTTTAAAAAAATGGTAATAGGAACATACGTATTGATAATCACCTTGAATGTAAATGGATCAAATGCTCCAACCAGAAGACACAGACTGGTTGAATGGATACAAAAATAAGACCCTTATACATGCTGTCTACAAGAAACCCACTTCAGACCTAGGGACACATACAGACTGAAAGTGAGGGGATGGAAAAAGATATTCCATGCAAATGGAAATTAAAAGAAAGCTGTAGTAGCAATGCTCATATCAGACAAAATAGACTTTAAAATAAAGACTGTTACAAGAGACAAGGAAAGACACTACATAGTGATCAAGGGATCAATCCAAAAAGAAAACATAACAATCATAAATATTTATGCACCCAACATAGGAACACCTCAATACATAAGGTGAATGCTAACAGCCATAAAAGGAGAAATTGACAATAACACAATAATAGAGGGGGACTTTAACACCCCACTTACACCAACAGACAGATCATCCAGACAGAAAATAAATAAGGAAACACAAACTTTAAATGACACAATAGACCAGACAGATTTAATTGACATTTATAGGACATTCCACCCAAAAGTGGAAGAATACACTTTCTTCTCAAGCGCACACAGAACTTTTTCCAGAATAGATCACATCTTGGGTCACAAATCAAGCCTTGGAAAATTTAAGAAAATTGAAATCAGGTCAAGCACCTTTTCTGACCACAACGCTAGGAGATTAGAAATCAATTACAGGAAAAAACTGTAAAACACACAAATACATGGAGGCAAAATAGTGCGCTGCTAAATAACCAAGAGATCACTGAAGAAATCAAAGAAAAATTTCAAAAATACCTAGAAACAGATGACAACAAAAACATGATGATCCAAAACCTATGGGATGGGATGCAGCCAAAGCAGTTCTAAAAGGGAAGTTTATAGCAATTCAAGCTCACCTCAAGAAACAAGAAAAATCTCAAACAATCTAAACTTACATGTAAATCAACTAGAAAAAGGTGAACAAAGAAAACCCAAAGTTAGTAGAAGGAAAGAAATCATAAATATCAGAGCAGAAATAAATGAAATAAAAATGAAGAAAACAACAGCAAAGATCAATAAAACTAAAAGTTGGTTCTTTGAGAAGATAAACAAAACTGATAAACCTTTAGCCAGACTCATCAAGAAAAAAAGGGAGAGGACCCAAATCAATAAAATTGGAAATGAAAAAGGAGAGATTACAACTGACACTGTAGAAATACAAAGGATCATAAGAGATTACTACAAGCAACTCTATGCCAATACAATGGACAACCTGGAAGAAATGGACAAATTCTTGGAAAGGTACAACTTTCCAAGGCTGAACCAGGAAGAATTAGAAAATATAAACAGACCAATCACAGGTAATGAAATTGAAACTGTAATTAAAAATCTTCCAATAAACAAAAGTCCAGGACCAGGTTACTTCATAGGCGAATTCTATCAAACACTTAGAGAAGAATTAAAACACCTATCCTTCTTAAACTCTTCCAAAAATCTGCAGAGGGAGGAACACTCCCAAACTCATTCTACGAGGCCACCATCACCCTGATACCAAAACCAGACAAAGATATCACAAAAAAAGAAAATTACAGACCAATATCACTGATGAACATATATGCAAAAATCCTCAACAAAATACTAGCAAACAGAATCCAACAACAGATCATACAACATGATCAATTGGGATTTATCCGAGAGATGCAAGGCTTCTTCAATATATGCAAAACAATCAATGTGATACACCATATTAACAAACTGAAGAATAAAAACCATATGATCATCTCAATAGATGCAGAAACTGCTTTTGACAAAATTCAACACCATTTATGATGAAAACTCTCCAGAAAGTGGTCATAGAGGGAACCTACCTCAATATAATAAAAGCCATATACAATATACCCACAGCAAACATCATTCTCAATGGTGAAAAACTGAAGGCATTTCCTTTAAGATCAAGAACAAGATAAGGATGTCCATGCTTGCTGCTATCATTCAACATAGTATTGGAAGTCCTAGCCATGGTAATCAGAGAAGAAAAAGAAATAAAAGGAATACAAATTGGAAAAGAAGGAAAACTGTCACTGTTTGCCAATGACATGATACTATACATACAAAATCCTAAAGATGCCACCAGAAAAGTACTAGAACTAGTCAATTAATTTGGTTAAGGTTGCAGGATACAAAATTAATGCACAGAAATCTCTTGCATTCCTATACACTAATAACGAAAGATCAGAAAGAGAAATTAAGGAAACAATCCCATTTACCATTGCAACAAAAAGAATAAAATATCTATGAATAAACCTACCTGAGGAGGCAAAGGACCTGTACTCAGAAAACTATAAAACGCTGATGAAAGAAAGCAAAGATGATATAAACAGATGGAGATCTATACCATGCTTTTAGATTGGAAGAATCAATACTGTGAAAATGACTATACTACCCAAAGCAATCTATGGGTTTAATGCAATCCCTATCAAATTATCAGTGGCATTTTTTCACAGAACTAGAACAAAAAACTTTACAATTTGTATGGAAACACAAAGACCCCAAACAGCCAAAGCAATCTTGAGGAAGAAAAACAGAGCTGAGGAAACAGGCTCCCTGACTTCAGACTATACTACAAAGCTACAGTAATCAAGACAGTATGGTACTGGCACAAAAACAGAGATACAGGTCAGTGGAACAGGATAGTAAGCCCAGAGATAAACCCATGCACATATGGTCACCTTATCTTTGAAAAAGGAGACAAGGATATACAATAGAGAAAATACAGCCTCTTCAATAAGTGGTGCTAGGAAAACCAGACAGCTATATGTAAAAGAATGAAATTAGAACACTCCTTTATACCATACATGAAAATAAGCTCAAAATGGATTAAAGACCTAAATGTAAGGCCAGACACTGTAAAACTCTTAGAGGAAAACATAGGCAGAACACTCTATGACATAAATCACAGGAAGACCGTTTTTGACCCACCTCCTAGAGTAATGTAAATAAAAACAAAAGTAAACAAATGGGGGCCTCCCTGGTGGCGCAAGTGGTTGAGAGTCCGCCTGCCGATGCAGGGGATACGGGTTCGTGCCCCGGTCTGGGAGGATCCCATATGCCGCGGAGCGGCTGGGCCCGTGAGCCATGGCCGCTGAGCCTGCGCGTCCGGAGCCTGCGCGTCCGGAGCCTGCGCGTCCGGAGCCTGTGCTCCGCAACGGGGGAGGCCACAACAGTGAGAGGCCCGCATACCGCAAAAAAAAAAAAAAAAAAAAAAAAAAAAGTAAACAAATGGGACCTAAGGAAACTTACAAGCTTTTGCACAGCAAAGGAAACCATAATCAAGACAAAAAGATAAACCTCAGAATGGGAGAAAATATTCACAAACGAAGCAACTGACAAAGGACTAATCTCCAAAATATACAAGTAGCTCATGCAGCTCAATATCAAAAAAACACACAACCCAATCCAAAAATGGGAAGAAGACCTAAACAGACATTTCTCCAAAGAAGACATACAGATGGCCAAGAGGCACATGAAAAGATGCTCAACATCACTAATCATTAGAGAAATGCAAGTCAAAACCACAAAGAGGTATCACCTCACACCGGTCAGAATGGCCATCATCAAAAAATCTAGAAACAATAAATGCTGGAGAGGGTGTGGAGAAAAGGGAACTCTCCTGCACTGCTGGTGGGAATGTAAATTGATACAGCCACTATGGAGAACAGTATGGAGTTTCCTTAAAAAACTAAAAACAGAACTACCATACGACCCAGCGATCCCACTACTGGGCATATACCCTGAGAAAACCATAAAAGACTCTTCAAAAAGAGTCACGTACCACAATGTTCACTGCAGCACTAGTTACAATAGCCAGGACATGAAAGCAACCTAAATGTCCACTGACAGATGAATGAGTAAAGAAGATGTGGCACATATATACAATGGAATATTACTCAGCCATAAAAAGAAACAAAATTGAGTTATTTGTAGTGAGGTAGATGGACCTAGAGTCTGTCATACAAAGTGAAGAAAGTCAGAAAGAGAGAAACAAATACCATATGCTAACACATATATACAGAATCTAAAACAAAACAAAACAAAAATGGTTCTGATGAACCTAGGGGCAGGACAGGAATAAAGACACAGACATAGAGAATGGACTTAAGGACATGGGGAGGGGGAAGGGTAAACTGGGACGAAGTGAGAGAGTAACACTGACATATATACACTACCAAATGTAAAATGGATGGCTACTGGGAAGCTGCTGCATAGCATAGGGAAATCAACTAGATGCTTTGTGATGACTTAGAGGGACAGGATAGGGAGGGTGGGAGGGAGGCTCAAGAGGGAGGGGATATGGGGATATATGTATGCATATAGCTGATTCAGTTTGTTGTACAGCAGAAACTAACACAACATTGTAAAGCAATTATACTCCAATAAAGATGTGAAACAAACACACAAAAAACCTCACACTTGATACAAAAATTACCACAAAATGGATCATGGACTTAAATGTAAAGTGTAAATCTATGCAATTTTTAGGAAAAACAAAACAATACCTTAGGAGAAAATCTTCGGTAGAAAGAGCTAGACAAAGAGTTCTTAAACTTGACAGCAAAAGCATGATATATAAAAGGAGATATTAATAAATTGGATCTAATCAAAATTTAAAAGTTTTGCTCTCTGAAAGATCCCATATATACTCAGTAGTAAAATAATAAACAATGGGAAAAATACATGAATGGGCATTTTACTGCAAAAGACATAGAGATAGCAAATTAAAAAGCCATTAGCAAAACTCATTTTACAGTACTATTATTCAGAAATAATGACTGAGCAATTTCAGTATGTACATTCACTTTACTTTTCCTGTTCCCAACACAACAAAACATGAAAACAGCAACTGAGGTTATCTCTGATCCCTCCATGTTCATTTCAATAGTCAAAAACAAAAGAAGAACTCTCATAGGAGTATTCCCAAACGATTATCCCTAAACTTTAATTGCTGGACTCAGGGAGCTTCCCAAGTTGAAAAATTACCAATATAGATTTTTTAATTGCATGAAAAGAATTCAGATTTGACCTTGAATGCAACTGTAATGACTGGGCATAAATAGTACTCTTTTTAAACGTTTCAGTCATATGATTAAGCCCCTCCGATCGAGACCCTCAAAGACACTGAGCTCCTCATAGACACTGAAATGTAATAAGAGTTGACCAAGGAGCCAATCTTTCCCAATGAGGAGTTGAACAATGGCTAAGACGAAGTTATTAAAGCAGCCCAGAGCTCTCAGACAAAGACTTGTTCTTCCTGTGGGGTCCTTGGAATGCTTTCCATCATTCCCTGGGTATTCCTCTTGGATGATTTTCTTGGAAAATATTCACATTGATCTTTGGTTTATTCCATTGCTTCTCTAAGAAGCCGAAGTTAAAAACTGACCTTGAGCTCAAGTAACTTCTAATGTGTTACATATGGAAGCAAGGAGATAAATCTCTGTCTGTGGTTGAGAAAGAATAATTCTGCCAAAGCAGTGTTCCCAATAGCACTGATGATAATAATGACAACAATAACTCCACATATTAATAAAGTGCTTCACATCTACCAAGTGTTTTCATATACATTATAGCATTGGATTCTTATGAAAATGTTCTGAGGTAGGTGAGTAAATACTACATTTATTATTCTCAGATGGAAAAATGAGGTTCAAAAATATATGTGCCTTGTCTAAATTAATTGACCAGCAAGTGTTGAAGAAACCACTTGAACATCAAACCTCATTTGTAACATTAAAGAAATTTTTAAACATAAAAACATAACTTCACATGCCAGCAGCCTAAAGGAATTGATCTAAATTTTCTGAATGTTTAAGGTTGTGTCCTTATGTATTTGTATTCTACATAACAATCACAATTATAGTACTGTATTCTGCATTTTCATAGTATAAGTAGATAATAATCTGGTCAACTTGTAGTATAGTTTTTATAAATATGTTGCTATTCCAGGATGTGGGGAATTATAATTTATTTCATCATCTTTTTACTATGCATGACTTTATTTTCTTTGGTTAGTTATTTACTTAGGATAATGTTTAGGCCTCTGAGCCTTTGTCAAAAAGTTTGAAGATTCCACATAATTAGTGCTATTAATTATCATACTCTCAAGTAGATCATAAAAATTTGCATTGAGGGCTTCCCTGGTGGCGCAGTGGTTGAGAGTCCGCCTGCCGATGCAGGGGATACGGGTTCGTGCCCCGATCCGGGAAGATCCCACATGCCGCGGAGCATCTGGGCCCGTGAGCCATGGCCGCTGAGCCTGTGCATCCGGAGCCTGTGCTCCGCAACGGGAGAGGCCACAACAGTGAGGGGCCCGTGTAAAGCAAAAAAAAAAAAAAAAAAAAAAAAAAAAAAAAAATTTGCATTGAGTAGCTATGTCTGCATATACAAGCTTAACACAATTTCAAGAGCACTTAGAGTTACCATTTTTAAGCTAAAATAGGTATAAAGGTAACTTTTCATTTATTAACTTACTTAAACCAACAGCAAATTGGATCTTTTCAATGATTAGCCATTTCCATTCCCTATCATTTTTTTTTCATTCATCTACTGAGTTCTTGATATTTTTCTTATATATTTGAATGAGTTATTTTATAACAAAAATTAACCCTTTCTTGTAATTGATAAAGTGTTTTTCAGGTTTGTTTTTCTTTAATTTTAGTTTTTTTATTACACAGATGTTTTCCTCTTTAGTTGCTGCTGTAGCTTCAAACAGAGGAAGTTTTCCCCCTCACTCTAATATTATCAAATTTGTTTTCTGTTTCACTCTGATTGAACTTTACTATAATGTTATAGCTCTGGTTTTGATCCATATGAAATATTTTTGTAAGAAGAGTGGATATAAATTTTTTTAAAAAAATTTTCTGCTTTTATACATTTTATACATACATATAATTTAAATGGTAAAATAAATCTAAGAGGCTTATTGTAAAATATGAATCCCTTGTTGCTATCCCCTTGATATTTCCCTTCTTCAGTGTTATCCTCCTCTACATTTCTAGAGAAATATATACATATATAGAGAGTACTTACATTGTTAATTTTTAATTTTTCAATTTTAGGCATCAGATATTGACTTCTCAAGATGGGAGATATGGACTTAACTCTCTTTCTCTATCCCACATTACTACAAACAGGCACGCTTCCATACTTCCATCCCCCAATAAAGTTATATTTTTATGTTGCTCAGATCAATCTATTAAAGTTATCTAAATGTTATTTATAACTGAGCATGCAGTTAGTTATAATTACTTTTCTTATCTTGCATAAACTTTGTCCTCCCTGGAGTCAATGAATGTGCTATTTACTTTTGTTTCCTTTGTTGCCTGTGTCATTATGACTAATTCACCCCCAACTTTTCCCCAGTGTTCAAACACATCCAGTTTTCTATCAGTTACATCTTCTTGGAAAACTTTTGTACCAGAGCCTCTGACTTGCTCCAATTCTGGACTGGTTAGGTTACTCTCTTGGCCTGTTATACAGCTTTTATCCTAGTATTTCTTTTCAGCATCCCTAGTAGTTAGGGTAGGCTGCAATGACAGATAGACTCCCAGAACAGAAACTTATTTCTTTTTCAAGTAACAATCTAAGATGGTGGTCCTTGGTTAGTGGATGTCTCTCATCCCACTATGGTAAATTTGGGATCCAGGTTTCTTTCATCTTATAAATTTACCATCTGTCATCTTCTGTATCCAGCTGCCTCACAGGGAGTTAGAAGAGGCACTCTCACTGCTTGAAAAGAGTAGCCTGGAAGTAGCACAATTACTTCTATCCACAGGACTCAGTACTGAGGCCACATTTAAAGGCAAGGGAGTTCAGGGGATATTGTCTAACCATGTACTTAACAGGAAAAGGAAAGGAATTTCTACTGACTACTAGAAATCTCTGCCACACCATCATCAAGGGCATTCCTTCTGCCACTTGCTTGAGTGGGATCTCCTGTTTCCTAGATCCTGTCTTCCTCTTTCTTACTTTTACTTTCTTGGTTGGTGGAACACACCCTAAAGTAGCTTTCTGAGAAAGGGTGAGTAGGAGGTAAATTTTTAGTGATATTGTCTGTCCAAAAATATCTTTATTCTACTCTCATATTTGCCAGTTAGACTGAGTACAGAATTCTAGGTTAGAAAACACTTTCCCTTAAAAATTTGAAGGCCTTTCTGTAAAAGCTTTTAAGGTATTGCTCTATTTCTACAGAGTCCAAATCCATTTTATTCATAATCTTTAGTATAGCTGATTTTTTTCTCTCTCTGGGAGCTTCAAGATCTTCTCTTGGCCACTGACATTTTGAATTGGCAAGGTGCTGTTCTATTCTGATCCATTTTTCTGGGTACTGGCTAACTTTTAATTATATAACAGTGTTTCTTGATGATTTTCTCTTCTGTTTTCTCTGCTTTGTCTATTTAGAACTATAATTTTGGATATGGTTACTCATGAGATGATTCTCTAATATTCTTATTTTTTTCTTTCCTATTTTCCAGTTCTATTTAACTTTCTGAGAGAATTCCTCATTATTAGCTTCTAAAACTTCTCATCTTTTTTATCATATATTATAGTTTTAATTTTCAAGACCTTTTTCTTAGAGTCATATTATCCCTTTTTGTGGCATACTGTTCTTGTTTCATTGATGCAAAATCTTCTCAGCCATTTGGAATATAATGGTATTTTTAACATTATCTATATCCCTGTGTAATCAGTTCTGTCCATGCTGATGTTTTCTATTATTTATTTTAGTCTCTATCTTTTCAATTAGGAGCTTTGCTCAAATACCTGGGGATCTTTGGCTGTCTGCTCATGTTTAAGAGTGGACCTCTGAAGACTGATGGGAACTGCTGAGCACTGTGTTTGCTTGTCAACTTTGGGCTTCACTTTAAGGAATAGTGTGACTGGGCTATATCACTGAAGAAAGTACTGATGTGTGCCTTAATGTCTTTTCTTATTATGCACAGATGCACCATCCAGTCTATTAACGAAAGTATAAGCCAGGTTCCTAATATTCTGAGAGCAAAGTGGGAAAAGAGTGGTATGAGGCATCCAATATTCAGTGCACAAACTTTTATGAAATCTCTCAAATTGCAGTAAGATTTCCCTTCCTTTAAATTCATCTAATATTCCCAGTCCAGAGATATGCAACCTCTCCAGAGAATAAACCTCCTCTTCTATCAGGGTGAGAGAGAAGAAGTCTTCCAGCTGAGTAGAGGAGGGAGGGAATCTGGTGCCTTAACTGCATCTTAAGGCAGATTTAATCCAACCTCCTGTTTTCAACAACTTCTTCATACACCTCATCCTCCCCACTTCCAGAGGTAACTGGTGCTGACAATTTCTGAGCGTCTTGGGAGATCTATGGTACAGACTGAGGACCTGCTCAGCTTTCTCCACTGCTGACTTAGAATTGTTTTTTTTTTTTTTTTCAGGTCTGCTAAGTGTTTTAGCACCCATCTTGCTGCTTTGCCATTTCTCAGTTTCTCTGTGCTTTGTATATTTATGTTTAGAAAATCCTTTACTAGGGTTTCAAGAAAGAGTGGAAGTAAAGGTGTTCAACCATTGATCTTCAACTCAGTAAGCCTCAATATAACTTCATTTTCCAAGTTGGTATCCTATCAGAGCACCATTTAATGAATAATCCTGATGTTCTCCTTGTTGTGAGCATTTATTTGACATACACCAAGTTAATTATATTTTATATTCTAACCAACTGATCCATTTTTACACCAGGTTCATAATGCATAAATTTTTGCTATGCTAGAATATATTATCACATGCAATTAATTGCTCAGTACAAGCTAGTTCTTTCTCCTTATTGCTTCATTTATTCAGGTAACCCATATGGAAAAAACTCTGTTAAGACTCATCATGCAAGCAACTTGCCAATAGTACCATATGCAGACTTTTTTGTTGTTGTTTTAAAAGATGGACATGTCCTTAAAATTAGTTCCAATTACATTAATCATCCCTCTTCTAGTATATGTCAGCCAAGATTGTTTCTATTCCAGGCATACAAGATTAAAAATCTCCTGGGTTGACAATTTACCATGGAACATGACCCATCTATTCAGCCTAATCTTCTCCAACCAGAAACACACAGAGAGACACATATAGCCACACACATACCTCCTTAAGCCATGTGTATCTCACTTAGATTTCTGCCCCTTTGAAGCTCAGTGACATTTACTGCTTCAGAATATCAAGATATTTTGTCAGACATGAACGTTAGCAATCTCAGTAACATTTCTTTATCATATTAAAGATTAAAAAGGGAATCAGCTCTGTAATTTACCAGGAAAACAAGGGCTGTGTAGTGCCACTTCTGATCTTCTAATCTGGGATTCTCCTTTATGTACATTACTAACTATTTTTCCCCTTATCAGACCTTCCTTATTGCTCAGATGAATTACAAAATGACCTACTCTGCTCTTTAGTTCTGAATACAATTATCTGTTACCATGAATAAGTAATACTTACACATTCAAAACTGATTTTTTCTCCCATATAAATGTATCCACGAAAAATATTTAATTTACTTTTACTACAGTTCTAGTCTCATCATATCTGGCAAATAAATATTAATCAAGTAAGCATCTTGAGCTGTACCTAACATAACTATGTTTATGAAACCAAGTAGTTGCTATACTTTTCAAATGGTTCCTCAATAATAAAATTTATTATCTGTAGCTGTTAGAGTAGCCAAATGTATGGGCCAGAAGGACTGCTGGTTATATGAGGGAATAACCTACATGTTTTATAGTTGAGGGAGTGGCAAGAAAGATCAATAACAACAATGGAAAGAAGTACGAGAAATAATAGTATTATCCTATGCATGGCACTCCTGGGGAAGATAATTCAATTATTTATAAAAGAACTGTGCATCAGTTTTAAACTGCTTTTTTTCTTATTCTAGGTCTTGTTCATCTTAGAGGTTGATTGTGTGATTTTTGGCTTACTCTTATGATCACTCAGAGACATTAAAACAATGGTGTGAACTTATTGGAACATTCCCCTCCTAATCTCACTGGAAAAGTATAAAGTTTTTAATGGCCTATTTATGGTTCTCAAAAACTTGATTTAGGGTGGGAAATTTTGGACTAAGCTACTTTTTTTGCAGTCAAAAGCACATACCAAAAATAAGATAGTCTCTCAAATTAGGAATTTAGGGTCCAAAAATAAAATGGAATCCAAATGTTTGTTAAGAAAAGAGACCAGGCAGAGACAGGATTCTCAGCCCACCCCACCCACTCCCACTCCCATCAAAAAAGAGATTCTCAAAGAGGCGTCTGCAAATGCTTGAAGGACTAAGACATTAAAATAGGTGATCTTTGTAATAACAAAGTTAAAATAAAGCAGCTAAAGTAAAAATCAAGGGGACAGTTAAGAGTGTTCTGGTCTTTCCTCACCACAAATATGACTTCTCTCAACTCCAGCTGTTTGACTTTGTTGACTTTGAAGGCAGTCATCAGAGGCTGAGTAACACCCAACCTTTCCATTTCAGGGTCTCTGAATTCCTTCCCTTTGGCATTCATGTCCAAGAATAATACATATCCCAATTACCCCCAGACTTAGAGGCCAAATCTACACAGTATTCCTTTTCAGGAAATGAGCATCTCAAGACCTTTCCTCTGCCTTTTGCTCCTGCTTAGGCATGTTTACCCAATTAGAAGAGAAGATAAAACCATTTAAATATGTTTGCGGGTGATTTTTTTTACACAAGGGGAAACTAGTCTGCTTGATTAAATAATAAAGCCCCAAGCCTAATGAAACTGGGTTTTCCTTGCCCCTGTCATTTTTTCCCCAGCTTCTACAACAGAGCCTGCACAGGTATTTCTGATATTGTCTAGGTAAAGTAACATAGCCATATGGTGCAATTAAATAATAAGAGTTAGGACCAGCTAATTTTAAACAGAGTAGATCTGAATGTTGTGCTAAATTCCCCTTACAAAACAACTGCCAACAAATAATGTGATTTATTCCTCAGGAAAGACTAGCAGGGGGAGGGAGTAGTGAGGAAGGAGAGAGAAGTGTGTACATGAGTCAATTTTTGGAAAAGTCTGAATAAATAATAATCAAACTCATGTCAACTAGAAGGAAACACCCTAATGATTCTAGACCAGTAATGCTTTAGAACAAATATAAATAGTTTGAGTTTTAACATTTCAGTCTTAAAACTGACCTTCTAAACTAAATACACACACACACACACACACACACACACACACACACACACACACGACATAGGGACACACGCATATACACATACAGGGAGTTATTTTATGATATAACTCAGTTGATAGAATATCAGTCATAGTATACAAATGATAATCGATAAATCCAAAGGAGATAGAAATGAATGAGAGAGAATGAGAGGGAGAGGGAGGGAAGGCGAGACAGATAGAGACAGAGGGAGACAGAGAGACAGAGGGAGAGGCCCAGATATCTAACCAGATCTCTTTTGTGTGGTTTAGGGAAAATGACACTCTTCTGAGCCAGTCTCTGCAATATTACCTATTATCAGAAGCCCTGGGTAAATAATTCAATTTCCTCATGCCTTAGATTCCTTTTATATAAAATGGGGGGTGATATTAAACTTCATTGATTTCCATAGAGGAGTAAATGAGGTAAGATATACTAGGGCATTCTATGAACTTAAAAACATGCAATAAACATCAATAAAATAGAAAAGCATTTATATACTACATATTGTTATACCATTGGTGGGAATACAATATATTGCTAGAATAAACTTTCTAAAAGTCAATTTGTATAAAAAGCAATTAAAATTTTCATACCATTGATCTATACATTTACTTATGGGAATCTATTCTAAGAAAACAATCAGAGATTTGGACAAAAAATTTTTCACACACACGTTCATTGCCATGTTACTTAAAATACCCAACCAATTGGACTCAACCTTAATGCCCAATAGTAGGACAATAGTACATCTATATAATACTATATTAGACTAGCCTTAATGGCTCATGTTTTTAATCAATGCTAAATGACACAAATATGGGAAATATTCATATTAAGTTAAAAACAATTATAAAATTATAAACACCTTATGATCCAGTTTATACACACACTCACACAACTCCAACAATGGAAAAAGGTATCTCAAATTATTGACGATATGCTTGTTTTTAGGTGGTACAGATTATATAGATTTGTGGATGGTTTTTCTTCTATATACTCTCCAAGTTTTCTAAAAATTAATCCATGGATTAATTACTTAATCATAAGAAAAATATTATTTAAAACACTGTATATATTCTTGTTTCATAATCTATCACCCAGTGAGCAGTCCACTGACTTCACCTTGCAGGACCCAGATAAGGAAAGTGATGAGAAATAACTTTGAGTAAGAGTGAGCCACTGTTTCCTGAACTTAAGTTTCCTTCATTTATATTTCAGTCAGTGGTTATAGGGACTGAATGATTTGGAAGGTGTTCTCTTTGTAGCTCAGTGTTTATACAAATATTCATCAATCACTGTCTGTTGGCTGAATAAATAATATGTATTGAACATATTTGGAAAGCTATTTTTAAATATGTAGATGTGATTGTGTTTAAAAAATTTAGTCCATTTTAAATAATTCACAGTATCAAGCAGAATTTTTTTCAGCGTGTAGTCCAATCAACAGGAACTAAAAGTGTTAAGTGCTCTTAAATATAAGTGCGCAAAACACTCTGATATTAAAAATAACTCTGCACGTATCTCTCAGAAGAAATGAACAAGTTAAGCCTCAAGCATCATGTCATGACACACAGCAAGGAAGCAATCAAAGACTATAGGGTACATCAATAATATTTGGAAGCAAACTTGAAGAAGCTCTTACTGAGTTAAATATGCAACAATTTTAACTTCAGAGTATAACTATGCTTAACTGAAACATGTCAAATACGCTTAAATCCATAAGGTAATGATAACGTTTTAAAAAACTAACTGTTCACCTTCAGAGGATTTTAGGGAGCCAATTTATTATCTCAAAAAACTGGTAAATAAAGACAAAGAATCAAGCATTTATTCTGCCTTTCCTACATTAACTGTACAACTGAGTAACAAATTAGTAGTTGAGGGGAAATACCTATTTTTAAATGTATCCCAACTAACAAATGAAAGAGAAATTATAGAATTAGGAGATTATTTTGTAATCCCCAGTAAATGAGTAGAACTAGAAACTGAATTTGGTGATAGGCAGAATTCTAATATGGCCCCCATGCTCTCTGACTCCAGTATTACTCCTGTGACTTTGTTTCCTTTTTTGCCTTATTAAATTAGTAAAGACTTCTGGTACATTGTTGAAAAGGAGTGATGAGAGGGGACATCCTTGCCTTGTACCTGATCAAAGTGGGAAAGCTTGTAGTTTCTCACTATTAAGTATGATGTTAGCTGGGGCTTTTTATAGACAATCTTTATTAACTTGAGGAATTTTCCCTCTATTCTTAGTTTACTGAGAGTCTTATTATGAAAGGGTGTCTGGTTTTGTCAAATTCTTTTTCTATACCTATTGATATGATCATATGATTTTTCTTTTTTAGTCTGTTGATATGACAGATTACATTAATTGATTTTCAAATGTTGAACTAGCCCTGTATACCGGGAATAAATCCCCTTAGTCATGGCTTCTAATTCTTTTTATACTTTTTTGGATTTAACTTGCTAATATTTTATTGATACTCTTTACATCTAATTTCATAAGGGATATTGGTCTATAGTTTTCTTTTCTTGTAATGTCTTCGTATGATTTTGGTATTAGAGTAATGTTGGCCTCATGAAGTGAGTTAGGAAAGATTCCCTCTGCTTCTATCTTTTGAAAGAGATTGTCGAGAATTGGTATAATTTCTTCCTTAAATGTTTGTGAGAATTCACCAGTGCATATATCTGGGCCTGGTGATTTCTGTTTTTGAAGAATATTAATTATGGGTTCAATTTCTTAAATACACATAAGACTATTCAGATCTTCGGTTTCTTCTTGTGTGAGTTTTGGCAGATTGTGTCTTTCAAGAAATCGGTGTATTTCATCTGGGATATCTAATTTGTATGCATAGAGTTGTTCATAATATTCCCTTATTATCATTTTAATGTCCATAGGATCTGTCATGATGTCCCCTTTTATTTCTGATGTTAGTAATTTGTGTCCTCTCTTTTTTTCCGAGTTGACCTGACTAGAAGAGGCTTATCAGTTTTATTGACCATTTCTAGCTTTTGGTTTCATTGAGTTTCTCTTACTGATTTTCTATTTTCAATTTCATTGATTTCTGCTATCATTCTAATTATTTCTTTTCTTCTGCTTACTCTGGATTTAATTTGCTCTTCTTTTTCTAGTTTTTCAAGGGGGAAACATAGATGATTAATTTTAGATCTTTCTCTTCAATGCTATAAATTCAATGCTATAAATTTCCCTCTAAGCACTACTTTACTGCAGAGCACAAATTTTGAAAAGTTGTGTTTTCATTTCATTTAGGCCAAAATATTTTAAAATTCTCTTGAGATTACTTCTTTAATCCATGTGTTGTTTAGATGTGTGTTGCTTAATCTCCACATATTTGGAGATTTTCGAGTTATTTATCCCTGATTTCTAGTTTAACTCCATGGTGGTCTGAGAGCAAATACTGTGTGATTTCTATTCTTTTAAATACTTTAGGTTGTGTTTTATGGGCCAGAATGTGGGCTATCTTGGTGAATGTTCCTTGTGAGCTTGAGAAAAAAATAGTATTTCGCTGTTGTTAGATGAAGTAGTCAATAAATGTCAATTACATCCTGTTGATCGATGGTGCTGTTGAGTTAAGCTATGCGCTTACAGATTTTCTGCCAGCTGGATCTGCCCATTTCTGTGAGGGGGATGCTAAAGTCTCCAACTATGATAGTGGATTCATCTATTTCTTCTTTCAGTTTTATCAGTTTTTGTCTCATGTAGTTTGATGCTCTGTTGCTAGGCATATACATGTTAAGAATTGTTATGTCATCTTGGAGAATTGACCTTTTTATCATACGCCCATTTTTATCCATGATAATTTTCCTTATTTTGAAGAGTCTGCTCTGTTTGAAATTAATACAGGTACTCCTGCCATCTTTTGATAAGTGTTATCATGCTGTATTTTCCTTCATCTAT